>NW_026596088.1:14518413-14580985 GCF_907164565.1 Psammomys obesus | reverse complement strand
CCTTTTTCTTTATCATCTTCTTCTTTTCTCTTCTTCTTCTTTTCTTCAAATATGAGTTCTGGGAATTAAACTCTTGTTATACCATCGAAGCCATCTCCCCAGCCCTAAAATGTCATCACTTTTATATTATTATATAATAAGCTTTGCATTTTAGAAACAGGTGGTATTTGGGGGTGCTATGAGCTGTACTGGAATGGAGTAGCAGAGTGTTTGGAGAAAACACCCAGAATGTGCCCAGTCAGATCCGAATCTCCTGCATACAAGCAGCTGTCCTTCTAGAGGAGTGAGCAGTGCTGGTTTAAAGAGCCTATGTATTTCTTGATGTGTCCTTCTTATGTGAACAGGAGTAATCCAGGATACTCACAAAAATGGCTCTTTCTCCAGCTCCCAAATCCAGAGGTTTCATTTGTTTCTTTTTTGTCTGTTTTGGTTTGGTTTTACTTTGTTTGTTTTTGAGATAGGGTCTCATTCTGTAGCTCTAGCTGGCCTCGAAATTGATATGTCGACCAGGATGGCCCTAAAACTCTTGGAAATCCACCTGCCTCTGTATTCCAAATGCTGGAATTAAAGGCGTGTGTTATTACACCCAGCTAATCTAATTTAAAATCCCCAAAGGGATTTTATTTCCCCAGGAAGAAATGCAAGTGGCCAATAAGTATATGAAAGGGGCCCCTTCACACAAAAAAAAATAAAAATAAAAATAAAAGAAGCCATGCATGGTGGCACATGCTTATAATCCCAGCACTTGGAGAGGCAGAGGCAGGTGGATCTCTGTGATTTCTAGGCCAGCCTGGTCTACAAGAAAGGAAGTCCAGGACAGTCAAGACTACATAGAGAAACCATGTCTCAAAACAACAACAACAAAAAAATAATTTTTTTAAAAGGGGGTGTAGTCATTAGAGAAATGCTCATCAAAACTGCCATCAAGTATTACCTCACACTTGTTAGGATAGTATCAAAAAGATATGTGTTAGATGTTGTTGAGACCATGGACAAAAGGAAACCCTTACACACAGCCATTTTAAGACACTATGAAAGGTCCTTTAAAAATTAAAAGTGGGGCCCTGGGGAAGCAGAGGCAGGTGGAGCTCTGTGAGTTTGAAGCCATCCTGTTCTAGAGAGAGCTCCAGGACAGCCAGGGCTACATAAAGAAATCCCATCTTGAAAAAAAATTAAATGTGGAGCACTCAGCGGCTAAGTGTGTTTGCTGCTGCAGCAGAGGCTCCGGCTTGGTTCCCAGCACACACTGAGCAGTTCACAACTAGCTGTAATTCCAGTTCTAGGTCCTGACACCCTCTTCTGGCTTCTGCAGGCATGGCATGGCATGCGCATGAGACACACACAGATCAACAGGCTCACAGACGCATAATTAATTTTTAAAAATAAAAATAGAACTACCTATGACCCATCAGCCACACTTTCGGGCATATGTATAACAGGGCTACTGAAGAGGCAACTTCATGTCCAGTTTAGGACTGGACAACATAGCTGAGGCAGGGGAACATCCTAAGTTTCCACTGAAGGATAAATAGAAAAAAGGAGAGCAATAGTCACACAAAAAATAAATCCCACCGTTTGTGACAATGTAGAAAACACTGGGGGACAACACGCTAAATGAAATAAGCCAGACACAGAAAGAAAAAGCAATATGAGCTCAGGTATGCACAAAGCTCAAGTTCAGAGAAACTGAGAGAGGAATGGCAGTTACCAGGGTGCCAGGGACTCGGGGATATGGAGATATTGGTTAAAGGACATATCTTGTCACCTTCAAAGAAGTACGCTTAGGTGTGTGACGTTCAGCATGATGCCCATAATTAGTAATGCTGTAGTGAATATTTGAAAGGCCTAGAAAGAGATCGTAAGTGGGAGCCAAAGAGATGACTCTGGTTTAGAGCACTTATTCCTCCTGTAGAAGACCCAAGTTCAGTTCCCACCACCTACATCAAGGAGCTCTTGGGAATCTGATGCCTTTTTCTGGCCTCTGGGAGCACCTACATGCATCTACAGAAACGTGAAAATAAAATAAAATAATAATCGAGCGTGGTGTCGTACACATTTAATCCCAACATTGGAAAGGCAGGCAGGCAGAGGCAAGGTGGATATCTGAGTTCAAGACAAGCCTGTTCTACAAAGCAGAGTTCCAGGACAGTCAGGGCTACACAAAGAAACCTTGTCTCAAAAAACAATAAATAAAGGCTGGAGAGATGGCCCAGAAATTAAGAGCACTGCCTGCTCTTCCAGAGGTCCTGAGTTCAATTCCCAGCAACCACATGGTGGCTCACAACCATCTATAGTGAGATCTGGTGCCCTCTTCTGGCATGCAGGTGTACATGCAAGCAGAATATTATATACCTAGTAAGTAAATAAATCTTTTTTTAAAACCCAATAAATAAATAAATGAGTGGTAAATATTTTCTTTGCATGTATTTTTATACATGTATTTTCAGAATACAAATAACAGTAATGCTATGAAATGATAAAATACTGACTTCATTGTGGTAATCACTTTACCGTATATACATATATCAAAGTGTTACGTTGTATACCTAACTTACACACAACTTCGTCAGTTATACCCACCAACAAACCCCAGAAAAGAAAACAATAAGCAACCAAGGTTGGTATGGACCGATCGTTTAGAAATCTAGATCCTGGCTTCATTGCTTGTCTTGAGGAGGGGAATAGCAGCAGAAGGAAAGGAGGAAAGATTTTATTTTCATCATCTGATTTTTTTAGCACTCTCGATCCAGTACTGGACATCATTCATATGCACGATAAATAAAAAAATTTTTAGGAAGTTCATTCAGAATTTGGTCCAGCCAAGGGAGATGGTAGCTCTGTCTACACAGTTGAAATCATCACAAGCATTCTCACATGCTAAGCACTCTGCTCTGTTGGCCTCTGGGCTAAGGCTACTCATATATATTTTGTCTGATTTTATTTCCCTCAAAGCAATCCTGTGCTTCAAAGTGTCTGGAGAAGTTGCCTGATACAATCCAGCTCCACCACGCTGGGATCACACCCAGGCCAAGTTAATTTTCTAGGACCCGCAGGGAAACTTCAGTGTGTGGCAAGAGTCTAGGGACTGGAGAGCAGCTTCCTTTGAGATGAAGGAAGCTGGTGGCAGAGAAAGACAGGAATCCTTTCCCACTTGGATTCACACAATAAATGGAGCACGCTCAAGAGAAGCCTGGGCTCTACGGGGGGGAGGGGGGAGGGTGCTGTGTTAATGTGTGCAACTTGTGGCCAGTGCTTTGGGAGCTTTTCCCTCAACTCATCAGACCGCAACCGCTCTCAAAGTATTTTCCCTTTCCTGACAGACTTCCCTATTTCTTTTTCTAATGATGTTTTCAGAGTCTAATTCTTTGCCACGTCTCCTAGTTAACTTTAACTATCAACTTGACACAGCCTAGAGTCCTGAGGAGTCTCAGCTGAGGGACTGCCTAGTTTAGGTTGGCCTGTGGGGGTTAAGTTAATGGTTCATGGACGTGGGAGAGCCAGCCCACTGTGGGCAGCACCATTCCTTGGGCTAGAGTGTATAAGAAGGCTAGTTGAGCATAGACCTACTGTGAGCCAGCTACCAAGCGGCCTTCTCCATGGCTCCTGCCCTTAGCTTCTGCCCCAGTGTCCCTAAGTGATGGACCTGGAAGTGTGAGCTAAATAAATCGTTTCCTCCTCTAATTGCTAACTGGTTGTTGTTGTTGTTGTTTCCAAGACAGGGTTTCTCTGTAACCTTGGCTGTCCCAGCCTCGATTTGTGGACCAGGCTGGCCTTGAACTCACGTCATCTAAATTTGTTTTAATTAGAGTGTTCTATCACAGACCAGACAGGAAACTAGAGCACTGTGGGACACAACATTCTGGATACTCCAGCAGGTGCCTTCCAGATTGATGCTGATAACAACCAGGATCTAGCAGAGTGCTTGGCTCGCAGAGGCTTTCTAGTAGATACTGAATGAATGATACAAACCCTTCTGGGACTACCCATTCCTCATCCTTCTCTTTCCGGCGTTCAGCAGAACGCTCCGTACACAGGAAGTGCCTCATATATGCTGCACAAATGATAAACAGAAAGCAATTCAATGAGTGCAAGGCAAAATCCCTGATGGGAATGTGACAGGCAGCCCAGCATCTTGGCGCGAGCCAGCAACCCAGCAACCCGAGACTTGTTGGATGACAGCAACCGTCATTCAGATGGCTATATTCTGGTGTGTTTTTTAAAAAAATAATCACGCTGCTTTAGTCACACCTCTCAAAGCCTCATAACTTGAAAATGCCTTTCGGGTGGAGGATGGTTTCATAACAAACCAAGGAATGTGGTTTCCACTGGGCTACCCTTGAAAACAGTTGTTTTCCAGATGGCTCTATGAATACATAAATAGCCCTCCTCAATTTTACCTTCAGTTGTGGGGAAAGTCTGACACAGAGCTAGGACCCAAACGGTTAAGCAGCCAGCCAGCTTGGCCTCCACTTGGCCTCCTCTTGGCCTCCTCTGCCTCCTGGCCAAGGAGAAGAATGGAATGCTCTTGAGGTCACCTGGCAGGCAGCCACATTCCTATGGGAACCTTGCAGCAGCTAGAGCCTTGGGACATTAAGAAGCAAATGTGTGGGAGTTGTGGGGCTCACTGCAAATGACCCGAGGCCCTGGAAGAATGTGTGGCGTGACTTTGACCCAGAGCACCAGCTCCATCTCTGTCCTTGCTCAAATCCAGGCCTGAGTGGAACCCACGCTGTCCCACTGTTTCCCTCAGCTGGGAATACAATAGAAACTCAATAAAGGAAGGCCAGGCTGAGCACTTCCCTCTCTCCTTAGTTCTCCTAAAGGAAGAACCACATTGTCAGGGGCTTTAGTTTGTTGTTTTTTTGTTTTTTGTTTTTTTTTGGGGGGTGGGGTGGGAGAGGTTCTCTTTGTTTTTTTGTTTATTTGTTTTAATTTTTTCTTCATTACAGTAACCATTTTGATTGGTTCCTATTTAAGATTCACTTTACTTTTTAATTACATGTTTACCTCTGTGCCTGCATGGGGAGTTTGTGTGCCCAAGCGCAGGAGCCCTCCCCAGCCCCACAACAGACCAACTGTGCACCCCACGCCACTGTCTGCCTCATTTCCTCCTTTGTAACATGGGGCAGATGATTATCCATCCATCTTCAAGGATGTCTCAGGCGGAGGTGAATTAACAACTGCAAAATTACTTCACACTCTCCGAAACAGAACTGTTGGAAGCGAACGCTAGAACAAACGAAACAATTGAGCCCTTAAGCCTTTCCCGAATTTTCACTAATCTCCTCGTGCCGTTTTTTATCTACTCCACATAAAAAATGGCCTGTTCCTGTGGAAACACTTTTGACTTAACCAGGCTCAGAACATGCTGTGCCCCTCCCAACCGGTTCTGCAGACTCGCATGGGCTGACTGAAGGAACAGCCTTAGCAGTGAAGGGCTTTCCAGGCTGCAGGGATGGCTCAGTTAAGAGCACTTGCTGCTGTTACAGACCCAAAACCCGAGTTCAGTTCCCAGCACCCGTGTCAGACAGATCACCACTGCCTACAACTCCGCCTTTTCTGGACTCAGAGGCAGCACAGGCATACACATGCACACATCTAAAAAGTAAATCTAAAAGTAAAAGAATTTTTCAAAGCATGCATGAAGAAAGCTTCTAACTTCTGCAGAATCTGAAAGAGCTGCCTAAGAGAAAAGAGAGACCACATTCATGGGTAAGAAGGGTCTGTAGCAAATAGGTATATTTCCCTGGTTTAATATGTAAACTATACCTATGTATGTGTATATATATAAAATATGTATACATAAAATACATATGTGTGTTTTTTAGAGCTAGACAATGTAATTCTAAAGTTTGTGTGGATGACAAAAACAAAGACATTCAAGAAAACTTAAATGTTGAAGGAACTCAACTTAGCAGATTTTTTAAAGGCCACTCTGGGCAAGGTGATGCATGCCTTCAAATCCCAGCACTCGGGAGACAGAGGCAGGTGGATCTCTGTGAGTTTAAAGCCAGACTGGTCTACAGAGTGAGTTCCAGGACAGCCAGCATTATAGAAAGAGACCCTATCTCAAAAAAAAAAAAAATCAATAAATAAATATAGATGTAAAGGCCTCAAATTAGCTATGTAGTGGAGAATGATCTTGAATTTCTGGTCCTCCCCCGACTTTGAACTCCTGAATGCTGGGATCACAGGTGAGCACCCCTATGCTGGCTCATGCAGAACTAGGAATCAGTATCTCCAGCCTCAGTTACTGCTACAATCTCCCAGAAAGTCCCACAGGGCCGTGCAGGGAAGAGGGTGGTGTTTGTAACAGTGATGGTTCTCAAATACAGAACTTTCTAATACACCGTACTGCCGTTAGGCTAATGCAAAGTTAGATGTCTTTGAGCCTCTGGTCACAGCATTATCATAAGCTTCCTGATGTCAGTTTCAGTTGAAAGGCAACTTGTTACCATGCACTGTTGACATTAAACTGAGGGCCAGCAGCACAGTACCTCACATCTGAACGAAGGCTACTGTGATGACTCATCTTGGCCATGCACTTGACACCTGGAAACTTCAGGTGAAGAACTGCCTCCATGAGACTGGCCTTTGGGCATGCCTGTGGAACATTTTCTTGTTAATTAATAGAGAAGGGACTGTCCCACTGGGGATGGTACCATCCCTGGGCATGTGGGCCTGTGTTCTAAAACAAACGTGGCTAAAAGGGATCCTGGGAGCAAGCCACTAACTAACGAGCCCTTCTCCATGGTCTCTGCTTCCGTTTCTGCCCCAAGCTTCTGCCTTTAGCTCCTGCCATGGTTTCCCTCAGTGACGGACTACAATCCGTAGGCTAATATAAACTCTTTTCTCTTTTTGTTTACAGAGTTTTTCACAGAAATAAAAAGCAAAGTAGAACACCTAGTGTGTTTTTCCATAGGGTGTGTCTCATGGCTTCTTATGGCTCAGAAGATTACAGCACTTCAGTGCTGTGTCTGGGCACCACAAACGGAATAATGTGGTGGTGGCAACTGGAAGCTTGTTTCATGGTACTGGGAGCTAAAACAAGAAGGCAGAGACTGGCCTCTCTGCAGGCTGGAACTTGGACTGGCTTGCACAGCTGCTGCGAGCTCGTGAGGACAACTGCCGTGTCATGTCCAGAAGATGCTTCTTTGAAGTAGTCCTCCCTGGCCCTTGGACTCTTAACATTTCTCTTTTTGCACACGTTAGGCAGATAGAGGTCTTAGCCATCCGACGAGCATTCAAGAATGACTGTACAAGTGTCATCAGGGTAGAGCTGAGGATAATTAATAGATGTTAGCAAACAGCGATGGGGAGCTAGCAAAGCAGGCGAAACACACCCTCATCATCAGTGGGCATGGAGGCCTTCAGCAATCCCACTCCATGCAAGGCAGAAACAGGGTCCTCTGAGTAAGCTGGCCAGCCAGACTACTCATACTCATGAGCTCATATTCATGGGTTCATTTGAGACCTAACCTCCTCAGTGAACAAAGTACAGAGTGAGAGAGGAAGACTTTTTATGTCTTCCTTTGGTTCTTTGTGAATTTCACAAAGAAATACACCCCAATGTTACTCATCTCCCCACCCCCTGGCACCCACCCTCTACCTCCACTGACAGAAAAAAAAAATCTCTGTAGAAGCTGTGGTGTGTCACGGTGTGTCCCACAGTATACCCTCTGTCCACACTTCCTTGCTTGCAAACAACCATTGCAGTGACTCATTGGTCTGGTATGAGGCCTCTGGCTTCTGCTACACTGTCAGTTCTGGACCCTCACTGGGACTCCTCTCAGATATCCTGTTGTTGCCATGTCATGATGATTCTGTAGGTTGGATCTGTAGGACCCGCCCCTTCATGCACTCCAGTAGTTCATCAGTGGGATAGATGTTTGGATGGGACAATTCAAAGCCCAGGATCTGGGCCTGAGAGATATCTGAGCTGGTCATCCCACAGGCTCTCCCATTCTTGTGCTCAGGGCCTACTCACCAGCATCCCTTGCAACCAGGGCCAGCTCTACTCTGCTGCCCAGGTGAGGTGCAGGGCCCACTCTCCCAAGTGTTGCAGCTGGTGAGGGACATGGCCAGTTCTCCCACTCCCTTAACCCTGGGGCCAGCTCTCTTTCCAAGCATAGAGGAACAAAGGAAGGGAGAAGAGCATCTCTCCCTCCTCTGCGGCTCTGCCCAGCAGAGAAGAGGCAGGGCCAGCTCTCCTGTGCTCACCTGCATCCCTCACATCGAGGGCCAACTCTACTCTGCTGCCCAGGAGAGATCCAATGCCCACCTTCCTGAGTGCTGCAGCAGATGAGGGGCATGGCCAGCTCTCCTGCTCTTATGACCCCAGGGCCAGGTCTCCTGCCTGCTGCAGGTGGTGAGAAGGGAAAGGGGATGAAGGTATCTCCCCCTCCTCCATACCACTGAGCAGGAGACAGTGGTAGGGCCACTGTTCCATGCTTGTATCATCAGGGCAGCACACCCTCAACTCCCAAATGCCCAAGGAGGAGTGGGGCCAGTTCTGCACAGCCCTCAAACATCAACATTCCCCTAGGTGTTAGCCCAGACCAGGAACATCTGCTTGGCCTTTGGTGGTAACAGACCTCTGCAGTGCCAAGGTTCCCTGTGGCAGCACATGCCAGGACCCCACCATGGCCCCAGGTGGCATCACCGGCTACTCATATCAAGCGTTTTCTCACTATCCTCGAGTCTCCAATATTTCCTCTCTTCACCGTGTCCACACCCTTCTGTTTCTCTTTCTCTTCCATTTCTCCACCATTTACTTACTCCCCTTAGCCGTGTCCAGGGTCTCTGAGTGGTCTCAGAGACTATATTCTGCTCATGCATTACAACACGGAGCAGGGCTCACCTTGTGCCTGCTCTGCCTGCCCAGGCCTGCATAGTGCTGGGCTGGTGGTCATCTCAGGCCAGCTCCCTCTCTGGGCCCATGGTGCCAGTCTAGTGGTCTCGGGCTTGCTCCTCACCCACCCCTGACCCCCTTAGGCCCCTTACAAGATTTGTCTATCTCCGGCTCACTCCCATCCAGGGACGGTGGTCCCAGGCAGGGTTCTTGTAGTCTCTGGCTTGCTCCCTATCCTGGGAGCCCACCCAGGCTTGTCAGGTGCTGGTCTGGTGGTCTTCCCGGGCTTGCTTTTTTTCAGGAATCACTCAGAAGTTTATAAGTCAGAACACTGAGTGTAGATATATCCTCTCTCTTCAATGCACACGTGACACTGCAGCCACACCTGCAACACCTCTAGGGGCAGGTGAGGAAGACTCTCTTGCTTTATTTATTTATTTATTTACTTACTTACTTACTTACTTACTTCTTTTGGTTCTTTGAGGCAGGGTTTCTATGTGTAGCCCTGGCTGTCCTGGAACTCTGTCTGTAGGCCAGGCTGGCCTTGACCTCTCAGAGATCTGCCTGCCTCTGCCTCCTGAGTGCTGGGATTAAGGGTGAGCACCACCACTGCTCTGCTAATGACTGAGGAAGACTCTCAGTGTCAGTCTTGGGACTACACACACACATACACATAAATATGCCTGTGTGTACTCACACTTGCATACACACGTACAGGCAAACATGTATGCATGCATGCACACCACACAGACAAACACATGCAAAAAATGAAGTTGTAAATAGGGAATATGTGACTAATGAGGATAAATTTTGGCTTGAGCTGTACCTCTCTTTGTATCTCAGGATGGGTTCTAGAAGATTGGATCTGGAAATACAGAACAAAATAATGATAAAGTAGCAGAAAAAAGAATGGAGATTTTTTTTATGACCTTAAAATGAGGAAGACTTTTAATTCTAAAAGATCTAAAGCCATCAATAAAGATTGTTAAATTTGACTTCTGTGAAACTGAATAAGTAAATACTTGAGACAAAAAAAAATCTATTATAGCTTAAGTCAAATTTAATTTGTCAAAATAACAGAAGATAATGACAACTAAGGAAAATATTTCCAACTCATTTGATGTCCTTCGATATAAAATGTCTTATGGACTGGAGGATGGCTCAGCTCTCCTTAGGTTCCCATACCCACATTGGGTAGCTCTCAACCACCTGTAACTTCAGCTTCAGGGGTTCTGAAACCTCTGCTGGCACCTGAACTTATATGCAGGTACCAACACTCAGAGACACACACACACACACACACACACACTTAAAATAATAAAAATAAATATTTTTTTTAAAAAAACTCATCTTGTTCATTCTCCCAGCTCCAACAGACTCTTAAGAAGTCAAGGGAGCACAGAAAGTCAGTTGGCCAAGGGCTACTGCCTTAAGAGAAGGCCCCTGCCATACCGTACTGTCTACTTTCTACTGGCCTCAGCCTGTGGTCATGGGTTCCATCTCTCATGCTCCTCTGGCCTGTAGTTCTAAGGGTCGGGGGAGGTTCTCTAGTCTTGCAGAGAACCTGGGTCCAATTTTCAGCACCCATACGGAGGTTTATAACTGCAGCTCCAGTTCCAGGGGAGCATGATGTCTCTCCTGAGCTCTGTGGGCTCCTGCATACACACAACACACGTGTATGCACCCAGGAACACACATGCACAGAAAACAAGCGCTTCTCTAAGAAAGGAGTTGCTCTGTGCTGTTGATTCAAACTGTGTCCAGGAGGTGCACGTATGCAAAGAATGTCTTTGAGTGTGGGTCCATTCATGTGGTCGTGACGCTTCATTATAGAATAGGTTCAAAAGCAGGGTGGGCACACTGAAGCCAAATCTGCTCCACAAATAAAATCCGGTAGGAACCCAGACATTTGCTTAGGGTCAACTTCCATGCAGCCGAGGAGACCATGTGGGTTTCAAAGCCAAAGATATTTGCCATCTAGAAAAACTGTTGGATCCTGCAAGGAGAATCCCGGCCATTCTTGCTGCCCTCAAGCTGTGGAAGCCCCTTGTGTCTGACGGTGGGAGGCAGGAGTCACCCCTTTCCTTCCCCTAATGAGGAAATTAGATAATCACCCAAGAAAGATGCTGACTGTGTGAGTCATTAGCATCAGGAGATAATTGTAGGGCTGGGATGTGGCTCAACTGACTTGTTTGCCTAACAAGTACAAAGCCCTCGGTTCAGTTCCCCAGTACTATATAAACTGAACGTAGTGGTGAATGACAGCGATCCCAGCATGGCTGGAGTAAAGGAGGCAGGAGAGTGAGAGGCAGGAGGATCAGCAGTTCCTGGTTCTCCTCAGCTATATTGTGAGTTTGAGACTAACCCAGGCTACATGAGACCCTGCCTTCCAGAGACAGGAGTGAGGGTAGGAGAGGGGGCCAATGCACCAGACACAGGCACACACAGAGAGAAAGAGAGGGAAAGAGAAACTGCGCTCCTATCTGGATGCATATTTGCAGTGACCGCAAATATCATTCCTCTCCGATGGCTTCTCAGTATTGAAAACACACTTGATGTGGGCCATTTTGCAACTGCTGTCAATCTCCTGTTATATTTAGCAGTGAGACCAAATGCATCCTCTGAAGAAGTTCATCGTCACATAAGGAAACCAGATTTCTGAAGCACTGTGTCTGCTTCCTTACATCTTTCTCACACTGTGGGATTTCCGTCCCCCATGATGCACCCCGAACAGAGCCCGCGCCGGAAGTGGCCCTATTAGCAGCTACTCTGTCTGTTTGCGCTGCTGCGCCTTGCTTGTGTTTGGCGAGGCCAAGCCTCAAAGCATGGCTAAAAGCTTTCAGTAGAAACAGACACACTCATCTGGAAGAAGAGCCGAGTTCCGTAGGAGCGTGGCCTGGAGCGTTGCCAAAGGAATTGGTTGGAAAGGAGCACGCCCACCCACTGCACAGCCTGAGCGGACTTTGGCTGGGTGACCAGCCTCGTTATTTCAGCACTCTGGGAATTCGGGCTAAGAAGCAATTTGCATAAAGGACCAATTAAGAGAAGCAAGGGAAGGTTTTTCTTTTAAATTTAATTTTTAAGTTAGTACACAAATCGATGGGCTTCACTATAGTATCCTTACAGAGATGTGTCATTGTATCTTATCAATTGCTTCCCTGTCCCCATGTTGCCTCCCCCATCCAGCTGCTTTTCTTCCTTCCCCCAGATAGGCCCCTTTCTGCCTTATCATATGTATTCTATTACCTTACTTTCTACTTCCCTTAAAATCTCTTCCTCACCTCTCCTGAGTCATTCTCTGGCTTCATAACCTAAACGCACGCTGGCATGCACGCGCGCGCGTGCGCACGCGCACACACACACACACACACACACACACACACACGCACACACGAACGCACCACAGTTTAAATTCAAGGCTCAGAACGTAAGGGAAAACATGTGGTATTGGTCTTTCTGGAGTCAGGCTTATTTCATTTAACCTAATAATCTCCAGTTACAACCATTTTACTACAAATGTCACGATTTCATTTTCTTTATGGCTACATAAAATTCCATTCTGTGTATGTACCACATTTGCTTCTTTAAATTTTTCCCGTGCATGTTTGCCTACGTGTGTGTATGTATACCATGGGAGGTCATTGGATCCCCTGGAACTGGAATTCTAAATGGTTGTAAGCCATCATGTGGGTGCTGGGAACTGAACCTGGGTCCTCTGCAGCCACACTAAGTGCTCCTCACCACTGAACCATCCATCTCTCCAGAGCTTGTGTCATATTCTTTTTATTCACTCACTTGTTGGAGGACATCTAGGTGGTTTTGATTTTCTGGCTGTTAGGAACACAGCTGTGCAAGCGTCTCTGTGACATGTTGATCTTCATGCAGCTCTATGCCCAGGAGAGTTTTGGCAGGAATGGTATATGGTAGTTCTATTTTTAGCTTTTTGGGATATCTGCACACTGGCTGCCTTAGTAGTTGCACCCGTTTAGCACGCCCCCCCCCCCCGCCCCAGGCTGACCTACCTTTGTTGTCATGGAATGGAATGGAAGTTTGGATTTCTCTATAAGCTCAGCTATGTTATGTAAATATGTTTTTGTTTTAATACCAAGTGTGGGATTTTAGTTGGGCTTTAGTTTGTCCACAGCTAATAATTGTCTCTTGTGGGGCGTGGCCTTTGACAGCTGGTAATGGCCTGCCTCCTGGAGCATGGAGAGGGGTATGATCCAAGGCTCTGAGGAGATAAAGATGAGAACCCAGAAAGAGAAAGTGTGGCACGTAGCAGTTTGAACAGACCAGAGATGGACGGTGTGGTGGTTTGGAGCAGACAGAACGAGAGAAACATTTCGGGGCGAAACAGCTTGGAGGAGACTGCTGGCTGTGTTAGCCATTGACCCAGATTGGTATAGCCCTAAAATAACCCATCAACCCTACACAGCAGGGAGAAGAAAAGGGTCACCGACCCCTCTCCCCACTAACCTTCTCTTTTATACTTAGGGTTGGGGATTGGTAGGGAGAAGCTTTAAGGAACCCCAAACAAAACAGTTTAAAAATGAACACTACAATGTAATTTCTTTTCTTTATCTTTTTTTTATTTTTATTTATTTATTTATTTTAATTACAGGACTCACTTTGTGCCCCTGGCTGCCCTGGAATTCTTTATGTAGATCAGGCTGGCTGGCCTCGAACTCATGGAGATTTGTCATAAGTTTTCTTGATGCAGGTCATTCTTCCTGGGTCGAGACAGAGCCTCAAGGCAATTTTAAGTTGCATTTCCTAGATGTCTAAGAAGGGTGAATTTTTTCCTTTAAGAACGTGTCAGCTGTTGGCTTTTCAGCTCCTGAGAAGTGTTGATTCAGTTTAGAAGATGCCATTTCTTTGTGTATATTCCACAGGGCCTGCACAGGAATGTTCACAGTCTCGGGCAAGCAGTCCCGTTGGGGCACCTTTTTCATGTCACTTAAACATGGTAAGGAGGGAGCTTTTTAAACCCTGAAAACCGGGAACACTGTGCCTTCTAGCAGAAAGAAAGTCTTTATAACAGGAAAACAAAATTGTCCTAGTCCAGTCAATTCCCACCACCGTCGGCACTGATGACAGCACACGTGACATGCTCACCACCAACATCCCTGTGTGTGCGTGTGCCCGTGCCCATGCCCATGCACACAGACATGTATGTACTTTGTTACACTTCAAACCATTAAGCACAGGGACAAGAAATCATACAATGCAAACAAAACCCTACCATGTGGTAGGTGCGGCAGATTACCCTGAAATCCCAGCCGTGGGAGACTGAGGCAGGATGACAAATTCAGGGCAACCTCAGCTGTTCACCAAGTTCTAGGCCTGCCTCGGCCAAACGAGATCTTGTCCAAACAATATACAAATAAAAGAAACCCTATGTGTTTTATACACCCGAGGAGAGAAGGGAACAAGGTCAGCTGAGGCAGAGAGTACCCGTTCAGTCAGCTCTCTCTACCTGCTTGGGAACCCCTGTCATATATTAAAGTACATAAACTATCTTTCCATGCTACATATTTGATAGATCTTTATTACTGTCTATAAAAGCTTCCAGATAGTTTCATCCTTTCTTCATGTATGAATTTTGATTTCGTTCTGGGTATAAAATCACAGATATGTACATACACACATATTTAAGACAAATATACTTTTAAATAAGTAGATAATCCTAGAGGAAATAGTAGGACATGGCCACATCTCAGAAATGGGAGATTTGAAAGTCAGAACAACAACAACAGTTACACACACGCGCACACACACACACACACCACACTTACATAGATGTATATATGTATGTACATATATAAACTGACTTTGAAATTTATAGAGAATAGGAGGAAATGCAAAATTTAATAATCTAAGACAATGATTCTCAACCTTCCTAACGATGTAACCCTTTAATACAGTTCCTCATGTTGGGCTCATTCCCAATAATAAAATTATTTTATTGTTGCTACTTCATAATTGTAATTTTGCTGCTGTTATGAACTGTAATATAAAATCTGATATGCTGGATATCTGATATTTGTTCCTGGTGAAAGGTCTTTAGACCCACAAATCAGTCTCACCCCGTAGGATGGGAACCACTGATCTAGGGATTTGGGTTCCTATATTCGTGGGGGGATAAGAGGGCAGAAAACCCTCCCACAGTGCTGGGAGCTACAGCTGAGATGGCCGCAGGGAGCTTCCAGGCAAATATGGGCTCTGGGTCAAAAAGAAGAACTGGTTTCTCTTGAAAATTTGAACATATGGACCAGCACTTTCTACAGACTTGGACTCTAAATTCAGACTCTTTGTGTGATCTGAGGACATCAAAGACACACAGAGGCTAAAAGTAGTATTTCATGCATTCTGTGAGCGTATTTTCAGGGAGTTTTCTATGTGGGGATTCCGTGTAGCTGAAAAATTACTGTAATCATGTAGATGGAAAAACAAAATTACTGTG
Source organism: Psammomys obesus (assembly GCF_907164565.1). Taxonomy (NCBI): domain Eukaryota; kingdom Metazoa; phylum Chordata; class Mammalia; order Rodentia; family Muridae; genus Psammomys; species Psammomys obesus. The sequence continues at coordinate 14,565,671 of NW_026596088.1, read as the reverse complement.
GAATAGTGTGTCTTCAACACAGGCTGCACCAGATTCTGACATGAGAGAGAAAGGAGCAAAAAAATGATGGTAAATTAACAATTTTACAATGACAATGCTAAACAACTGATAATCTTCCACAAGGGAAAATTACCATGCACCATACACAACACAACAGACTCAGCAAGAATCTGAAATGCAGCCTTTACCTATAAAGTGGGATCTGATTTTGGTAAGGATGGGGACAGATAAAGGGTATCTCTGTGTAGACCTGTAGAACTTGGTCTGTAGATCAGGCTGGCCTTAAACTCAAAGATCAGCCTGTCTCTGCCTCTGCCTCCTGAGTGCTGGGATTAAAGATGTGTACCCTACCACCAGGCCAAGGAAGCTGATTTTTTTTTTTTTTTTTTAGGCAGGTATTGACCTGGGATGAGATGAGGATAAGGATGGAGACAAACAGTGAAAGGTATGAAAGATCTTGAAGGAGAATGAAAATACCATAAGACCAACTTGCTGTGATAGCTACAACAACTGATCATGCTTCTAAAAGTCATTGAATTGCATCCTTTGGAATAGGTGCAAATCAATCAGATGTAACTGTAAACTTATTACAATTGAAAGTAATAGATTCCTAGGCACGGTGACTCCTAACTTTAACCTCAGCATTTGGGCAGCAGAGGCAGGTAGATCTTTGTGAATTCAAGGCCAGTCTTATCTACACAGTGAGTGCAGGGCCATCCAGGGCTGCATAGTGAGACTTTGTCTCCAAAACAGCAAACAAACAAACAAAAAGTAACAGATTCCTGATGTGTCAGCAGCAGTCAAGTAAAATTACGACAACTATAGGAAGTCATAAATTATGTAACAATAATATAACAAGAAGTGCCTGGTACTCATAGAAAATCTTAAAATTCTACTAACACTATGCCTTGAGTAGGTTGAAGGGGAGGGCTCATTGTTTTTAAGTGTGTGTGTTGTGTGGGTGTGTGGGTGAGCATGAATGCTCGGGAACCCTGGTGTGCGTGCGGAGGTCAGAGGAAAACTTTCAGAAGGTGGTTCTATCTCACCAGCATGAGCTTTCCCCGGTGTAAGCCATAAATGTTGTTATGGTTCCTAATTAAACACGAATAGTATATTCAGAAGAATTATTTTAAATGTTGCGTTGTTACTTATTTTCACGGATAATAGGTTTCATTGTCACATTTTTAGACATGTGTACCATTGCACTTTGCCATATTACCCCACCGTGCCTTCCCTAAATAGATCCCCCTTCTGCTTTCATATCGTACGTGTACGCTTATGTTTTAATTTCGATTTTACTCAGGCTGCTGCTGGCCGGGAAGCTTCATCACTACTGGCTAGCTCTCCTAATGCTAGAAGGCTCTATGCACACTGCCAGAGTGAAAAAGGTCGCCAATACTCTTACCCAGCTGTGAACCCAGAAGGTTACAATAACAACTACACTGGCAAGGTGTGCCCATTGGTACGATAGTGGCACAAACACTTTTCAATTGGGTTTAAAACCCACACCACAAATGGTACCAAAGTCCCATGTCTGGCTAAGTCATAGGCTCCAGGAAAGAGCCTACTACTATTATTCTGCTAAATGAGCATATTAATGAAACAGCCACTAAATTCTTATTTTCTACCCCAGCCTTCATCAGAGAAGATTTTTGGAGTAGATGGCAGTTAATACAGACACCAAAAACAGTCAACATATAGAGAATAAGAGACGTCGGAGTGCTTGGCTCTGACGAGGGCATCTATACCACACCCCTTCCCTGCTAAGACCCAGAGATCAGAAAAATTCTAAAAAGCTGGAAGAAGCAGATAGATGACTGGTACAAAACTCTGTTTGCCAGATGTGCCAGTGCAGTTGCACACACAAACTCTCAGCAGATACAACTGCGCGCCCTCACAAGACCCACACAAGATCAAGCCAACCAAACCCTCAGTTTGTAGAGCCTCACACCTATCCAAGGGGCTCCTGTAAGCCGATGGATTCTGGGGGAGAGATGCAGTCCCTGAGAGGGTTCCACACGCAGCTCAGACAAGCAGCACTAAATGGACTCAGTGAATGAATATTTTTTTTTTGAGTCTCACTATGTAGCCCTGGGTGGCCTGGAATTGGCTTTGTAGGTGATGCTGGCCAGGAGGTCACAAAAGTCTCTGTGTCTGCCTCCCAAATTCTGGGCTTAAAGGTGTGCACTAGCACATCTAGCTAAATAAAATATTTGTTTAATTTAGATTTTTATATCAAAATGTAGATTCCCCATGTGATAGAAAACATGCAATATTTCTCTTGCTTTACTTTTCCCATAACCACCTCTTATTTAGAAGAAAAAAAAAACAAACACGTAACTTTATCTAAAATTCTAGCTATAGAATTAAGCAGGGGTCTCCTCTGAAGAGAAAGAGCAGAATTTGGAAATGCCCAGCAATACTTGACTGTCATAAAGCCACGATCCTGACACAATACAATAGAATTTACGCATACTCCTGTGAAACACAAGAGCTAATAAATTAGCAAATAAAGACACAAACCTGCTCTGTTAGAAATCAAACTTCAAAGCCAACGGAGAAATATGAACTATTGCGTACGTGCTGGTTGGACTGGTGTCAAGTCATGTGGGAAAACATAAAACATGGATCTGACCTCATTTCTTACAGCAAAATAAGATCCAGATGGATTCTATTTTTGTAATAGCTGAATGGGGAGGACTTTTCCAAGCATTTCACAAAGACCAGGGTCTGTAGGGGGGAAAAGATTATAAATTGAATTTCTTTCCAGCTAACAGTACTGAAGAGCCTGCTCCGCCCACAGGGTGCCTTTTTAGCATCTTATTTAATCTAGGATTTAATGCAAGCGATGTATTTCGTTGTCACAACCCCATCAGGTTAGTACTGTTGGTAGCCTGGTCAGCTGACCTACCATGTCCTCCTCATGGTCCCCCAGCCGCGCCTCTCCCCTGGATGTCATCACTTGGTCTGCCTTACTCACGAACTCAGTAGAGACACTGCTGCTCCTGGCTCGTCAGCCACCTCTCTGAAGTCTCTGGTCCTCCCACAGTCTCCACATGCCACAGAAATGTCCCTCCATAGAGCAAAGCACTTGCTGCTGCACTTGCCGGCAGCCTGATAAACCCATCCAGAAGTGAGGGAAAGTCAATTCCAGTGGGGTGGACAGAGACTGAGATGCCAACTCCTCTCTCGTCCTCCCACCCACTGACCTGGGGCTGTGTGGCCTCTCTGCAGACTTCCAGGCAACTAGTTATACCTCTGTAGGAAGCCATGAGACACGGTGGCCAGTGTTCGAAGCTGTCCCCAGCATTCTTTCTCGGGCTTTCCTACCTTGCTTTGCTTGGTACTCATTCTTGCTGATTCTGGGATTTTTGTCCCTCACGTAAAACAATAGCACTTCATTTTTGTCCCAGGTGTCTGTTGATTAAGGAATCTAGAAGAAGGCATTCAACTGTCCTCACCCTAGGACACAAGGAGATATAGAAACTTGCTGAGCACCCAACTAGCTCTTCCTGCTGTTTGACTTTGAACATAAACCATGGATCTTATAAAGTGTTTATGAGATGACCAGGACTAAAACTTCACAGCAGACGTGCTCTTTGCTGTTGAATAAGAAGTCAGTTGGCCATCACCCACCAGGCCAGCAAGCATTAGCAAGAGACTTTAATAAGGATTCCAAAGCGGAAGTGCAGATCATGGTAATGGTTGGTGAGCATCACTGTAGTGATAACGCATCTCCCCACCTCGATCCGTAAAACGATGAATCCTAACCAAAGTCCTAGTAATTTGGGGTAGCCAACCCCAGAGAGCCTCCTATCTCTGCCGCTCCAGCATGTGGCTAACAGGTGAAGACTGGCATGCCCTGTTTTCTCGTGGGTTTGGGGGCTTGAACTCAGTCAGCATTTTACACACCAGGCACTGTGCCAACTACGCTGTTGCCCTCGCCCCTTCCTTTTTTTCTTTTTTCTTTTTCTTTTTCTTTTTTCTTTTAACCACAGGACAACTACATCAGGTCTTCTGTACATAAAATACCAAAAGCCCATCCTCAGTCCCCCAGATCCAGCTTTTCCAAGGATCAGATTGGAGAAAGCACAGCTCACTGGGGTTTTGTTTGTTTGTTCTGTTTTAATTTCCGTTTTTCAGACAGCCCCTCACAACTCAGACGCCTTGCTTAGAACTCACTATTTAGCCTATGACTTGCCATGTACCCTATGCTAGCCTTGAAATTTTGGGTTTTCCTTCATCTGCCTCCAAAATACTGGCATCACAGACCACAACTTGCCCCCCACTGATTTTTTTTAACTTTACTTATTTTGTGAGCACAGGCAACAAAGCCAGTGTGAAGAGCAGGGGACAACTTGCTGTTCTCTCCTGCTGCATGATTTCTGGAGATCATGTTGCCAGACTCACTCGTTTCTCCGTCAGCAAGCACGCATCTCACTGGCCCACCACTGATATTTTAATCTGCACTGTCCTGTGACCTTTGACACACCTTTGTGAACTTTGCCCCTTTCCCTGTAATTGAACAAGTAATATGCTGACCAATCACTACAAAGGTTGCCAAGATGGGTGCAGTGGCTCATGCCAGTAACTCTCAGCACTCAAAAGGCTGAAGCAGGAAGGGTGCCTCAAGTTCAAGGTCATCTTGGATTACATAGTAAGTTCTGGGCTAGCCTGAACTACAGGGCAAAACCCTGTCTCAAAACAAGCAAAAACAGCTTCCATGACAGTGGGAAGCAAGGCAGCTTGCTGGCAGACATGGTGCTGGCAAAGGAGCTGAGAGTTGTACATCTTGATCGGCAGGTAGCAAGGAGAGACTGTGACACAGTGAGCAGATTCAAGCTTCTTAGACCTCAAAGCCCACCCCTCATGACACACTTCCTCCAACACTTGAGTCCCCGGGGGCCATTCCTAGTCAAACCACCACAGTTAATAAACTTCTGTTTTTTTGTTTGTTTGTTTGTTTGTTTGTTTGTTTGGAAACAAGTCTCACTTTGTAGCCCAGGTTGTCCAAGGAATCACTTTGCAACCTAGGCTGGCCTGGAGCCCAAAGACCTCAGACTCCCGAGTGATGGGATTATAGGTAAGAGCCACCATGCCTTGCTTAAGAAACTTAAGTTGTACTTATTTATTCTGTGTGTGTATGACATGTGTGTGTACAGGTGTGCATACTCCATGGTACATGCATGGAAGTCAAAGGATTTCCAGAAAGCTTAGCAATCAGCCGTTGTAAGCTGGCATGCTACCAGATTCAACCTTCCCGACTTTCCACTTGGGGCTTAGCTTCCCACAAAGGCTGCTCTTGGCTCGTGGACTCCGTGCAGGCCTGCCCCACCCCCGTTCTGTACCTCACTTATCTTTTGCCCACTCTCTGACAGGCTTTCTGTTAATTACAGCCCAAGTCTTCTCTTTCCTTCTTTTCTTTAGGCTAGAAAACAGGAGAAAGAGCCAGCAAGATGGCTCAGAGGTCAAAGGCACTGGCCAACAACAAACATGAAGATCAGGTCGATCCCAGGGACCTAAGCCATGAAAGGAGAGAACCAACTCATGTGAGCTGTTCTCTGGCCTTCACACGCACATTGTAGCTTTTGTGCATGAACGCTATTTGTGCACATACATAATAAAAGAAAAGAAAAAAAGAGAAGTGGCGATGGAGCTGAGAATATAGCTCAGTTGTTACAGTGCTCCCACCTCTAGCATACACAAGACCCTGGGTTCAAACCCCAACACCACATAAACCAGCTTTGCTGGCACATGCCTGTAATCCCTACACCTAAGAGGTAAAACAAGAGGTTCAGAAGTTCAAGATCGTCCTTGACCACATGTTGAGTTCAAGGCCAGCCAGTCTGGGTTAAGACCCTATCTCAAAAAAACATGTTTTTGAAACATGTTTGGCTTTTTTGTTTTTGTTTTTGTTTTTGTTTTAAGCAAAGGTAGAATTATACCGATTGCTAACATAAATCCTCAGCCTTCATCCTCGAGATACCATTTATGAGCTTCAGCCCATCCTTCAGCCTCTCTGAGGTCTAGGCTCCTAGTTAATAAAATGAGAACAGCAGCCTTCTGGGCGGTTGCAAAGATTAAATGAAATAATGTCTATAAAACAGTGCAGCGCCAGGCATGGCTAAGTGTCCAATGAATGGTAGGTGTCATTATCTGCTTCCAAAGGCCACTTTTATGTGGTTGCATACACGATACAGCTTAAAAGAGTTTAGAGTAATAGCAGGCCCTGATGCACCGGCTCATTACCCAGCAAAGGGCCTTCCATCAAGCCACAGCCAGCCCCCATCACCCTGATCTTCACACTCAAATACTGAAGTCAGAAACCTCTCCTTTAGCCACCGAAACACCCATCTGATTTTCACAGACTGATGAGCCGGACAGATGCATCTGCTTATTCGTCTAGTCTTGTATGCATGGGAAGTACATTTAACAAAGCAGATATGATTTGGACCCTCATGGAACTGATGACCTGGTTTGGGTACAGGGACACAGACTACAGTCACATGAACATTTGATTTCACACTGTGACAAGTGCTAAGTAGAGCAAGGTGAAGATGGGATGGGAAATGATGTCAGGTAGGTCTTACCTACCGAGGGTTTGCAGGGAGCTTTCTGCCAATGAGAGACATTTATGGAGCTAAAGGAGTGGCTCAGTCGGTGGAGTGCTTGCCTAGTATGAGAAGGGCCCTGAGTTTGAGCCTCAGCATGAAAAACTCGGCATAGGAGAACATGCCTGTAATCCTAACACTTGGATGGTGAAGGAAGGACCAGAAGTTCAAGGTCTTCCTCGGCTCCTCAGTAAGCTAGAGGCTAGCCTGGGATACATAGACCCTGTGTACTGGCTGGTTTTATGTCAACTTGACACAAGCTAGAGTCATCAGAGGAGGAAACCTCAATTGAGAAAATGCCTCATAAGATTGGGCTGTAAGGAGGCCTGTGGGACATTTTCTCAATTAGTGATTGATGTGGGAAGGCCCAGCCCATTGTGCATGGGGCCATGTGGGGCTTGTGGTCTTGGGTTCTAGAAGAGAGCAGGCTGAGCAAGCCAAGCGCAGCAAAGAGGTAAGCAGCACCCTCCATGGCCTCTGCATCAGCTTCTGCCTCCAGGTTCCAGCCCTGCTTGAGTTCCTGTCCTGACTTCCCTCAGTGATAAACTACGGTGTGGAGGCATAAGCCAAATAAACAACTTCCTCCCCAACTTTTGGTGTTTCATTAGAGCAATAATAACCCTAACTAAGGAAGGGATGGGGAGAGGGAGGGGGGAAGGAGGAAAAGAAGGAAAGATTTGCACTAAGAACTAAGTCATGGGTATAAGTTATCCCACCAGAGGGCTGAGGAAAAGCGTTGCATAGTTAGGAGTCAGCCTGGGCTAATGCCTCAGAGCTGGGTACACTCAACACTCTTGACGAGGAGCCACACAGTGCAACAGCACAAAAGAAAATCCGTGAGGTACTGATCTGCTTGGGTGTCCCCCATGCTGGCCCACCTGTTTCATCTCTCCAGCACTTTCTAAGGGGCGGATGTTGTGCCTACAGAACTCTTTACCTCACTTTTGCCCAAGAAAAGAGGTCAAAGCTGGGATCAAGTTAAGTTGCCCACTATAGTGATGAAATAAGTTTAAGGGTGACCAAGAGGAACAGCCCATGAAGCTGTGTTCTGGGCTGTAGGAAAAAAAAAATGTTGGAGGATCAGAAGCTGGAAACAGTGCAGAAGCCGGCTCAAGCACTACCCAGTAGCTCACCTGCAGCTGCATCTTCCCAGGTAATTCCAACCCCTGCAGATGGTGGCTCCCTCAGGTCAGGCTTCCGGGCTCCCAACAGGCAGGCAAGCCAGCACAGCCCACCACCACTCCACAGCAACCAAAACAACAGTCTCCTTGAAGCCATAAGGTAAGCTGCAATTTCTGCCGTAGTGAATCTCTGGTTACTTTGGCTTCTCTGGCGTCCTGCGTGCTCAAAATGGAGTCAGAGTCAGCCGAGCAGTGGTAGAACAGGCTTTTAACCCCAGCACTCAGGAGGCGGAGGCAGAGGCAGGCAGATACCTGAATCTATAGCCTGGTCTACAGAGTGAGTTCCAGGACAGCCAGGGTTACAGAGAGAAACCCTTTGAGGGGGTGGGGGGATTGATTCAGAGACTATTGTCAGTGGTCTGGTGGCAGTGGCTTTTTCTAGGAAGATCTTGAGATTAAGAATCTTGGGACGCAGATTCATCCTACTGGATTCCAATCTGCAGCCTTAAAAGTCTGCAGGGGGTCTGGGGGGGGGGGGGGGGGGGGGCAGAGCACTTGCCCAGCGTGCCTTGAGGCTGTGGGTATTGTTCCCCGCTTCTTCCCACACTGCAAGCGAAGAACAGTGTTTTAAAATCCAATATGATTTGAGTGTGATTTAAGGGCTGAGAAACAATGCCCCATTTGTGTACCTAGGAAGACCATCTCCTGTATTAAATTCCCTACTGTTTGAAATAGCAAGAGGGATTGGTTTCCCAAGCGTCCTGATTCACTCATTACACTCAGATAGTCACCCATTTTCAATGGTGATCACAGATTTTTTGTTTTTTTTATAATTCTATACTACAGTTTAACTTGTTTTGTTTTTTGTTGAGACAGGTTTCTCTATGTAGTCCAGGATGACCTTAAATGCACCACATAGTACTACAAAGCCTTGAACTCGCCTGTAGCTCAGAGCAAACTTGAAATTCCTATTTGTCCTGCCTCCGCTTCAGGAATGCCGGGATCAGAGGCTTGCACTACTGGGCCCTGGGCAGCTTAGCCTTCTTCTTTGTTTGTTTTTTGTTTTTTTTTGAGACAGGGTTTCAAAAAACCCTTTTGCTTTGTTTTTGTTTGTTTGGCTGTCCTAGACCCACTTTGTAGACCAGCCTGGCCTCGAACTCAGAGAGATCCAACTATGTCTGCCTCCTTGATTGCCAGGATTACAGGCGTGCACACCACTGCACCCAGCCAATTTAATAAATCTTGACTTGAATTAGGATAATCTCTCCTTTGATTGCTAACCAACTCTTAGTTCACATTTAGTACTTCAGAATTTAAATTAGTCAATGTTCCCAAAGAGACATCTGCTCAGGTCATGAGGAATTTGCCAACTGTGGATGGTTTCAGAAGGCATAATGACCAAAAGCTAAGTAGGAACCAAATGTTTCAAGGGTCTGGGGTGTTCCTGTCAGCCCTCAACCTTATTTCCATTGGAGGTGCCACTGCACCTTGGAGCTGAGCACAGAACATACCCACTTTGCAGGAGCATGCTGTCCCGGTGCCCAGTGCCAGTCAACACTGCTTGATTCGCCCAAGGGCAGTTTAGAAACTATGTTACAAATTGTAGCACATAGAAAGTTTCTGCCAGAGAACCGGAAGTGTTTGATGACAGGAAATAAAGACTGAGTATTTCTGTTATTGCTGAGAATGTTACCATATTAGTCAGTGGACAGTATCCTGTTACATGAACATCCATCTCCTTGTTAAAGCAAGTGTGCTTTAATCTTTAATAAATCATGGTTTACATATCAGACACACAGAATCGTTTAAGATGAAATTCTTTGTGACTTATTAATAGTCATCTGTAGATCTAGTTTCCGTACCTAAATATTGAGGAGCATACTAAAATTCCTCTGGCTTGTTGGACGAGGTGGCACACACCTTTAATCCCAGAACTTGGAAGCAAAAGCAGCCGTATCAGGTTCCAAGGCAGCCTGATCTACATAGAATTAATTATAGGTTAGCCAGGACTACATATTGAGACACTGTCTTTTTAAAAAGAAAATTATCTGACTAAAAGAAACCACAAGAGGGAAAAGTTTAAGAAACCCTGACCTAAAAGAAGAGTTAGGATGGCTCAGTGTTTTTTGGCTGTCTTTGTTCTCCAATGAGTTTAAGTGAAACAAAAAGTACACACTGCTTTGAAGGTGTGTTTAGCACTGGAGTGTGTCCCTAAAATTTCCTGCCCTGGAACTAGCTTTACAGATGGCCATAAGCTGCTGTGTAAGGTGCTGGTCCTCTGCAGAGGCAGCAACCGCTCTAAACCACTGAGTCACCTCTCCAGCCCCTGCAATGTGAACTTCTTCTCTTTTGGTTTTTCAAGACAGGGTTTCTCTGTGTGGCCTTGGCTGTTCTGGATTTGCTTTGTGGACCAGGCTGGCCTCGAACTCACAGAGATCCACCTGCCTCTGCCTCCTGAAGTGCTGGGATTACAGGTGTGCACCACCACAGCCTGGCTTCTGTACTAATTTTATACGGGTTTGTTGTTTTTGTTGTTTGGTTGGTTGTTTGCTTATTTGTTTGTTTGGTTGGTTTTGGTTTTTCGAGACAGGGTTTCTCTGTATAGTTCTGGCTGTGCTAGAACTCCCTTTGTAGACCAGGCTGGCCTCAAACTCAGAGATCTGCCTGCCTCTACTTCCCAAGTGCTGGGATTAAAGGTGTGCGCCACCCCTGCCCTACTTCACATGTTTTTTTTTTTCTTTTAAAATTTGTATTACATCTGTTTGGGGGGTGTGTATGCGTGTCTGTGCGTGCTCACGTGTCTGTTCACGTGCACACACACCATAGCATGCATGTGAATACTGGAGGACAACTTGTGCCATATAGGTCCTGGGTGTGAAACAGCTTGCCGGGTTGGGTAGCAAGCACCCACCTGCTGAGCCATCTTCCTGGCCCTCACTCTGCCCTCTAAGGAGCGTTACCAGCATAGGTATCCTTAACAACTCTATCATTCCCCTTGGGAGAGTCACTCATCCCTCTTGCTGTTCAGAAGGAGGACGCATTTGGGAAGAATTTCAGTAGAAACATTTCCGTTTCAGTTCAGGCATATGGTCCTCTCATTAGCACCAGGGTTGGCATTTTTACATGTCTTCGTTGATGTGTTCATGGGAGAACACCAGCCGATATCCAGGCTCTGTTGATCTGCTGCATGGAGCCACATATTCATTGTGCCAGGCCCTAAACGTAGTCCCCCATCCACCCTTTATGATGAGTTTTGACTGTGGACTTGGGAGGCTGCCTCGTGTTCCCATGTAGAGTGAAAGCTCTACAGCTTAGTAGACGTCTCAGACCCTGGCTCATCCTCTTCTTTTCCTTAGGAGAGATCACATCCCATCGGTTAGCTGGGAAGAGGAAGCCAGCTTGGATAAGCTATTTCTTGCCCTGTTCTTTGATCTGCTTGCCTGGAAAAGGAAAGCATTGTGGCCTCCATCAGAAAGCTTAAGGAACAGATCGAACGCCTGGAGGAGACCCCCATTTCTGCCTGGGCTTCCTAAGTATTATTAGTGTTGAAGTAATAGATCAGGAAGCTCAGCATTTATTTATTTAGATTGGGGGTGGGGGTACTGTTTTTGAGGGTCTCATGCTGTATTCCTAGCTGGCCCAGAACTCCTTTGTAAACCAGGCTATCCTTGATTTCACAGAGATTTGCTTGCCTCTGACCCCTGAGTGCTGGGATTAAAGGTGTGTTCCACCATGCCCAATGATTTCTCTAGTTTTATCATTGGTGTGTTCACAGGTTCGTGTATGTATTCACACCACATGAATACTGTGCCTATGGAGACCAGAAGAGGGCATTAGACACACTAGAACTAGAGTTACAGACAGTGAGCCATCGTGTGGGTGCTGTGAAAGAAACCCAGGTCCTCTGCAAGAGCAGTAAGTACTCTTAACTGTTGAGCCATCTCTCCAGCCCAATAATATGTTTCTTAAAAACACTCCTGATGCTCTGGTCAAGATGAGTGGCTTCAGCTTTGGTGTCCTCTGTACAGACTTTTGTCCTCTGTCAGTGGCTGACTGATTTCTTTATTTCTCTATACTTGCAACCAACAAAAGGCCTGTCTTTGCTCTGTTTGTGTTTCTGGGTCTTAGTTCTTGAGTGATTTTTTTTCTGCTTGTTTGTTTTTGGCTTTGTTTTAGATTTATTTATTTTTATGTGCGTGAGTGCTTTTGCCTCCATGTGTGTCTGTGCACTGCGTGCATTATTGGTGTTCACGGAAAGCAGAACACAGAATCAGATCCCCATGTTACAGATGGCTGTGAGGCACCCTGTGGGTGCTGGAGATCAAACCTGGGTCCTCTGGAAGAACAGCCAGTGCTCTAAGGCAGTGAGCTCCCTAATTTTTGTTTTTCATGTTTTCAGTTCCTCCTACTCTTAAGTGTAGAGGATTTGTTGGACACAATTAGTCAACAGTATAGACACAGCAGTGCAGAGGCATGCTGCAGTAGCACAGCCCCCGGAAGTCAGCTCTCACCTTGCTGAGACAGGGTCTTCCTTGTTCCTGTCACATCACTGTGTGTCCCAGGCTTGCTGGCCCACCAGCCTCCTGCAATTCTCCTGTCTCCACCTCCCACCTCACCATCGCAGTGATTCCAGAAACTCACTACTGCATCCAACTTTCAGTGGGTCCCCGGGGATAGAACTCATGACGTAAGGTTTATATGGCAAGCACTTCTACCCACCAAGCTGTCCCCTCAGCCCCTTGAGGGCTACTTTAACACACAACTTGCCACAGGAATCTAAAATAATCGCAGCATTACCAGAACCTGGACATAGTAACAGCCATGACCTGCATGCACCCCAACCTGCCCCAGGCCTGCCACTGAAGATGCCTTCCAGGTGAGTGTCAACATCCCAATGAGAATTGGAGGCTGGGGGCAGGCGGCCATCTACCCTCTGCCACATCCTGGTAAATGGCAGCACAGAAGCTGAACCGGCGTGGTGTGAGCTCTTCCCGTCATCCGGTGCCCTCCGGAATCCACACCAGCTGGTGGGGCATTAGCAAGGATAATGGCTAGGCAAGTGCCTGGGAAACTCCACAGAGAACGGAGCTTGCTGGAGATTATGAAGACTTGCTGAGAGCTTCGGCAAAAGCGCTGTGATAATAGCCCAGGGAGGGGGCACAAATTGATCTGGCCAAAGTTTAGGGACATTTGTGCTTAGGTAAAAAGTCTGACTTCGGCAGCTCTGAAATCAGCCCTCTTCCTGGTAGGCAATCCCCACCTCCAAGGACAAAAACCATAGCTAGCAGGCTCTGGGCTTGGGCTCGTTCTTTCCTCTGGTGGCAAATGAGAGAATGGAGGATGAAGGATGGTCTTAACCATTTGCTATTGGGTCATAGATATTGATTGATTCCGGCCCCCACTGAGGAAAAGCAGTAACTTACAACACATGCTGAACATTGTCCATTTTGAATGCATTTTAAAAACAGAATTGGCCCGCGTGCTTGCTCTCTGAAGCAGAGCTCAGCAGAGCGCACAGATTACTCCATATGTTCTGAATGTTTTGTAGCACTCCAGAGGCAAGAAGGGCCTTTGTTCCCTCATTTGCCCAACAAAAACTTATTCAATGAGTTCTATATGTCAGGCGTTGTGCAAGACACCAAAGAAAACAGGGGCCTATTGTCAAAAAACGCAGACTACTGTAGGCAAGCAGAGCTCTAGGCAGCTTTTTAAATATTATGATACAGTGTGGGTGTGCACAATAGAGAAGCAGAGGGAAAGTGGAGAGAAGTGAGCTGGACTTTCAGAGACTCCTCCCAGCTGCCTTCTGATGCTTAGAGACTGTAAAGTCAACTCCCCTCACAGGTACTGTTCTTTGCTTCTTTGCATTCCTCTCTTCAGACACACATGCGCTCGCGCGCACACACACACACACACACACACACGAATACATGCAAACACACATACACATAAACATACAAATAAATGTAAACACAAATAAACACAAACATATAAATAAACACAAAATACATACAAACAACCATCCACAAATATACACAGATGGTGTTTGAAGCACTCCAAAATAGTTATTTTAATAATTTCTTAAACCTTCATAAAATATCATATTAATATCAACACAGCACGGAGAAAAGACAAGAATAGTTCTGTTTAAGTTATCAAAACAGATTACTCAGGGGCTAGAGAAATGGCTCAGCAGTTAAGAGCACTTAACAGTTAAGAGCTCTGGTTTGGGTTCCCAACATCCAAATGGCAGCCCACGACCATCTAGAGCACCAGTTCCTGGGGAGCAGATACCCTCTTCTGACCTCCACAGGCTCTTCATGCATGTGGTGCACATACATCCACACATAAGACAGAAGATACTTGAAAAACATAGATTGCCCTAGAGAACACAGACATGTTCAAAATAACTGTGATGGTTCGTCTTCATTGCAAATTGAGCTGACTTTAGAGTTACCCACGGGATATCTCTTGGTCTGCCTGCGAGGGCGTTTCCAGAGAGTTTTAGCTGAGGAGGAGGAGACCTACTGTAAACATGGTGACATCATCTCACTAACGTGGAACCCAGAATAAAGGGAGGGGAAAGTGGAAACCCAAATAAGCACCAGAATTTTCTCTCTCTACTTTTCTGGTCCGTTCAGATGTGAGCAAGCAGCTATGCCTTGCTGCTACAACAGCCAGGACAGGATGTTGCTGTAAGTCAAAGAACAAAACTGACAGCCCAGAAGTAGACCTAAGTGTATATGGTAAATATGGTCTGGGTGTTTGTTTGTTTGAGGTTTTGATTTTAGGACAGGGTTTCTCTGTGTAGCCTTGGCTGTGAGTTTGAGGGCCAGGTTAGCCTCAAACTCACAGAGATCTGCCTGCCTCTGCCTCCCAAGAGCTGGGATTAGAGATGTGTGCCACTACACGCAGCCCGAAGAGGCTTCTTCAAACAAGAAAGAAGTATGCTATAGGAGAGAGATGGTAGCTGGTGATGAGACAACCTGGGTTCCTATCCTGTCTTAGATCTCAGAAACCTGATCTCGGCAGATCGTTATTGCTTGATCTCGCCATCCTCAGTTTCCCTGCTATACACTCAGGGTCTGCCTGGAGCAGAGTAAATTTACATAGGCTCATGTATATCCATGCACATCCACGCATACGTAGCACCTGACAGGCTGCCCTAATGTTACTTGTCTCTGTGTAGCTCCATGGAGAAAAGAAAGAGCAGGAAAGCTGTGGTATTTCTGAGATGTTCAGGCAGCCTCTGGATCCAAAGAGTCTAGGGCTAGTAATTACGGCCCTGAGTGACAGATATGGCCCACAGACAGCACTTTCTTGCCTGGATAATCAGACAAAACACAGGAAACTGTGGCTTGGTGGTGGTTCTTAGATAAAAGGGAGACTTGTAAAGTAAACCACCAGGCGGGTGTCAGGGAGAGCCCAGAGGACTAGGGCTGGGAAGAAGAAGAAGAAACAGCAAAGCTGTGGATAAAGACGGTCCATGATGGATGATGTCTGTAAGTGAAAGATAATCGCTGTGATCGGAACACGGGAGGCTTTCCACTTCTGAGACACAGAACTAGCCCATGCCAAGTCTTCCGCGTGCTTGCTCCGTCCTTGGCAGGAGACGCTGGCTCGGTGTATGCCTGCCTCCTTTACCCTAAGCCCAGGATCAGGACAGGCCAGCCTGCAGGATGTAATGGCTAGTGCTCAGTAAGGCTCCCTCCCAAACCTGTGCAAGCCCTAGGGGACGGGTTCTGAAACTCTAGTGCTTGCGTGAATGCCTGACTGAGAATAGGCACAGGCTAACTGAGCTAAAGCCATCCTTCTGGGGACAGGCCCAGATTGTTCCAGAATGTTCCGTTAGCCAGGCTGGCTAGGATCACCGTGGCCCTGCAACCGCCGCCCAGGAGGATTGTTACCTAAAACTAAGTGAGGTCAGAAAAGGCTTTTGTCCGCTCTGCCCCAACCACCAGCGATTCCTTCTAGACCCTGGGTTCTGTCCCATACCCCCCACTATTTATCCCCCTGGCCCCGGAATCCCCCAAGCAGAGAGGAGTGCTCTCCCCCGGGGAAGGATTGCATCACAGACTGGAACGTTCTGTGAAGTGTTTGTTCTACTCGGGTTTAGGAAATAAGGGTGGCTGCCACCCTGTGCTCTTGGCCCCTCTCCTCCATCTGAGCCTAGGTTTCGTGACCCACTTGGCGCTTCCGAGCAGCCACTAGGGGGAGCCTGCCTGGAGGCTGCCGGAAATGGAGGGCTGGAGGCCTTGGTCGTGGCAGGCTTGACATGACCGTGGTAAGTAGACCAGCATTTATTCAGAGACTGTTGTAGAGAAGGGGGAAACAGCCCAACACTGAAGCAAATGAGCAAAGAACATCCTCGTATTTCCACGTGCCCTGGCTGGGCTTTCCCTGGCGGTCTTCTTGTTCAGACCTGTGTCCTATAGCCGCAGGGTTAAGGTTAGTCCAGCTTTTCCTAGCCATGAGAACCTATTTGTGCCTCACCAGATGAAGGCTCGGGAAACCAACGGCTGTCATCATTCATTGGCTTTTTCCCATTTCATTCAGCCAAATAGCTTCACATTGAAGTTAGAGCCGGAGAGCTAGCTCACTAGTTAAATGCTTGCTGCTTTTCCAGAGGACCTAAGTTCCGTCCCCAGCACCCACGTGGGGCAGCTCACAGCTGCCTGTAACCACCTGAAGGGGCGCACGTACACATGTGTGTGGCCAACTGGCAGATACACACACACACCTAAACAACAACAGCAAATCTTTAAAAAATAAATCTCACAGTCATATGAAGGGTTTGCTATTCCTTTTTTTTAGATTAAAAAAATAGAGGCCAGCAAGATGTCTCAGTGGGCGCAGTAGTTGTGTATGCCTTTAATCCCAGAGCTCAGGAGGTAGAGGCAGACAAGTTCAAAGCCAGCCTGGTCTACAGATCGAGTTCCAGGACTCCCAAGGCTACACAGAGAAACTCTGTCTCAAAAGACACCCCCCGAAAAAAAGTCTCAGTGGGTGAAGCACTTGCCACCTGGCAGCTCCATTTCGGTCCTGCCACTCCAAAGCTCAGAGTCAGGGGTCCGCAACTCTCCAATAAAGAGACCAACGGAACAGTCCCCTCACCCCGACTCAGTTCTGCATGCCCAGGGTTGTCCTTGTTGGTTTTATTCTTTTTTTTTTTTTTTTTTTTTTTTTTGAAAGCCAGTATTTCTCTCAGGAAACCTGGGCCCTCTCATTTACCCAACATCTTTCTCCATTCCACCCCCTCCACCAACCCCAGGAATTACATGACTCATAATGACTAAAACTCAGACAACATAACTCTGTAGCCATAGAAGGCAGATTCATTCTCACTATTGTTAATTATCCATGTAAGACTCAGTTGCTGTTAAATAAACAGAACTCAAAATACCCAAAGCCAAAAGAAGTGTTTATTGGGTCATGTAACTGAACGCTTCAATGATCTACCTGCAGGTGCAGAGAGATCCAGGCATTAACTGATGCCAGGAACCTGCCTCTGCTTCCAAAGGGCTGGCATTCAAGGTGTGAGCAATGAAGCCCAACCCTTGGATACTATTTCTTACCCTACCAAAAGTAATATAAAAAAATTATCAAATAGCCAGGTATGGTGGCACACACCTTTAATCCTAACACTCAGGAGACAGAAACCAGGGGATCCCTGAATTAAAGGCCAGCCTGGTCTATGGAGTGAGTTCCAAGACAGCCAGGGCTACACAGAGAAACCCTGTCTCAAAAACAAAACAAAAATATATCAAATATGTAGCAATGAGATATGGAAGATTTTTAAAATATTTATTTATTTTTATTTATGAGTGCTCTAGCTGCATGTACACCTGCTTGCCAGAAGAGGGCATCACATCACATTATAGATGGTTGTGAGCCACCATGCTGTTGCTGAGAATTGAACTCAGGCTCTCTGGAAGAGCAGACAGTGCTCTAAACCACTGAGCCATCTCTCCAGCCCTGACATGCAAGACTTTTACACACACACACACACACACAAATACTAAATAGAAAGCGAAACAAATGGGAAGGTGCATACCATGTTTGTGAGTGAAAGTCTTAAATATTTTAAGAACAGTAGATTTTTCTCCAAATCTACCCATAAGCTACGTATAATCTTGATAAATTTTATGTCAGCAATGTTTTATGGATGGAAATTGAGAAGTTGATCTAAAATGTGTTTAAAATGTAAAAACATAAGAGCCAAGAAGAGCCAGATCCAATTTGGGAAAAGAAAGGAAGAACAAAGTTAGTAGACTTGGAGATAGGGATGCTGCTCAGTTGGCTGGGTGCTTGCTAGCACTCATGAAGTCCTGGGCCCTGTAATCCCAGAACTTGGGAGGTAGAGGCAGGAGGATCAGGAGTTCAAGATCATTTTTAGCTACATAGTGAGTTCAAGGTCAGCCTGGATGGGATACATGATATCATGATATTCTGCTTCAAAAACAGAGGGTGGAGGGAGGCTGGAGGAGTTAACCAGCATTAACAAAAAGTTTAAAATAAAGTAAAGCTATAGAGGAATTACATCCCCAAACTGGAGCTGGAAAACTTCAGTGCAGAGAGAGATCCAGAGAGAACTGTCACAGGAGTCATTATCAGGTCCTGCCTTTGCCCCTCACTGTCCAGAGAACTCCAGCATTACAATGAGGGGCTTATTGATAGTACATGGAAACACTGAGTGCTTGGGAATATTTACTGACTTGGCTTTAATAACCCAGTTCTTCGTAATTTTCTTCAAAAAGCAATTTTTGAATTTCCCATATTCATCTATTAGTAACTTGGAGAAATGACTTGGGGAAGTGGTCAGATAGTAATGATTGGACTCTGGGGGAGTGAAGTTTCTTCCTTTCTTTCTATTACATACATACATACATTTTTTTTGATCACATGCCCATACCTTACTCAAGGTTTTATTGCTGTGAAGAGACACCATGACCACGGCAACTCTTACAAAGGAAAACATGTAATTGGGACTGGTTTACAGTTTCAGAGGTTTAGTCCTTTATCATCATGGAGCAGCGACATGGTGGCACGCAGGCAGACACAGGCTGGAGAAGGAGCTGAGGATTTTTCAGCTTGATCCACAGGCAGCAGGAGACGGTCACCCTGGCCAGGCTTGAGCTTGCCTGCCCCCTGTGACAGTTCCTCCGACAAGGTCACTCCTACTCCAACAAGGACATGGCTCCTAATAGTGGTAACTCGCTATGGGCCGAGCATTCACACACCTATTCAGGCCACCACCACCCATTATTAGCTCTTATCCCCTTCTCTTTCCCACTGAAGCCCCTCTTCCTCCCACAAAACTACTCTTGTAAATCCGTGCTCTTTTTTATGCGTGTGTGTGTGGCCTGCTGCACCTACCGGGGTTGCATGCGTGAACATGAGTTGGGGCTCTTTACTTGAGCAGGGGCAGCTACTCCACCTTCTCCCCCACCCCCAGCTGCTTTTCTATTCAGGGCTTTTGTCTCCTGTGTGAACCACTAGATGAGCCAGTGGTACTGACTCCGCTGACGCCCAGGAAGCACCTGGCCGGCTCTGTAATTCTCACAGGTGAGTGTGCAGTTCACAGCAGCATCTTTATCTCCGGCCTTGGCCCCCCGCTCTGCGGTGAGGCGGCTGAACAAACAGCACAGCGTGCAGGCTCAAATCGGCTTCCTCGGCAAACAGTGGCTCTGCGGGGGCCTTGTCTTTCTGTTCCCACTCCTAAAATGAATATTTATTTCTGCTATAATGAAAATGGAACAACCTTTACTGGCTGCAAAAAAGAAATGCCTGATGTCAGAGCACAGTTGTTTTCAAAAGAGATGGAACACAGTATTGTCCGGCAAGAATCACCACGCTAGAGACTAGTCTATAAGACAGGAGGACACCCTGTCAACAGAGGCACCGTCCGGGCGACAGGTGTCCTCCGTACCAGCCCAGTAAACATGGTTAGCCTTAGTCTTGTCCTGTTTGGTTTGGGTTTTTGGCTTTTAAATCTAGTTAGCTGGGTTTGGAAGCGCATACCTGTGATCCCAACGCTCTAGAGGCAGAAGCCAGAGGACCAGGAATTCAAGGCCAACCTGGGTTACCAAACTAATTTTGAGGCCAGCCTGAACTCTAAGAAAATTCTTACCTCAAACAATAAACTTTAAAAATCTACTTGAAGGCCACGCCATGTCACTACCTGGGAAGCTTCAGTGATGGCAAGAACCGCTTCAAGCTGCCCTGTGTCTCAGGCAGGCAGAAGCCCAGAGAAGGACAGGTATTTTGGGTTTTTTGGTGTTTGTGGCAGAGGATTTTTTCTGTGTAGTCCTGGCCATCCTGTAACTCACTCTGTACGCCAGGCTGGCCTCAAACTCAGAGATCAACCTACCCCTGTCTCCCGACCTCTGGGATTAAAGGTGTGCGCCAGCACCTCCCAGCAGGAGGGCTTTTCTTCATTGCTGCTCTCTGCTCTCGTTGGCATAAACCTGATTCAGGTCTTTTTTTAGCATATGTTTTGTTTTTTTTTTCCTTCCAGGCTTTACCTCTAACCAAACCCACAATCAAATCACTATTTTATAAAAAGCCATCCTTTGCTACTCCTTGTACTAGTTCAAATTGGTTAGATTATGGTGAGGCCACCAATTGCCTGATCTGTGGAGGATCAGGAACCAGGGGAAATGAGGTAAATGGCAACGGAGCCCACACAGAATCCCGGGAATCAGACTCTGGAGACCTAACTCAAAGGTGCAGATCTAATTTTTTATCCAGTGTAACAGACTTTGAATGATTGAAGGGCCAATCAGACCATCGCATGCTAGCCTGGAACACTGGTAGCAATCAGTCAGGTGGGTGTGACCAGAAGGAAATGTGGGAGATGGGGATGGGGTCACCTCAGGAGACTTCCGTGAAAAAGGGGGAAGCAGTCACCACCCTAGCCTCAGATCCACTTTGAGACTTTGCTAGTGTGCTAGGGATCCCTAGCGGGTCAACACTGTGGTCAGCGAATCAGGATCTTTCCAGGAGCTGTAGGAGCCGCTGACACCTACTCGCCATTCCCTTTGGGCCTCCAAAAGGCTGACCTCAACACTCCCCACGCTGATCTTAGTGACTTTACATAGCAATTTATCTCTTGCTTATGGAACTGTTCTGTTTGACTGGCATTGAGGCTAAATTCTTCACAGACACCCAGACCTGGGTGGAGAAGGCTTGTCATGGCTCCCCACAAATGAAGAAGGACCAGGGCAAAACACATGTTGAAGCAAGCGTCTTCAGCAATGATAACATCAGGGGACATTAGCAATAAGGTGAAAGACTGAATCAAAGAATGGGAGGGACACAGGAAGACACACATCTGTAAGTGCCTCCTGTAGAAGACGGTACACCTCTCCGCAGGAAGACCGGTAACTCAATCTAGAGGCAGACAGCGCTGGGCGTGGTGACATAGTCTTGCAATCCCAACGCTGAAGGAGGTGGAACGAGAGGATCATAAGTTCAGGCTAACCTGGGCTGCACAGTGAGCATCTGTCTCCAAAAATAAATGGGGTAAGTATTACCAAAAAAAAAAAAAATTAAAAATTAAGGGTGGGGGTGCTAAAAAGATGGATGGTTCAATGGTTAAAAGCACTTACTGCCCTTGCAGAGGACATGAGTTCGGTTCTCAGCACCCCAGTCAGATAGTTCACAACTGCCTGTAACTCCAAATCCAGGGATCCAACACTTCTGACCTCCACAAGCACTGACACTCAGATGCACATACACATACATGATTTTAAAATAATATAAATATGATACACACACACACACACACACACACACACACACGGCCAATAGTAGCTAAAAAGATATTCATTGTCTTTTGTCTTTAGGGGAATTCAAGTCAAAATCACAATGAGATATCACTTCACAGACACTAAAATATCTCCCATGAAAAAGACAAATAATACTTTGATAATGCTGGGATGAAATTGGAGCCCTTGTATATTGCTATTGGGAATGCAAATATGGGATGGCCATTTTGCAAATCCATTTGGTAATTCCTCAAAAAAAATTCACCACAAAATTGTCACATGAATTGGCAGTTGTATTCCTAGGTAGATACCCAAGAGAACTGGAAGCACATGTCCACACTAAGGCATGCCTGCCAATGTTTACAGTATCTTTATTCATCACAGCCCTGAAGCAGAAACAGCCGAAAGTGTCATCGGGTAATGAATGGATAAAGAAAGGTTCACTACATCTATGCCAGCGCGCATCACTGAGATACTGAATGATGTTACACACGGACCACTCCTGAAGCATCACACTACATGAACGAATCCAGACACGTATCACATGCAGAAATGGCAAAACCATAGAAACAGACAGTTCCTGCTGGTCACCAGGAGCAGAGAGAAGAGATGGGGTGGTGAGTGTCTATTAACGGGCACAGTGTTCTTGGGGTAAGGAGAATATTCTAGAATTGGCTAGTTACTCAGCAGTGCGCAACATGCTTCTCTGTAAGCATGCTAAAAGCCACTGAATGCTAATGTCAGTAACTTCTTGTGAAGAGGATAAAAAAGAAGGAGCCAGAGAAATGGCTCAGTAATTAAGAGTAGTTGCTGTTCTTCCAGGGGACCTAGGTTCAATTTCCAGCACCCACATGGAGGCTGATTGCCATCTGTAACTCCAGTTGAAGGGTGTCCAGTGCCTGCTGTACCCCCAGGGCGCTGCACAAATGTGGTGCACAGATCTACACACGTAAGCATTAAAATAATCAAGATCCTAATTAAGATCTCTTGGTGATGGCGGCGCACGCCTCTAATCCCAGTGCTTGGGAGGCAGAGGCAGTCGGATCTCACCCTGTCTCCAAACAAACAAACAAGGGGAGAGATGACACCATCCTTTGGAGGTAATCCTGCAATATGATGTGGTACAAGTCAATCTGGGAGAGGAATCTGTCTTTCTTAAAGATAGCATAACCGTGACAAAACACCATGACCAAAGCACCACGGGAAGGAAAGGGTTCCACTGCACTGCTCACCATCAAAGGAAGTCAGGACAGGAACTCACACAGGACAGGAACCTGGAGGCAGGAGCTGATGCAGGGGCCATGGAGGGTACTGATTACTGGCTTGATCATCATGGCTTGCTCAGCCTGCTTTCTCATAGAAGGTTGAGGCCAGCCTGGTCCACAGAGCCTGTTCCAGAACAGTCAAGGCTACACAGAGAAACCCTGTCATGAAAATAAAAACAAACAAAAAGAGTATAACTATGTAATCCTGAAGGGCCTGAGGTCAAATCTGCCCCTCGGTTTTTGGGAGATCTCCAGAAATTTCCTCCAGCATCTAAACTTCAGTTCCTTGTTGCCAATGGCAGAGAAAATGGAATTGTGGAGTGACTTTGAAAAGTAAATGAGCCTGGGCTTGGTAGTAAAGGCCTAGCATCTCAGCTACCTACTTGAGAGGCTGGGACAGACAGGAGGACTTACAAGTTTGAGGCCTGGCTGGGCTACAGAGTGAGTTCAAGGGCCTGACTGAGGATACAGTTCCATAGAAGCTTGTTTGCCTGGCATGTGTGAGGCCTTAGATTCAGTCTCTAACACTGGGGTAAAACAAAACAAAACAAAACAAAACAAAAAACCTAAAACAAAAAAGCAACTATAACAACCAAAACCCAAAACCAAGCATACAACTCAGTGACACAACATGCTCCATAATTGCTAGCCATTGTCGTTCTCATATGGAAATAACGGGGAAAAGGGGGGTAAGTATGGATTCAAAATGAGATTTATGGCATCCCAAGGCTTTCCCCACTTCCCCATCTTGTTTCTCTTCCCTCTTCTCTGGACCTATCTAAACTACTCAAATCAGTAAATACAAGTCAGGGGCTGCAGAGATGGCTTAGTGGTTAAGAGCACTGGCTGCTCTTTCAGAGGTCCTGAGTTCAATTCCCAGCAACCACATGGTGGCTCACAACCATCTATAATGAGATCTGGTGCCCTCTTCTGGAGTGCAGGCACACATGCAGTCAGAGTACTATATACATAATAAGTAAAAAAAAAAAAAAAAATACAAGTCAGAGGGCTAGAGTAATGACTCAGTGGTTAAGAGAACTTGCTGCAAGATCTTGCAGTGGATCAGAGCTTGACTCCCAGAACCCACACAACAGCTTACAACAGTTTGCAACTACTGGTCCAGAAAATCTGGGTCCCTCTTCTGGTCTTCACAAACACTGCAGACATATGGTACACATATTTACACACAGGCAACATGCTCATACATGTAAAAAAAAAAAAGGTTTGTTTTGTTTTTTTGTTTTGTTTTGTTTTTTTGTTTTGTTTTGGTTTGGTTTTTTGAGACAGGATTCTCTGTGTAGCCTTGGCTGTCCTGGATTCATTTTGTAGACCAGGCTGGCCTTGAACTCACAGAGATCCTCCTGCCTATGCCTCCCAAGTGTTGGGATTACCACCACACCCAGCCTCATACATGTAAAATTTAAGAATATTCTCAGTAGGGGAGCAGCCATACCAGGCCACAGAGGAAGACAATGCAGCCAGTCCTGATGAGACCTGATAAGCTAGGGTCAGATGGAGGGGGAGGAGGTCCTCCCCTATCAGTGGACTGGAAAAGGAGCATGAAAAGAGATGAGGGAAGATGGGTGGGATTGGGAGGGGATGAGGGTGGGGCTACAGCTGGGATACAAAGTGAATAAATTATAATAAATAAAAAATATACTAATTTTTAAAAAAAAAAAAGAATAAATAAAAAACAGTTTTAAATTTAAAAAAAAAGAATATTCTCAGGTCACTTTTTTTAAAAATATGGATCATCCAGGATAAAGATTGAGAACAAATTGTAAATAGTTGTCAACAACCATTCTTTACACAATTTGTCCACCGTTTTCCTCGTGGCACAAATGCATGCAGCAGCTCATGCAAAAACATGTGCTTCGGGCACATGCACAGGTTCGGCTTCTCTCTCCTCAGTATCCAGGACGTACAGCTTCACCGGAACATGGATTCAGCTTGAACCCAGTTTTCATGGAACATTCCCTCTGCTTCTCACTTCCTTGACCTTTCACAGAAACTCCAAGAAGCCTTAGAGAGCTGCAGAGTTCTTGCCACTTTCCCCACATGGTCTGTATACTGTTTGGCTCCTGGCCTCAGTGGAATGTGCTTATCAATCTGACTGGGGTGGGGGGGTGGAGAAGAAGCCAAACAGCCCAGCACCCTGGTAGTTGAGAGGCTTGTACAAGCTTGTGACATGTCATCAACAAGTGAGCTGACACAGATATCCAAGTTCTTATCTGCTGGTAACTTCTATCAGACCATATACCTCCCGAGGAGCACTCACTCCTCCAGGCTCTGCCTCCCACCCACTGACTGAGCACTTCTCTGCTCAGTCAGTCATCCATTGGCTGGCCGTCATGACTGGACCAGCGGGGCTCCCCAACACGGCTTTGGTGATAAACTTTGCCATCCCATGAGGCGACAGCATAGGGTAATAGGAGGACTTTGGTGCTGCCTAACCCTGGCTCTGAATCCAGCTCCCTTTGAAGAGTGTTTTTAGCATGTCTTCCTGCCGCCGAACCTGTTTCCTCGTCTGTAGAGGGCAGATCTCATCTCTGCCCCACCAGGTGTTGGTGGGAAATAACAGCAGGCCACAACTAATGCGGTCAGCAGCATCAATGACTGCCCTCACGATACTAAGGGCCACCTAACAGAAACTCAGTTCAAGTCATGCTCAGTTCAAATCAACCTGCAATTTGGTTGCTTAATTTTTTCCTTGTTTTTTCCTATGTGGCACTAGAGAGATGGCTCACTTGTCAAAAGTGCTGACTAATAATCTAGAGGACCCAGGTTTGGTTCCCAACATCCATACTGTGGCCTAAAACCACCTGTACCTCCAGCTCCAGGGGATCCAATGCCTCCTTCTGGCCTCTGTGGCCTCACAGTGCAGGCACCGACACAATGCACAGACATGCAGGCAGGCAAAATACCCAAACACAGAAAATAAAACAATGTAAAGATTAGCTACGGGATGTAGAAACGTCAATCTATATTTTTTTAAAAACACTAGCACAAGGCTATTGGCATATTTTAACTATATTTCTCTCACAAAACAGATTGGCTTTTTTCCTACCAGGAAGATGAATATAGTCAAAAGTAATTTCTCTCTCTCTCTGTGTGTGTGTGTGTGTGTGTGTGTGTGTGTGTGTGTGTGTTTGCATGAGCAGGTGGTCACATATCCTGGCATGCATGTAGGCATCTGAAAACAGCCTGGGTTGGCTGTCCTTGCCTTCTACTTTGTTTAGAACAGGGTCGGTTTGGTTTTTTGTACTGTACATGCCAAGCTAGCTTGCCCCTGAGATTTTGGAGATTCTGTCTCCACCACACTAGGAACTAGAATTACAGATTCGTGTCTGGCTTTTACATAGTTCCTGGAGATCTGGACGCAATTCTTCATGCTGAACAGCAAGCCCTTTATACTCATCTCCTTAGGCCTTGTGTCGGTATTTCATTAAGAATTTTGGAGGAAAATAGTATATATTAATTATATTTGAGTGTAAGTTCTCAAGAATGTGCATGCACATGACCACAGACACACACACACACACACACACACACACACACACACGCACACACACAGCACCAAGAACAAGAGCAGTCAGATGTAGCCCATCACACAGTCTTGCCTCGCAAACTGGGAGAGAGCACCTAGGGTTATTAGTCAGGACTGAATGCTGGGGCAGGGAGGCTTGCAGAGTCAGGCTGCAACTTCTGCTTAATGTAGCCGCTAGGTCTCAACAATCTCTTTGAAATCCATACATATTACCAGTTTCTCAGAACTGGGCAAGCCAGAAACCCAGATGTGAGGCCCACATAGGAAGCATCTTCTCTTTACATCTAAGGTACAGGCAAGGCCCATGGGTTCATCTCCCATCCAGCTTTTGTGAAGATCCAACTGAGATATGTATCTTTCCACTATAATCCTCTGGTCACCTCAGGAGACAAAGTAATAATAATAATAACAACAACAACAAATCTCAAGCCCTCTGGGAAAGTAGTCTAATTTGAGACTTGAGGTAGGATGTGTTCCAAGCACTCACAGAGACTGGCACCCTCACACATACTCTGGGCTGGCCATCCCCCTTATGCTCTATCTTATGGGCAGTTCCCAGGACTCCTGTGCACATTGTGGGTTGTTTGGTTTTTTTGCTTCCTCTTTTTTAAAACGTGTGTGTGTGTGTGTGTGTGTGTGTGTGTGTGTGTGTGTGTGTGTGTGTGTTATATATGTATGTGTACGCATGTGGTGGGGTACATGAACACACGTAGAGGCCAAAGGAGTATGTTGGTATCTTCTCTCTCCTGCTCTGTCTTGTTTCCATGGGGCAGGCTCTCTAACTGACCTTGGGGATTCCCATTTCAGCTGGACTGGCTACCTAATGAGCTCCCGGCATCCATCCATCTTCAGCCCCTAGTCCTGGGGTTCCAGGCATACACACTGATGCCCAGATTGTCTTCATGAAAAGCAGGGATTTGAACCTGGGTCTTTACACTTAAACTGTAAGCTCTCTTTCTCCTGGGCCATCTTCTCAGCTTCTTTTCATTTTTTGAGACAGGGCCTCACATAGGACTCAAAGGTCTGATCTTCCTGCTGCACTCTGTTTAGGCAGTGCTGAGTAATGAAAGCCAGGGCTTCATACCTGCTGGGCAAGCGTTCTCTCAACTGAGCCTTGTCTTTGGCCCGTGATTTTAAGCCACTAAGTTGAAGGGTCAGTTATCACACAGTCAACAATGCCATGTCTAGGAATCTGTAGGGCTTCGCTGTTTTCACTTCTATTTCTCTTATTTTCAGTGAGGTCAGTTTTGAATTTAAGAAGATCGGAGGGCTGCAGGCAAAAAGCCCTGGGTTCCAGCTCTCAAGATGGTTCAGGAGTTAAGAGTCCTTGTTGTTGTTAAAGAGGACTCAGGTTCAGTTCCCAGCACCCACTTGTGTCTTCACAACTCTCTATAACTCCAGCTCCAAGGAATCTGATGACCTCTTGTGAATGCTAGGGGCACTGGAAGCATACTGCACACACACACAGGAAAAACATTTACACACAGAAAATAAATCATAAAAAAATAAATAAATAAAACGATTTAAGGAGCCCTGGGTTCCATCTTCACTGCCACATAAAACAGGCATAGTGGTATGTGCTAATTATCCAGCTACTCAGAAGGCGGAAGCAGGCAAGTCAAGGGCATCCTTAGATATACTGTGAGTTGGAGGCAAGCCTGGGCTACATGAGTCCCAGTCTGGAAAAAAAAAAAAAAAAAAAAAAAGGCAGGGTTGGGGGACATTCATAAATGTATGATTTGTGCCTGTGACCATCATCTTTCTTACATTTCATCTAAATAATTACTATCATTATTAAATAGTTGTTTCTGCTCTAAACAATAACTACCAAAGCTGCCTATGGGACGCATCTTCAATGGGCCCTGAATGAACTTGGGGTCACACCAGGGTGCCATTATCCTTACAGCCTTCAGCACTGTTAAGAGTCCCACAGTCACCTGGCTATCCCCCGAAATGGTCTTAGCCTGCACAATCATGAAGAAAGAGCAGCTGCCGGCTTGAGGTCCATGGAAGTTAGGACCTACCGCCCGGAGCAGAGCTTTCACCACAATGGATGACACATTTCTTGGGCTCTAATTCTGCCGATCCAGTCATAGTTCAGATGCACACATGTTCTTGTCAGAGCTCTTGCCTACAGATGGGGCATGGAAATTTGGGTTCAAATCTTTTTACTCTTGTATCTCCTTGGTTTTCACGGACCAAGCCGTTAAATGCAGCTGTAATGCTTAAATGCTGCCTTGAAGAGAAGTGGGCTACACGCCACAGCATTGTGCTCCACAGGGACAAATGACTCTTGAAGGGAGTTCCCCAGACAAAAAAACCTGAATTTCCTCCTCCTGCTCTCTTTTTGTTTGTTTGTTTTTGCTTTGTTTTTTATTATTTGTTTCTAAGGGTTTCTGCTATTTGTTTGTTTTTAGTTTTTCCAGTGTTCCATGCTAAAACCCCACACTCAGCCAGCAGTCATTGCTAGGATTCAAACACAGGCCCCCCTCCCGCTGGGAGCCTCCCCTCCTGGATGTCTGGGCATTCGGTCTCTTGCTGTCTTATCTAGCATTCCTTCCCAGTCCTGCCCTGGACACTGTCACAGGCTCCCTCCAGCCCTCTGCTTGCTGGCTCTGCTTGCAGCATGTGACAGATAGTCAGCCTGCTTGCCTTTCTCCTTTGGAGCTGTGGAGCGGAGTTCTTCCCGGGATCAGACTCTATTATTAGGAGGACCAATACCTCCCGTTTCGCACACTGCCAGTGGGTTCCTGCACTCTAAGCCAGGGCTGCTGTCTCCCAAGACAGTGGCTAGGAGGTAGCATCTTCACACCCTCATGGGCAGGAACAGTACGACAGAGACAAACCCAACTGGGACACCTAAACAAACGGATATCTCTGTGAATTTTGTCTGTTTGGTTTGGTTTGGGTTTTCTGTTTGTTCATTTGTTTTTGAAATGGGTCTCATACAGCTCTGGCTGGCCTTATGTAGACCACCTACCCTTTTTTCTTCTTCCTTCTCCTCTTATTTTTCTTTTTTCATTTCAGATTTTCTACATACACACACACACACACACACACAAAAGTAGCCCAGTCAGGTCTAGAACTTGTTATTTAGCCCACGCTGGCCTTGAACTCCTGATCTTAATGCCTTGGCCTTCAGGATGCTAGGATGTGAACTGCCATGCCCAACAGAACAATGTGAATCTTGAATGGCTTGCGCACTCTTATATCCATGCCTACCTTCATGGCTCTCTACTATAGGGAGAAATAGCTGTCGATCAAGTAGACAGGGAATAGTGATATATACCTGTACCCCTAGCATTAGGGTAGCAAAGGAGGAAAGATTTGAGGCCCAGCCGGGCACGGTGGCACACGCCTGTCATTCCAGCACTCAGGGAGGCAGAGGCAGGTGGATCTCCGAGGCCAGCCTGGTCTACAAAGTGAGTCTACTTAGGGAGTTCCAAGCCAGTTGGGGTTACTTCAAGACCCCAGGGATGGCTAATCTTCACTGTCAACTCATCTAAGGAGACACGCTCCTGGGTGTTCCTGGAAGGATATTTCCAGAGAGGTTTAATATGGGCAGGACCGTTCCAAAGCTAGGGTCCTCGTATGAAAAAGAGAGGGGAAAATGAAAGAAAGCTGAGCATCTCTTTCTGCTTGCTGACTAGGACACAATGTGACTGGCCACACCACACGCCTTCCCCACTGCAGAGAACTGTATCCTCTTACAACTGTGAGCCAGAATAACCCCTTCTGTTGCTTTGTCTCACAGGTCCCCCAAAGAAACAAGTAATAAGATTCCTTTTCTCTCCTGTAATCCCAGCACTCAGGAGGCAGAAGTGGGCAGAACTCTGTGAGCTCAGACCAGCCTGGTCTGCAGAGTCAGTCCAGGACAACCAGAGAAACCCTGTCTCGATGAACAACAACAACAACAGATTCATCTTCTCCTCATTATGGGAGGCTGTGGCTTCACCTTCCACTCCCTACCCAACACCATCAGCCTAGTCCCAGAGGCTCTATTCTACAACAAAACGGCCAAGAGGACCCCGGTTTCCGGTTCCCATTCAGCGATTACTTCCACGTTAGGCACTGTCCCGCAAATGGTAAAGCTACCACAACCAGATCAGCTGCCTCTACTTCGTGTGTCCTCAGGTAAGTTTTCCGTGTTGAAAAAGTTGGATCAGGAAAGCAGGGACTACCTTCCTGTTCTCTCCACACGCAAAGCAGGGTCCACTTAACGGCTCTGCTGCAGCAGGGCAGAGGTTGCACGCGGTACAGCACCTGAAAGCAAGACCTTGCAGCCAAGGTGGAGGGTGGTGAAGAAGAGGCTGTTTGCACAGTGACACCAGCAAAGTAGCAAAAGTTTGACAGAACCAGGGCAAGCGGCCTGCTGTGACTAAGCCAACACTGAGAATCAGGAAGGTTGTGCGCATGCTCAAGGCTGCCTCACACATAGGATGTGGGGGTGCACTTGACAGAGACCCCTGGGCTTCACATAGGCCACCAATACAAGGCGAAGATTTGCTTGAACAAGCGGCTTAAAGCCAGACTCTGAGTAACATTTTTTTAATATTTTTTATTTTAATTTTTATTAATTACACTTTATTCACTTTGTATCCCCCTGTAGCCCCCTCCCACCTCCCCTCCCAATCCTGTCCTTCCTCCTCCTCCTGCACGAATCCCCCCCCCCCAACTGATAGGGGCGGTCTTCCTCTTCTTCTTTCTGATTCTAGTCTATCAGGTCTCCTTGGGATAGGCTGAATTGTCTTCCTCTGTGGCCTGGTAAGTCCCCTGCCCACTCAGGAGGAGGTATCAAAGAGCAGGCCAATCAGTTCATGTCAGAGACGGTCCCTATTCCCATTACTATGGAACCCACTTGGACACTGAACTGCCATGGGCTACATCTGTGCAGGGGTTCTAGTTCTAGGTTATCTCCATCAATGGTCCTTGGTTGGAGTATCAGTCTCAGAAAAGACCCCTGTGCTCAGATTTTTTGGTTCTGTTGCTCTCCTTGTGGAGCTCCTGTCCTCTCCAGATCTTACTGTTTCCCACTTCTTTCCTAAGATTCCCTGCACTCTGCCCAAAGGTTGGCCATAAGTCTCAGCATCTGTTTTGACACCCTGCAGGGTAGAGTCTTTCAGAGGCCCTTTGTGGCAGGCTTCTGTCCTGTTCCCTGTTTTCGCCTTCTTCTGATGTCCATCCTCTTTGCCTTTCGGGATGGGGATTGAGCATTTTAGCCAGAATCCTCCCTCTTGATTAGTTTCTTTAGGTGTACAGATTTTAGTAGTTTATCCTATATTATATTCACTGAGTAATAAATTCCCCTACCTCAAAGGGGCAGTAGCTTAAAAATAAAAGTCACACTCAACCACTGGAAGACTGTGCACACATACGCAGGACTGCACACACACTGAGAGAGGAAGCTTGCAAGTTCTGGGCCCCGGCTGCATGTGTGGCAAGGTAAACATCCTGACGAGGAGAGCAGACGGTAATCCGCATGCGCATCCAACAGGAAAAGATACGATTCCGATTCCGGCCTGTAAAAAGCTGGAAACCACTACGCTCCCCTAACAAGGACGAAAAGCCAAATAAACTGGAAACTCAACCCCTTCTTCCAAGGTCCCAAATTAGAGAGATTTATAAGCGACACAGAAAGTCACATTTTACCAGGTCTGTAACCCACAAGCTGAAACTTCCTTAGAGGCACTGCCAGGATTGCGCTCATCTGTACCGGACTGATAAACCACCGGGCAAGTCTGGGAGATGAAAACTCCAGGGTCACCCCGGTCTTGGGGCTCCCGGACTCTTGTGAATTTTGCAATCTGAAGTTCTGATAGGTTCTCATGGTGATTGTCCAAGAAGTGCCACCTCCCCACTCCCACCCCCCACCCCCGGTGCTTCTGGCAGAGAGAGAAGAGAAACCATGTTGAAATACCAAGCACATTCCAATCTTCTTAGCAACTTCTGCCCCCGGGAGAAATGATTTAGCCAGAGCTGAACCAGCTGGAGGTTTAGCAGAACAGAAATGACAGGGGAAAGGAGCCACTCAACTCCAGCTGGCTCTAGCCCTCCATGGGGAAGAAGAGAAATACTGAATTCCAGCTCCTAATCCCGCACGTGGGTAAGAACCATACCAGCCCACTCCTGTCTCTTGCCCAAACCAATGGGGGCTGCTGTGAAGTGCTTGTGACATTCACAGCCTGAAAGCATAGACTCGCTGGGAAGCTGGTAGCTAACCACCAGCCTTAGAGAGTACTGCCTCATACCCACATCCTCGCCACCGCATTCTGAGAGAACTACGGGTGACGCTTCCTTCTACCCTAGAAACCATAGGCAACTCCAACTATCAAGAAAATAACTGAGGGGCTGGAGAGATGGCTCAGAGGTTAAGAACACTGGCTGCCCTTCTAGAGGACCTGGCTCAATTCCCAGCACCTACATGGCAGCTCACACCTGTCCGTAACTCCAGTTCCAGGAAGTCTGACACCTTCTTCTGACGTCAGGCACTGTGAACACACACGATGCATGTGTGTGTGCATGGAGACAAAATACCCATGCACAGAAAGTAAACAAAGTGTGTGTGTGACTTACAAACTGGGCATATTGTTTCATTGCTGGAATCTCAGCACTCTGGAAGCTGAGGTGGAGGGAGTGTTGTAAGTTCAAGGCTAGGGCCACAGAGTAAGACACACACACACACACACACACACACACACACGCACGCACACACCATACTCAAAGTAAAAAAAAAAAAAAGATTGTTCTGGGAATGACATTCTGGTCTTCATGCGCTTAACTGCTGAGCCATCTCTCCAGCCCTCTAAGCTTCATTCTTTTACATCTGATTGTTCAGAGGTTCTAGCTTCGTTTGCTGAAAGGCCATGCTTTCTCCACACTGCTGCCCTGGCATCTTTGTCAAAGGCAAGTTGATCACCTTTACCTGGGTCTGTCTTTCACTACCCTTTCTATTTCCCGCCAACACCACGCCGCCTTGGTTATTGCAGCCTTCCAGGGAGCTTTAGCGTCATAATAAGTTGTGTTAGTTACTTCTCTATTGCTGGTGATAAAACACCATGACCAAGGTAAACTTATTAAAGGAAGCATTCAACTGGGCTTGCAGTTTCAGAGGGCTATGCTCCCTCACGGCAGAGCAAAGGCGTTGTGGCAGGGACAGCTGAAAGCGCACATCTCCAACCTCAAGCCTGACGTAGAGAGCAGTGGCTCAAAATGCTGTGAGTGTTTTGAAGCCTCAAAGCCGGCCCAAGGATACACCTCTTCCACAAGGCCACACCAACTGGACCAAACAGTCAAACATACCAGAATATGGGGACCATTCTCATTTAGACCACTGTAAAAGTGTTAGCATTATCCATCCTCCACTGTCAGTGTCCCCCTTTTCTGTCATGCTGGATGTTGTGGGTCATCTGCCTCTCCATACTAACTTTAGAATCTCTTTGTTGCGGCTAAAGAGATGGCTCAGTGGTTAAGAGCCAATACTTCTCTTGCAGGGGACTAGAGTTTGACTCCCAGTACCCATGTAGGATGGCTCACAACCACCTGTAATGCCATCTCTAGAGAATCCAGTGCCCTATGCTGGCTTCCTTAGGCACCTGCAGTCATGTGCATATATATTTTTAAATTAAAATGTACATTTTATTTGCCTTTTTTTGTTATAAGACAGAGTTTCTCCATGTAGCCCTGGCTGTCCTGGCACTCACTCTGAAGACCAGGCTGTAAAAGTATCTTTTATTTGCCTGTCTAATTGTCGTCTCTGTGGCTTACTGCCTCTGTCTGCGCACCTAGGCCTAGTCCTGGAAGCTTCTAGTCTCTGTACAGTCTTATCAAGTTCTCTGAGACCTACTGCTGAATAAGCCCAGCCTCTCTAGTTCTTTCTGAACACTTGCTGGCTGGTGGAATTCAGCTCTTCTGGCTCAAATTCCTCTCCCAGCTGACTGATTCAATCTGAGTTCTTTCTCGGCCTCTGACTAAATTGCTCTGCCTCGCCTCAGACAAAATCTAGCAGTCTGTTTTAATCTTTTGGCTCCTTCTGTCTTCATCTGTGTTCATCTAATTCTGTCTTCAACATCTCTCTGCAAAAGTCTCCCAGTAAAATTGTCTCTGAATATCATGAACTGAACTGCCATGAACTCAACTCACTGCCTCTCAACTCACTGACTCAAACTGCCTGAACAGAATTGACTAGAACTTAGAGATCTGCATGCCTCTGTCTCCTGAGTGCTAGAATTAAGGACGTTTACCATCATACCTGGACCTAAGTTTTTCTTTACCAGGAACTTGCTTTATACCAGGCTGGCCTTAAACTCATAGATCTGCTTGCCTTCTGTCTCCTGGGATTAAAGGCTTGTCTGCATTGCAGCTGGATCACACAGACCTAGAAGGTCTTTGAATGTGATCTATTACCAGAGCAGCTATGTTCTGAATTCAAATTCCTCTACACCAAGCTGGCCTCAATCTCAGAGGTTCATCTACCCCTGCCTCCCGAGTGCTGGGATTAAAGCCTTTAGCCACCACATCTGCTCTAAAGTAAATATTTATTTTTTTTGTGGTGGTTTGAATAAAAATGGCTCCCATAGGTTTATAGGGAGTGGCAATATTAGCAGGTGTGGCTTTATTGGAGGAAGTGTCACTGAGGGCAGGCTTTGAGGTTTCAGAAGCTCAAGCCATACCTGGTCACTCTCTCTTCCTACTGTCTGCCAGATATAGAACTCTGAGCGACCTCTCTAGCACCATTTCTGCTGAAGGGCTGCCATCTTCCCAGCATGATGACGATGGAGCCAGCCCTGGTTAAATGTTTTCCTTTGTAGGCATTGCTGTAGTCTGGAGTCTGTCTCCTCACAGCAACAGAAACCCTAAGGCATTTAAAAAAGTATGACATCAGTTTGTTAATGTGTACAAAGAAACCTGCTGAGATTTTATTTATTCATGTATCACTGTTTATTACTAGATGATTTACATTTGCATGATTAGAACTAATAAAGACGAAAGACATCAAGATCAAAATCAAAGTGAAACTCAATGGAAACAGCTAAATGTGGAGAAGTGTGCAAAAACGGAACATCACAGCATTTTGAGCAGCGCTGCTAATCAGGAGGAGGCATGCATCAGGGAGTGAATTTGAGCAGTAATTCCTAACAAAGTGAATTCAGGAATTTAAAAGTCTTAGAAGTAGTCAGATGCTAATCTAATCGATGGTGGCTTTGTAGGTGTTAAATGTAGAGCTGGTAACGTGCAGGGTTTAATTATAGGACAACTTTCTGCTCCAAGACTTTTCTTCCCTATAGACTCCTCTCCGG
Source organism: Psammomys obesus (assembly GCF_907164565.1). NCBI lineage: Eukaryota > Metazoa > Chordata > Mammalia > Rodentia > Muridae > Psammomys > Psammomys obesus. Next base: position 14,530,062 of record NW_026596088.1, on the reverse strand, counting down.
CTTCCTTTTCCTGCCACTTCTTTTGGAGTGACCTTACACCTCTCTTGCCAGTCTCCTAAACATGAAAGGTTGGTTTTAGCTCTTGCTTCTTTTCTAATACAGAATTGCTTGTTTACACTTAACACAATGGCATATGCCTATTTCCAGTACTCAGGAGGCAGAAGCAGGAGGATTACTGCAAGTGCGAGACTGGATTCTTCGAAACTGGAAAAAGGGAACATACAGTCTTAGCAGAAATGACACTGTTAAACCACCAGGCAGCACCACAGAGAGGAGTCAGCCCCTTCAGGAGGCTCCAGAGGTAGCAATGAAAGTTTAGAGGCAATAGCTAGTAATAGCAGTCCCAGTATAACATTGCCCACATTTCTTAAACTGTACATGTAACAGTGTATATAGCCAGACATGCTGGCTCATGCGTGTGATCCCAGCACTCAGGAGGCAGAGAGAATGGAGGACTGTCATGATTTCAAGATCAGCCCGGACCACACAGAGATCTCGTCTCAAAACTGTCAATCAAGGCCAGCCTGAGCTATCTGAGACCTTGTCTTTAAATAAATGAGTAAATGGAATTAATCCAAATAAATTAGCTAACATAGCAATCATGGGCTGGAGAGACGCTTAGCAGTTAAGAGCACTCGCTGCTCTTGTAGAGGACCTGGGTTCAGTTTACAGCATCCACAAAGCAGCTCACAACAGATCTGCAACTTCAGTTCCGGGGAGCCAACACTCTCCTCTGATCTCCATGGGTATCAGGCACACGTGTGAGTCACATACATACATTCAGGCAAAGCACTCACACCATAAAAGAAAACAAATAAATCTTTAAAAAAAAAAAAAAAACCCAGCAGTCAATAAAAATCAATACATTAGGAAAATTTAGAATTGTACAAGATCTGAATAGACACTGAAGAGATATTTGAGAAAACTTAACTTTCTACAGATTAAGAATAGACAAGAACTTCCGGAAGGTGCCAGTCGGCAGTGGCACATACACTTAATCCCAGCATTTGAGGAGGCAAAGGCAGGCATGTCTCAGAGTTCTAGGCCAGCCTTCTCTACAGAGTGAGTTCCAGGACAGCCAGGGCTGCACAGAGAAACCCTGTCTTGAAAAACAAACAACAACAAAAACAACTTACTGAATGTGAAGAAAAGATCATTACACACACACACAGACACACACAGACACACACACACACACACACACACACACACACACAAGCCCCGCAGGTGTATGTGTGGGAGGAAACAACCAGCCTACAATATATAAAGACACCACCATAGGCTGTGGAAGTAGAGGATATTTGGTGCTCATGTATCGCTTGTGGTAATAAGAAACAGCATTTTTTCTACATAAACTGTTTTAAAGGATTGTATAAAGTTAGACAGAGACCCAGTCTATGGACTAAGAGCCAATGTTCTAGGTATTAACCTACAGAAATAAAATTTAGGATCTGTATGGGTTTGCTCAAAACTCAGCCAGCTTAAATGAGCATCAGATAGGAGAATAAAAATTTATATCGTAATAAAAATATTTTGCTGGGCTGGAGAGGTAAGTTGTCAGAGTGCTAGCCTAACATGCGCAAAGCTCTAGGTTCAATCCCAGCACCATAAAGGGAGCACAGTGGCACTCTCCCATAACTCCAGCACTTGGGAGGTAGAGGCAGGAGGGTCAAGAGTTCAAGGTCATCTTTGCCTACACAAGTAGGCCACTCGGCTCTAAGAGATTCTGCTCGGAAGTGATACCAGCAAAACAAGCTGTGGATGTAGCTCAGTGGTAGAGTACTTACGCAGCATGTACAAGGTCCTCGGTTCGATCCCTTCCCTTATATAATAAACAAATGAACAAACAAAAACAAACAGAAATCCAAAATTTCCCTAAAATTATAGCCAGTGCAGAACAGCCATGGAAAAGAAGAACGGCTTTATAGTTACTAAGTCACTTAGTAGGTGATGTGTTATGGGAATGTCTAAGTCGTTTAATCACCTTACACAGAGAGAAGGTTGATCTGGGCTTACAGTTCAGTTTCTAGTCCCTATTGGACCGTGTTGCTTTTAGGCCTGTGACTGTATCTGGTGGCAAGAGTCCCAGCAGTGTGTATCAGAGCCCAAACAGCTGCTTCCTGGCAGAGAAGTGAAAGAAAGGAAAAACAAGAGACCTAAGACCCATTACCACGTCAAAGTCATGTCATAGTGACCTGTAGAACTCTATGAGCCCTTCCTTCCTCAAGTTTCACCACCCCTCAAGAGCGCCATCCTGCAGACTAGGGCGTTACCATGTGCAGCATGAAGTAACACTGAAAATTCCAAACAAAGAACTCAGTCCATAACCAGGCGAGGTGGCGCAGGCCTTTACCCTCAGCACTCAAGGAGGCAGAGGCAGGGGCATCACCGTCAGTTCCAGGCCAGGACAAAGTGAGTCCAGGACAGCTAAGGTTACACAAAGAAACCCTGTCTCGAAACCCTCCCCCAACAACAACAAAAAAAAAAAAGAAAGAAAGAAAAAAAGAAAAGAAAAAGAAAAAAGAAAACTCAATGCAAGCAAAAGCTGGATTTTTAACAATACCATTAAGCCAGATGTGGTGGCTCAAATAATTAACTCTAGTACTCAGGAAGCGGAGGCTGGAGGATTGCCATGAGTTCCAGTCCAACTGAGACTACAGAATGATATTCTGTCTCAAAGCACAGTAATCACACTTCAACATTATTAGTGATTTTAATAAAAGGAAGATAAGGAAAATAAACTTTCATGGAAATATATAGTTGCTTATAAGTTACACATATGTTAGTATGTTAATCATCTATCACAAAGCCATTAGGAATATTCCCATACATCCATAATAGTCTAAATCCATCATTGTTGCTTTTTAACAAATTTTAAGGGTGGTGAGATGACTCAGTGGACAAAGGCACCTGTCATGCAAGTCTGATGACCTGGGACTCACGTGGGAGGAGATCAATGTTCAGTATGGCATGAGCCAGACAAGGCGATACATGTCTGTCATCCTAGCACTTGGGAGGTGGAGGCAGGAGGATAAGAAGACCAAGGTCATCTTTGCCAGCACATGAGTTTGAGATCGCCCTGAGTTACATGAGACCTCATTTCAAAAAGTATTAATTTGAGCAGGGTGATGGTGGTGCATGCCTTTAATCGGAGCACTTGGGAGGTGGAGGCAGGCAGAGGCAGGCGGATCTCTGTGAGTTTGAGGCCAGCCTGGTAGACAGAGAGAGTTCCAGGACAGCCAAGGAGTCACAGAGAAACTCTTGTCTCAAAAAACAAAACAAAACAAAACAAAACAAAACAAAAAAACTGATTAGAAATTTTTGCAGTGCCAATATCGGAAGATAGCATCGAGCTTTATCTTGTAAAGCTAGCGATATACTATGTGGTCCTTCCTTTGTGCTCTATAGTAGGCTCAAAAAATATAAGTGCAAGGGGCTGGCGAGATGGCTCAGCAATTAAGAGCACATGTTGTTTTTGAAGAGGACCTGGGTTCAATTTCCATCACCCACGTGGTGGCTTACAACCATCCATAAGCCCAGTTCCAGGAGACCCAACAAGTGTGCATGTGGTACACGTACATGTATGTACATGAAGCCTTTGTAAACATAAATAAAATAAATGGATAAATGAATAAATAAGTCTTTTAAGAATACCAAAAAGAAAACACAGGCAGTTGTCCAGCATCAAATAGAACCATATATTAGTATCGTGCAGTTGGGAGGGGTGGACCCAGTTTTGGTCGCAGTAATCTGTGCACCACACCGAACGGCAGGAACAGTCGAACTTTCTTCCAGCTACGAAGTGGTCAGTTCATGATGTGCAGCGGATAGTTTTCATTTTCCTATGTACATTTTTCTCAGTTGTCTAGAATTTTAAAATATTTAACACTTCCTTCTCTTGAAATAGAGAGGTAGGAGAAAGCCTTCACTGAAGAAAAAGGCGAAAGGACTATGTTGAAATGGAGATTTTGAACAGCTGGTACTTGTGTGGACCTGTGTAAGCGCTCAAATATTTAAAGAAAAACTGACCAAACAGGCCTTGTCAGTCATTCACAGGCCTCCGCAGGTAGCAGATGAGGTGGGATGGGGGTGGGTTGAGGATGTAAGAATTACAGGAGAAGGAGAGCAGGATCTAGTTACAGCTGTACAAAGGGACACGGGCTACAAGAGAACCTGCCTCAAAATTAATTAATACATTTTGATAATACACAATGCACGCATTAACACATGCCTGTATTGGAAAGCTCCCCTGCGTTTTTACAGCTTGTGTATACGGTGACCTGGTCAGCTCAGAGTGAGTATTTCTGTCCTTTTACCATTTCTTTGCATTTGGAGCCTTGAGCTTGTCATCCAGGTTTTTATAAAATGCATAATAGGTTATGCATTATGAGTTGCACCCTGTGACTTGCTTTGCCCAGTAAAATATGGTATTGAGAGCTGTTTGACTTGAGACTTTTTGGCATTGACTTTACTTATGTGTTTGTGTTTGGGTATGTGCACATGGGTGTAGGCGCCCACGGAGACCAGAAGAGGCTGGTGGATCCCTGGAGCTGGAGTTTTAGCTGGCTGTGAGCCTCCTTACATGGATGCTGGGAGCTGAACTGGAGGCTTTTAGAAAAGCAGCAGTGCTTTCAACCCCAGCGTCATCTCTCCAGCCCCTGACATTGGCTTTTTTTTTTTTTTTATTACTGTGTACAAATTTTCATTAATGGGTTTCAGTATGATATTTCAGCATAAGCATGAGTATACACTGATCAGCTCTGTACCTTTCCCATTCTTTTGTTGCTGTTGTCTGTTTGTTTTGTTTTGCTTGAGACAGAGTTTCTCTGTGTAGCCCTGGCTTTCCTGGAACTTGCACTGTAGACCAGGATGACCTCAGACTCAGAGATCTGCCTGCCTCTACCTCCCACATGCTCCCACCGCCACCTCCTAGCTGCCTTTTCTCTTTTTCTTTTTCTTCTTCTTCTACTATTAGTTTTTCATAACACGGTTTCTCTGTGTAGTCTTGTCTGTCCTAGACTTGCTTTGTAGATCAGGCTGGCCTAAAGCTCACAGAGATCTGCCTGCCTCTGCCTCCCTGAGTGCTGGGATTACAGGCATATGCCAGGGCACCCAGCCACCTTTCCCATTCTTTAGTAATCACTTGTTTACATTCAGACCCACTTTTTTGTTTCTTTGTTTGTTTAAAGATAGGGTCTTATTGTGTAGCTCACGTTGGCCTGGAACTTGCTATATAAATCAACCTGGCCTCACGACTCACAGGGATCCACCTGCTTCCCTGAGTGCTGAGATTATTTTACCACAAATGACAGAATTGTATCCTTTATATGTCTGCATAATATTTCACTGTGTATTCATACCACATTTTCTTGATCCGTTCATCCACTGGTGAAGATGAAGTTGATTTAGTCTTAGGTACTTTGGAGAGTGCTATGAAAAACGTGGGTACACAGTTATCTCTGTGCTGTGCTTGGCATTGGCTTTCCTAGATTTTCAGCATTAAATGAAGAAATGTGTATAGAGACTTGGTGTCAGGATTGCTGGTCACCGTATTCTTTGGGGCAGTGTCTCTTACTTTAAGCTAGAGCTCACCCATGAGATAGTCAAGCCAGCCAGCTTGCTCTGGGGAGGCCTGTTGTTCTTGCCTCCCCAGTACTGTGTTTACAGACAAGGCACCATGCTTTTCCAGCATGTATGTGGGCTTTGGGAATCCATACCCTACTCCTCACACTGCACAGTCAGCACTTTATTTACTAAGCCATCTTCCCACGCCTGAAACAAGTTTGATTTTTGAGAAGAAAAATCAGATATGTTGAGACAAAAATGATAGAGCCTGGTCTAAGTACAGAGATGGGCTAGACTGGGCGAGGGTGGGGGTAGAGGAGTGGAGGGGGTAAAAACAACAGCAACAACAACAACAACAACCAACCAACCAACCAACCAACCAACCAACCAACCAACCAACCAAAAAACATGTTATCTTTGGCTAGGCCCAGGGGTTTCGTGCAGATGAATATATTGGTTTAGAGTCTGATGGGGGTTATTGAAAGTGAGACCAATAGCTCAGAAGACTGATAGGAGGAGAGAACACAGTCCTTTAGTGGTAAATTTGTGCTCTCTACTTACCCCAGGCTGGCTTTGAACTCTAAGCGAACCTCCTACTTCAGTCTGCAGTAGCTTTTTCAGGTGTTGCATATAGCTATAACATTCATATTTATTCTATACAGGAGTGCCAAGTTTGGGTTAGGGAAGAGGATCATGGTGGGTAAATTGGATAAAAGTCTTTGTAATGGATTTTTAAAATATCATTTTGAAAAATCTATTTGTGTGTAAGCACACTCGCGTGTGCTGTGCACACAACCCAGAGACTGGTGCATCCCAGGGAAAGTCTCTCCTGCCTACGTCTCACACTCTTCCTCTAGGAGGTGAGTCTGACTCCCTCTCACGGGGTGTGAGAGTCTGAGTGACTCGCTTCTCTCTAGTGAGCAGATCGCTGCAGAAATAAGGCTCTGCCGCTCCTGTGGTTATTGCATCTAAAAGGCTACAGTCCTTTCCTGCCCCTCCCTCCCTCCCTCCATCTACCCCTACAATACATGCCCATGCTCGACTTTGAAGTCAAATCAACAGGTGGGGAACCTCAGGAAATGTGCAGAAGCCAATGCTGAGAGGAACTGGGGTCCTTCTTATTGGCCAAGATGTGCCTACCATAGGAGAACAAGCTGATTATGGAAACTCCGGTCCCAGGCTGGGGAGCTCAGCCAGTAAAATGTCTGCCAGAGAAGTACGAGGACCTGGGTTTGGATCACGAGACTCTCTGAAAAAGGCCAGGCTTAGGGACATGTGGCTGTAACCCCAGTCCTGGGAGCTTGAGGGTGGAATGGGCAGAGATAGGAAGATCTCGGAAGCTCATTGGCCAGCCAGTGTAGCCAAACTGTGAGTTTCAGATTCAGTGAGAGACTTTCATAAAATAAAGGTAGGGAATAGTCACGGAAGATACCTCCATTCTCTGCTGGAACACACCTACACTAACAGGTCCACATCATACACACACACACACACACACACACACACACACACACACACAGACCTTCTAAGAACTGCAGTTTCCCAGCAGTTTCTCATGAGACCACCAATCCGAAACCCCTAGCTGAGCCATTTCCCAACACCTATCCCACAAATAGAAAGTGATAATGAGTGATTATTATTGTTTCGAAATAGTAAGTTTTAGAGAGATTTTTGTCATACAACCTGAAGTAAGCAATACCATAGGTCATCAGGAGATAAAAGAGAGGTCCAGGAAAGTCTTTCTTTGATGAAGCAACATTTTGCATTAACAAGAGGAGAGGAATCCTTAGGTAAAAGAAGGAACCTATCTTAAGAAGCGTGCTAAACACCCTATGGGGAAATGATACATTTGAGGAATTAAAAGTGACCCAACGTGGGGTAAGCATACAGAAGGAAGGAATGTAAGACGCCTGAAAATGAATGTTGGGTGGTTGGATCATTCAAGGTCTTAGAAGAACCTTTCATTACAAATGTGGTCATGTATGCACTCTTGAAGAGTTTTAGTGAGGTGGGGCTGTATCAAACTTGGCATCTAGGTTTCTGTGAAGTTTCCAGGAGATGACAAATGCCTATGGAAGGCTGAGTCTACAGAGGGAGGTCGTGGTTCTGCATACATTGTTTGAGATGTTTCTGAGATATTCAGATGGTGGTGTCAAGCCAGAGATTTGATATACACCTTTGGCACTCCAGAGAGTGAGAGATGGATTACCCCTTTACGGTCAAATGACAACAAACACATAGTAATTGAAACCATGGGCGTGAACTAAAGAATAGAAAGCAAGGCCAGCAGGAAGTCCATACCACACAACTACAGACTTTGAGGCTAAGTACAAGAGGATGCATCCTCAGAGGAAAGGGAGCACATAAAGCCTTGGGAACAGGAAGAAAAGAAGGAAGTGGTGGCAGTCTGGGTGAGAAGTGGGGCCATAAATGGATGGAGCAGATGAGCCCAGAGGCCCAGCTGGAGAGGCTGGGGCATCAGTGGGAGGTGAAGATAAAGGACAGGGGGTCAAACAGTTCCTCTCAGAAGGGTAGCAGTGAAAGAGAGGACAGGGACAGAGATGGGGTGAAGCTAGACTGAGTGAAGGTCTATTTTGTTGTTCTTCCTTTGAGGATGGGACAGAGACCCATGTGCACATAGATGCTGAAGGGAAAGATCTTGTCTGAAGTTGAAGAGCTGGAAGAGAGCAAGAGAATTGTGGATGCCGAAAGGATTTCTCAATTTTTTTGTTCAGAGCCCCAAAGAAGCTGCTGGTCCCTGGGAAAAAGTGGAATAGTGGTATGCACTTTAAAGTTCTTAAAAATTATGGGTCTGGGGCTGGAGAGATGACTCAGTGGTTAAGGGCATTTGATGCTCTTTCAGAGGACATGGGTTCAATTCCCTGCACCCACTCATTTTAACTCCAGTTCCAGGGGATTGGATGCCCTCTTCTGGCCTCTTAAAGTACTAGGCACTCAGTGGCACATAGGCATACAGGAAGGCAAAACACCACACATAGAAAATAAAACAGTCTGGTGGTGGTGCACACCTTTAATCTCGGCGCTTAGGAGGCAGAGGCAGAGGGCAGAGGCAGATCTATAGGAGTTCAGTTCTCTATGAGGCGTAAGTAGTAGGAACAAATTATTGTTACAAATGCATTTTAGCTTGGAAAAAAGTAACGCTCTTGGCCATGCCCTTCCTCAGGGTACTACTTGCTCAGAGGACAGGGAACTTCTTTCTCAGGGAGCTGTGTCACCAGTCAGTGTCTCGCTGTTTCTTATGTGTTACAAGTGAGCACTTGGCCTCTTCGGGAAAGCTTGAGGAAAATGGACTTCTTGTGTCATTAGATAGCATAAGGTTCTCCATCTCGGGGTCAGTAACCCCTGCAGACCAGCCATCTTTTAAGTTCTGTGAAGTGCTGTATTGGGGATGGGGAGATTATGGCTAAGAGCGTGAAGTCTTAAGCAGAACTGCCTGGGTTTGCACCCTTGATCTGCATTTCCTAGGCACATGGCCCAGGCCAAGCTATCTTACCTCACTGGTCCTCAGTTTGCCTATCTGTAAAATGAGAATAAGAACAGCACTTACCTCAGGGCTGGAGAGATGGCTCAGCAGTTAAGCGTGCTTACCTGCCTGGGTTCCCAGAGCCCAAATGGTGCAACTTACAACTGTTGTAACTCCAGCTCCGGGGGAATCTCGCACCTCCTTCTGGCCTCTGTAGGAACCACACTCACATGAGCCACCCCCACCTCCATACACACATAATAAAAACAAACAAACAAATAAACAAACAAAAACAAAACAGTACCTACTTTACAAGGGGTCAGGTGAGGCAACACAAGGGCAGAACAGTGCCAGGCATAGCAGTGCTTCAGGAGTTAGAAACACAGGTCACAAATATGAATTAGAAGAAATCTGGATTGAGGCTTTATTAGCTATCCCTGGCTTGTCCCTGCATCTGTATAAACGGGGGTAAGAATTACTACTTTACCCAAGTGCAGTGGGGATTGAGATGTAGATAAAAAATACCAGAGGCTAAGAGTGAGTTTAATTCGTGAAAACCGCTATCATTTTAGCAGGTGGCAGCTACTGTTTCCGTCCTCAATGGGTTCAAAGCTCACAGCTCCAAACTCATTGGTTGATGAGGAGAGTGCAATGTTTGGAAAGGGTGGGCGGAGAGATGACGGCTGACTTTCTATTTGTGAGTGGGTCTCAAACAAGAGTACCCTTAGCTGAATGAGACGGTCTCACATAGGTGAGTCTGACCAGTAACACACAGATGCTGTCAACATGACAGACCAAATACAGTGGCACAGCTGGACCAAGTATTCAAGGTCCTGGGAAGCAGCCTCTCCTGTCCTCCCTCTTTTCCTCCTCTCTCTCCTTTCCCTTCTTTTCCTCCTCCTGCCTCAGCCTCCTGATCGCTTGGATTATCAGCAGATGCCATTATACCTGGCTTTGAATATTTGCCCAGGGAACCTTTGTAAGGATGAGAGAACAGCGAATTGTCAAGAGCAGCTGGAGTCTGAAGGTAACCAACCAGCTCGTCAAGGGCAAGATAAATACTGGTTTAGCAATTTTACCCATTGGCAGGCTGCACCTGCTATCAGACTTAAACGAACACTTACTTATTTCTGTATATGAATGCTTTTCCTACATTACTGCTTATGAACTAGAAATAATACATATTTGTACTTGGCTGAGGTGGCCATCTACACAGGTGAGAAAGTTGTGGAGGATTAAACAGATACACGCCGACGTGCACGAGTGGATCTGGAAATCTGCACGGAAATTAACACCCGATTACGATATAATTTTGGCTGACATGGCGTGGGGAAGAGCTGGACAAAGTGAACAAAGAATCTGTGTGTTACTTTTTACAACTTCAATTCTTTTGACATACAAATTTTAAAAAATGCATCAACGAAAGGTATTTTTGCCTTAAAAACGGTTTAGAAAGCGTTGTTTCTGAGCAGAAGCGCGCAGTGAGTCCCATTCGCTTTCCTGAGTTCTGCACTCTCCTGGAATCCTCGGGCACAAGACAGGCGCCATTAGTTTGTTCGGAAGCCAGAGCTGAAAGAAGGAAGTCCCGGTGCGGGAAGGGCTCTCCCCTTTCTGGGAAACTACGGACTGCAACCGGACCAAACTGCCAGCACGTCTGTCCCGGCCACCGTTAACTTTACCCGAGTTTCTGAAGTGCTGTGTGTCGCACACTCTAAAACTAGAGTTCAAACCGTTTAGGATCGATCCTCACTTTCTCCATAACGGGACGGCGCGAAGCTGCCTTTTGCAGCCAGGCAGGACTTTGTTATTTATTTTCTTTAACCGCGTGCAGGATTTCTGCAGACTCAACTCACAGCACGAGTAAACTTCACTACCAGAAAGAAAGGGAAGGATAGGGCAGGAGGCGGGCGAGAACTCTGCGGAGCTTCGACTGGGAGTCCGCAGAGCCTAGGATTTGCGCAAGCATTGTGAACTTGGGGAAAACGAAAGGGCGAGAGGAGTGGCGGGCTGGGAAAGCGCACGCCCGGGCCTCAGTTTCCAGGGGAGTAACCTCCCCTCCAGCCTGGGAGCGCCAGTGCCAGCGTACGCCAGGAGTGGGTAAACTGAGGCACGGCAAGCGGGGGGGCCGGCGTTGGGGAGGGAGGACGCCCACCCGCCCTCCGTAGCTCCCGGCGGCCCCGCCTCAAAATGCACAAAGCCCTGAGCGCGCGCCACCGCGCGCCGCTCGCTCCCCGTTGGGCGCCAGGCCCCGCCCCGCGTGCCCCGCCCCGCACCCATGACGTCACCGCGGCGGCAGGCCCCGCCCCACCCGGCCCCGGCGGCATGACGTCACCGAGGCCCCACCCCTCCGGAGCGAGTTCGGTCCTGGCGTTCATTTCATTCCTGTCCTCATTCCGCACATTCTTCGCATCGCTCGCGCCGTGCCGCGCCGCCCGAGCCGAGCCGAGCCTCCGCGGCCCCGCCGCCCGCCGCGAGCGCCCCCCAGCACTTCGCACACTCGCTTCCAGCCCGCGGGGAGTCCGCGCGCCGGGGCCCGGGCCCGGGGCGGCCGCGGCGGGGCGCAGGCCATGCGCTGACCCCCCAGCGCGCAGCGTCGCCCG
>NW_026596088.1:14233673-14518013 GCF_907164565.1 Psammomys obesus | reverse complement strand
CCAGCGCGCAGCGTCGCCCGAGTGCGGGCAGCTGCCCCGGCGCGCCCTGCCCGTCCCGGGAGCCGGCGAGGCCGGGCTGGGGCGGCCCGGCGCGGGAGCACCGCGGGGAGGACCGGCTGGAGTAGCGCGGGGGCGGCGGCCCAGCGCCCCGAAGTTTGCCGCGCCCGCTCGGGCGGCCGAGGTAAGTTGCGCGCCGGGCGGACTCGGGGGCGCGGGCTGCCTAGGCGTCACCGCAGCCGGCGCTTTGTGTGCGGCTCCCGGTGCTCCCGGAGCTCCCAGAGGGGAGCGGCGGCGTCGCCCTGCAAGTTGGGCCGCGGCCCCGCGCGGCAACAGGCGGCCCCGCTCGCCTCTCCCGCGCGCCCCTCTCTCCCGCGCTCCGCGCTCCGGCCCGGGGAGCGCCGACTTGGGCGCGATCGCGGGTGGGGAGAGCGTCCGGCGCGCAGCCCGGCGCCTGCAGCCCGGCGACTCCCCCGGCGCCCGGCCCCTTCGGGGTCCGCGCCGACCCGGGCTCCTCCTCCCGGGAGATGAAAGAGGGCTCTCTCGCCCTTGCCGCCTCTCCAGCGCTGCCGCCGCCGCCGCCGCCGCCGCTCCAGTGCACATTCAAGTGGAAAATTTTCAGGAGTCAGCAGAAACATTGTGTCCAAAAAAGACTGAGTCGCACTTACCACCAAACCCGAGGGCCGACTCTCCCTGGAAAACTTCCCCTCGGTAGGAAATACTGCGGGATTTGTTTGTTTATTGGAGGAGAAACGATCCCCAGGAGGGGAAAAGATTAAAAAAAAAAAAATCTGGGGACACTTTTAGCCTTTGTTCGCGGCAACACCACTTGTTTTCAAAGTCCAGAGGCCCGTTTGAAAGAAAGTTCAACTTGTAGGAGTTTTCTTTTTCTTTTTTAATGCATTAAAAAAAAAAAAATCAGTGCTACATTTTAAGAAGTCGAAAACAATGGGGGGCTCACACTTCACTTATCCTCTTCCCGAGAAAATAAAACCCAGACCAGTTTCCCTCGCTTTTTAATCGTCTTTCTTTTTAAAGATATATTTAAAGTTGAATGGTGTCACCCGTATAAAAATATTTATGAAACAATGAAATAGCAGCCACCAGCGTTCCTCAGGAGGCTTGTTAAGTTCTTAGAAGCTGTCTGTGATTTACAGAAATGCAAATTGATCTCAGTCAGCGCTGGAAACTTACAGACAGATATTCCAGGAATTGGGAGCGTAGAAAGGCCGGGTTTTAAAATAGCGCATTTGAAAGGAGCCGAGGTCCTTGGGGCAAGAAAGGTCTGTAAATACGATCAGATTTCAAGATAGTGAAAGGAAAATATTTCAATTCCTGCAGGTAGTGCAGAGCTCAGTCCTCTCCGCGACTTGTGGCCTGGAAGTTTAGGTGGTCTGCTAGCTTAGGGTGTGCTGGGTGCCTGCAGGTGGTTCCCCGGGTGGACAGATCCTTCCCGTTAGGGAGACGCGAGCTACCCGGAGCCAAGGGGCGGCTTGTCTGTGCAAGCCTCAACTCCAGGGTGGGGGCTAGATGTGCCTTGAAATCGGGGCTGGGAATCGTCCTCAGGCTGTACAGACTGTGCTGTGCAGGGGCTTCCGCCTTTCAGCGGAGTCTGCGTTTTTCTGTGAATAGCAGGATCTCTGGGCCCAGGCACATCTGAATGCTTATAAGGGCCAGACTTTAGATCCAACTTTGGTCAGAATCTTTCCTTTTTAGAAGGAAACAGTAGAGCCGGTTACACCACGTCTCCGGAAAGACAAATGCATTTAACTGAACCTTTGTCAACAGCAGGGTTTTAAACTGTTGATGATTTTTAAGAGGGAAAGCCGTATTTTTCTAATCTCTGTATTTTTCTAATCTCAGTATTTCCATAAATGGTCACAAGATATTTTTGTGCAGTATTTCTTTGAATGTGTAACTGTGTCGGACTCTCAGGTTTCAGGTTTTCAACAGAGTTTACAGTTCTCTTATTTGTTGTTGGCATAAAAAAAATGAGCTGATAAGCTGTCTCCCTTATTGAGTCTTGTTGAGGTCCTCAGTAAACCATTTTATTTTCCGTTTAATAGCAGGTATTGTTTAAACTGCAGATTTAGGGAAATATTAGAATGCTTTTTATTTTTTTAAAACAAGTTTGAAACAAAGCCAGAGAGACACTTTTGCCTTTACAAAAGAGTAAAAAATAAAAGAGGGGGGAGGGGGAGAAAGAATCTTTGTGTGAGTTCCTCCTTCCTAGGGTTCTTTATAAACTCCAGGGAACATTCTGGGATTATTGAAGATTTTTGCGCAAGCAAAGGCCAGGACTCACCAGGACATGTACACAGTTAGTTGGTGAGCTTTAATTTGAAGCAGGCAGACCTGTGACCCAGGCTGCAGTACTTACTAAGTGCACTGCGGCACTCAGTGGGTGCTTCCTTCCCACACAGCACAACTGTGAAAGTGGGCTTGTGAGGGTCACCTGGTGGGGAGTTGGCTTCCTGCCCCTCCTGTTTTCTCTCCCCCCATCTGCTGTTTCCAGCTGGGATTATGTGTTCACATATTCACTTTGGAAGCTGGCATCTTCTGATTTTGGAAGAAGACAGAAAACTAAGAAGCAATACTCTCTTTTTTTTTTTTTTTTTAAAGTTCAGTAGGACATAACCAGTTTTGATTTCCGTTGGTTCTGACCATATGCAGAAGCAAATGTAAGAAAGTCTATCTTTATGGGACTATCTGTCCAGACTTGTGCTTGTTCTCGTATTGACTGTGGGAAAGTATATTACAAGAGCAGTTGAGAGATGGGGACCCTGAGCGTGAGACAGGCCATTAGCAGCATCAGGGAGCTGTTGCCAGCTTTGGAAATGGATAGATCCCACCGCCCCCAATCCATGGCTGTACAAGAAAGAGCCTGAGCATCTGTAGGATTACTTTCCTCTCTAATCTCATGTGTTACGAGTTAATTGTGAGCATAATTATACTGCTTGCAAATGGAAATTGTGATGGTGTCTTATCACTCCAGAGGTCCCTACAGATAACTGTGTACAACTCAGTGGGCTTAAAAATAATGACCACATCCATGCAGAGAAATTAGGGCCCTTGCATCAAAGCTACCATTTTTGGTGCTCGTTTCTGTTCCCCAATAAAGGGAGTATGAAAGCAGAAAAAAGTACATATATGTGTGTGAGTGTGTGTGTGTGTGCGTGCGTGTGTGTGTGTGTGTGTGTGTGTGTATTTCTGAGTAAGAGCTGTGCGGAATCTATCTAGTGATACAACATTGAGTAGGGTCTGTTTGTTCCCCCCACCCCCAGAGGCTTAAATTCTGGTTAAAGCGAGTGCTCCCCCTTTTCCTCCCAAACCGCAAGAAAATCATCATCATTTTTATTAATCAAGGCAGGCCCAGCTTCTCTTTTAGAGTTCGGTGGCTGGAATTGCAGACTGCTTGTGTCCTACTTCTGAACTCAGTAAGAAAAATGTTACCGTTGCTCACCCTCATTGACCAACATAAGCTGTGCCTGACTGCCTGATCCCTGGTGATGGCTGCCATCATGTTCTGTAGCTGCGTGCTGCTTTTTCTTGTATTAGGTGTAGAGGCTTCAGATCGTGTAGTGTTAATATGTTTTACTTCATATTGGTTAGGGTGATAATACCAAGCAGTTCAGGTCTGTCTTCAGCACCAGGTCAGGGCTGGGCTTTTGGTTAGCCCCTGTGGTGTGGCAGCTACTGTGCGGATCTGGACAGGGTGTTCCATCCCTCTAGCTTCTAGGGTACAGTGTGTCATGTTGAAATATTTGGGTTTCCATTTTTTGGAGGGTTTTCGTTTGCTTTCAGCGTAAACTGGGTTGCCAGTCCTTCGAGGTTCTCCCTTTGTGGGCTTCCTTAATGCTGGTTCATGTACATCGAACTTGAGGTCGAACTGTGGTCATTTCTTTGGAAATGTTCAGGCTTTGCCTTAGGGCAGAGTGGAAGAATTTTGAAACATAATTTTTCACTTGGTCTAGGCAAATGGCAAGTTTTTGTTTTTTTGCAGGGCAGGGATCCGGTAAGGTCCGTGCTTCCCAAAGAGTGGCCTACTGTCAGCCCACCCTCCCATTTTGTTCACTAAACAGCTGGGATGGTTTCCTCAGTCTGGGGGGAGGATGATGGACACACGCATACACACACATACACTTCTGATTGGATTGTGAGAGTGGCATTCCAGAGAAGCTGTCTTTTCAAGGGAGGGCTATGCACCCACACACCTCCATTTCAAGCTGGTGCTTTTTACCTTCTTTTCGTATTCCCACTAACTAGTCTTTAGGGCTCTGTCGGAAGATTTTATTAGCTGTGTTTATCTGAAGCACGCCCCGTGTAGCAGAACTTGAGTGTGCTGTGTAGCTGAGGATAGTCCCGAACTCGTGATTTTCCTGCTTTTGTGGCTCATGTGATGGATTACAAACCTGTGTCACCGCGCTGGGTTTATATCACATGCTTGCTTGGGCTCACCCCCGGGTCTCATGTGTGACAGGCAGCCCCTATAAGGACCCGAGCCACGGAGCCACGTTGTCAACCACGTATTATCGCTTGTTAATTGGGAAAGAAAGGGTGTCGGAAAATGAGCTCAGACATAAACTTGGGACTAACTGATGACAAAGTTAGGCATCGCCTCTGCAGGGGAAGTTCTGGGAGGCTTCTGACAGGTTTAGATGCAGCAGCGAGGTCTGGGAATACAGACCAAACTGATAGGTAAACTGAAAAACTGTCGATAATGGTGGCAAATGTTAATTGTGTGAGAACATACTGAACTTATATTCTCTGGCATGAACTTTTTTTTTTAATACATCAACTGTGCTGTCTTTTAAAAAAATTATAAGCACAGCTTTCTAATTATCATAATTCAGTTCAGCTTCGCTCTTGGATGGAGTTCAAGTGCAATCTCAACTTAACTTGAAAGGAGATTTTTTTTTTTTTTTAAATCTGAGAATGTTTAAGAAAATTTGAGAAGTTCATCCAAGAATGTTGTCCGCTTAGGTGCGGGAGTAGTGGTCGGCAGATGAAATCAGTCCCTTTTTGCAGTAGTTCTGTGGGTATTGAAGCCTTCCGCCTCCATTTTTGCTTTGGACCACCTCAGGGACCTGCATCTGAGGGCAGTGTTTATGTCCCTTGCCGATACATAGCTGCAGAGTCCTTACTGCCAGTCAGTGTCTGTAGTAGGTGGTCGGCTAGATCAATGAGTATTTTATGATCATCTGCAAAGACAGGAAAATCTCTAAGAAAATAGGAAGACACGTAGAACACTTACACATTCATTTGAGAAAATCCCGGTCAGCCTTTCATGCCAGCAGAGCCTTTGGAAGGTGGTACCTGCTTGTCTTCACACCATGACTTCCTGGTGGCTTTGACAGCATCTGTCCCAGTTCCCCATATCCTAAATATTTTCTATGACCTTACTGTCTTACTCAAGGAAAACGAAGTTAACGAAGAAAGGACAACTTAGATGGGCCAGTTCCTGCTGCCGAAGTGCAGAGAGAACCCACAGAAACCAAATGACTTCATTTGCTCTGGCTCCGAAGAACTGAATTCACTTCCATGGTGGTGGAATAAAAGAAGCCAAGTGTTTTAAATAGCCACTCCCCGAGGCCCGCCTGGCCTGAGTGTTTTTTGAGAAAAGAGCATTGTCTGCTCCTGCACTCGCTGGGAGCCTGCCTGCTTACCCTCCCCCACCAGCCATACTCCAGCCCTGAAGCTGACATCTGCTTTTCTTGTTCACCTGATCCGTCCCCATCTATAAGGATCTATGCAGGGCGCACACATGTGCATTCTCTGCAGGTAGCCCTGGTGTGTGACGGGAAGCATGTTCAGTGTGTGTTTCAAGTTCCCACTGGGGAAAACACAAAGCTAATAGCACAAAATGAAACCTAAACACATGCCTCTGCTGTTGCGCCTCTCTCTGACCACGGTGATTTCTGGGCAGGCGAGCCTATTGTTGTGGCAGCAACAGGCAGCAGAGGTTGGGGCACCATATGGCCCAGGAGGGCCTCAGATAAGCTGTCTACTGAGTCAGCTTATCAATGGCACTTTGATATGCCTCGCTTTCAGATCAGCGATCCGATTCCCAAACCAGCGATTCCCAAACCAGCGAGGGCCCCTGTTTCCTCTGGAAGGATTTCTTTCAGTCCTTTTCCTCTCTTTGCCTTTTCACTTCAGAGCCTCTCTGGGACAGTAGTGGTTAAAGTCAGTTCCTTATCAGCTGAAGGGACGCTCCTGCCATCTGAAAATCCTTCTCAGGTGTGGAACAGGCTTATTTCACATCGGTAGCACCAAGAGTTCCCTCAGTTCGGAGTTGTCTTTTAAGTATTGAGGAGATAACATTGCCACTGTTTCCAGCCATGATAAAAGGTTTCTGTTGTTCACTCAAAAAACAAAAACCTCCCTAGTTTTCTTTCACCTTCATCATGAAATGCAAAAAAATGATTGACATGTGTGTTTGGAAGGGGGTCTGTGATTTGGAGACAGGAAGTGGCTGCTTTTTGTAACCAGGAATTGTTAAATGCTTCTAGAGTATCCCTCAAGGCCGAAAGCGAGTCAGAACCACCCTTGATGAGCTGCTGGGCTGCTTGCACAGGGTAGATGGTTTAGGAAGTCGGGCCATGCACAGGATGACTGGCTTATCAGCCCCTGAGCAGATGTTCTTTTTTTTTTTTTGGCCTTAATTCCACATGCCTGGGAAGCCACGGTGAGACCTTTTCCCATCATCTCCCCATCTGTGTGTGCACACCCACTCTTCAGGTCCCTCACCTGTTTCATGACGCTTCTGTTCATACCCAGGCAGGACGGCCTCAATTCCTGCCTATACCATGAACAGCCAGTGGCAGCCACTGAGCAGTGCCCAGGCCCCCCCCCCCCCCCCCCCCCCCCCCCCCCCCCCCCCGCACCCAACAAGTTAGCGGGAAGGTCTAACCCTGAAGGGCTGGACTCTAGAGTTCTGAGATACCAAAGGCCTCTGAAGTTGTCTGTTCAGGGAAGGGGACCAGGTTCTATTTTTTGTTTCTCTTTTTAGCTTCTGGCGGAATCAGATTAAGTGGTTTCTCAGTTACTGTGAGGTTGTCTGTGTCTAAGAATTTAGAGGCATCTTCATGGAATTGAAAAACAGTGTACACGAAGTCCTATCTTGTGCGCCGTCTTTTTGAATGAAAGAAGCAGTAAAACAACCCAGACCATTCTTCTGTGTCTGGCATCACCAACTCCCCTGGAGAGGCCTGTAGTTGTAGTTGTTTCCAGATGTGATTCCCAGGGCTTAGGGCAGAGTTCTGTTGAGGTCCTGCTCTGAGCGAGGCAGGCCCTAGAGCCCCTGCTGTGCATTGGAGCACTGAGGGGTCAGGGGTAGCCAACAGCAGTTCTGAATCAAACTTGCAGGAACCACGTGCCTAGCTTCCTGTCCTCATGCTTCCTCTCCTTTCCTCCCAGGCACTTGGACATCCGGATGCCCCTGATCTTTATGGAGCATCTGCTTGTCCTTGTGCTGTGCAGTGACAGCAACTTGGTGATCAGGAAGAGGCAGCCAGTCCCTGGGCCCCTCCAAGACAGACATGCAGAGGTAGTGACAAGTTAGTGAGGAAGGTATGTGAATTGAATTTCCTGAGTTCTAAAGGGCAAATCGTATTTTCTTTCCTCTTTTTGAGGTGCTGAAGCATCAACCCCCCCCCCACACCACACATGCATTCTCTCTCTCTTTCTGTCACACACATACACTTCCACTAAGTTATGTCCTCAGCTGAAGAGGTCTTCTTTTTATTTCACGTACCCCAGGCTGGCCCGGAACTTACTATGTAACCTGAGGATGACTTTGAACTGTTTCTATCTCCTGAGTGCTGGGGTTATGGGTCACTGTGCCTGGATTATTCGAACCCTGGGCTTTCTGCAGATGTACAGGCACCCCCCAGCTCAGCCATACATACACATCCTCAGCTGGCTTGACTTTTAGAAACTGGGGTGTGTGGGAATGGGGGGCTCTTCATGGCTAGCCATGCCGTGGTCCTGATCTTCCCTGTGACTGCAGATACTCTTCAGAGCCTGTAGACTGCACCCCGTCGGCGTGAGACAAGTCCCAGAGTCAGCACATCTAAGAATGTCACACCTCCAGGGGTGAGGTGGTGTGGAAAAGTCTTGGCTGCTGTGTTCAAGAAGTTTCCTGCCCTCTCTCAGCCCCTCCCCCACCTAGTTTTAGGACTGGGCCTTTTTAAATAGCCCAAGTTGGCCTGGAATTCGCGATCTTCCTGCCTCAGCTTTTGGAATGCCTAGTACCACCGTGTCTGCCTGCTGTCTTATCTGTGAATCTGCAGAGAAGGTGTTCTGTGCACTAACTGCAGTGTGAAATGTTGACGTGGCCGACCAGACTTTCTAGGGATTGCCTTGGGGTCAGCCTTCAGGGTGGCTCTGGAGCATAGCCAAGGCTAAGGTGGCTCCTCAGAAAGCCAGGGTCTCATCCAGGCAAGGTTTAAGCAGCACTGCAGAATCTCTTATCTTCATCGCCTGGAGCCGCCCCCAGTACAGTAAGTGGAGGAACCCATCAGTTAGTGTATAATACTTGAAGTTACCTTTGCCAAGTGGTAATAAGGAAGTAAATGAAAATTCTTCAGAAAATAGGCAATTCATATCTTTCCAAAAGAAAAGCCTTTTGGGGGCTTCCTTCCTAATTCTGAGCTTGGTGTCTGTGGGTTCTTTTGCTGACTGTTGGAAGGGGCCTTTTCCTAGAGAGACTGTGCAAAGGGCTTGGACCTGTCTGGAAATTCATTCCTGAAACTTCTTAGGGCACACAGAGCCCATGCCTGTCTACACTGTCCTCTTTGTAATTTTGATTTTTACTAATGTACCTGTGGCTGACCTGGAACTCACTGTAGAGACTAGGCTAGCCTTAAACTCTGCCTCCCCCTGCCTGGACCGATTTGAAACTCTGAGGCTGCTTAAGGCGGACTGCCTTCAGTTTCCTCACCTGGAAAACGGGATGAGGCATTGGAGTGACACTTCCGCAGGTCAGCGTCTGCTCTCCGCAGGCTGCAGGAGTGGCTTCTCTGGCTTCCTGGCCCGCTGAGCTCACAGTCTGCAGCCTGCACAGTTGGTCTTTGCTCCCTTTTCTGGACCGCAGGTACATTTCACATGTTAATTCAGATGCCCGTGCGGGTGGGGCGCAGCTTTCCCCCCTCCTGGTTTATTTGCTATTTGCATATTTAAGGGGACAGGACATTTGTCAGCCTGAGTGATGAACGTCTAATTCCAGGTATTTCCTAGGTAGGTGAGCCGACCGCTGGACTCCCCGGAAACCAGATTGCCTGCTTTATTTTTTTTTATTTTCTAATTTATTTTTTATTTTTTTGAGTTCTTTTCACAATTTCACCTGGGTAGTTTTTGAAGCCAGCTGCCCCCAACTGGTCCTGCTCTGCTCAGATTATCAGCTACAGTTCAGGGTCTATCATTGACCCCTAGTTTTTAGGCCAGGTTGGTTCCATGGGAGCCTGAGCCAGGGACTACCTGCGTTTTTTTTTTTTTTTTTTTTTTAATTGCCTTCCTTTCCTTATCTCTTAGGAAGCCATGCGTAGAAGGGTGTGCTACTCAGTCAGGTTTCCCAGTCTGAAAAAGTTAGAGCTAAAAATGTTTTAAAAATTGCAGGGAGGAAAGCTGTGTGCTGGAAGGAGGCTTTGGGGGGGTGTTTCAAAACCCGGCATAGCCCTGTCCCTGGCACTCTTGAGAGACAGTGTGTTGCATACGCGCAGAGGTTTCGATCTGCAGCGAGTGAAGATGGATGTGAATTGTGTCTTTAAAGCGGTGGACCCAGGATCTAGTCTCTCACTGCACCGACCGGCCTCTGTTGTGCACCTTGCCATGTCCCATGAGTTTTGGTGGTGGTTCAAACAATTACTATTTAGACCTAATGAAAGGGGCTTCCAGTAGTTTTCTGGGGTTAATGAAGAAGGGACAAGAAAATCCAGAGAGGTCCTTTAAAGCAGCGATTCCCAACCTTCCTAATGCTGAGAACCTTTAATCCAGTTCTTTGTGTGGTGGTGACACCCTAACCATAAAATTATCTTGTTGCTATTTCATAACTGTAATTTTGCTACTGTTATGAATCTGATACATGACCCCAAAGGGGACTTTACCCACAGGTTGAGACCACTGCACTTAAAGGGACCCACGGGGGTATTTCAAATGGAGCATATGTGGTTGAGTGTAGCCTAGTAGTTCTGGCCCAGCATGTACAAGGGCCTGTGCTCTTCCTCCTAGCATAATCTGAGCCCTGTGAGTCAGAAGCAGGCAGACAGATCTCTCTGAGTTCGAGGCCAACCATAGCTATATGATGAGAACCTGTTTCAAAACAAAGTGTGGGAAATCTTTTTCACTTACTAAGTGCTAGTAATGGTGAGTTACTGGCTCCTGAATGAATACTCTTGATTACATTTACTTTTTGCTTGTTTGGTTGTTTGAGACAGGGTCTTTTGGAGCCTTAGCTTCAAACTTGCTTGCTGTGTAGCTAAGGATAACCTTGAGCTTTTGATCTCCTGCTTCTGCCTTGTACGTTGATGTTTAAGCCAGGGAATTGTGCCTTCTAGGCAGGCACTCTATCAGCTGCTCTTAAGCTGGTTGAATCCAGTGAAATGACATCATGAAGGCTCAGGTAGGAGATGACGTCACATGGATGGCACATGGGGCTGCTTGCCTATCATGTCCAATTTGTGACTTGTAAGGTGGGATGGAAGGAGCCTAAGCCACTTCAATCCATAGCGCAGCTTTCAACCTCTGCCCTGTCCAGTTTTCCTAATGTCCACGGGGCTTTTCTCACTCCTTCACCCTCTAGTCCCATCCTGGCCAATGTTTATAGTTTCTGACACTTCTGCCAAGCGTGGCTTCCCTTGGCAGACACCCTGTTTTACTGACAGAATATGCCTCAGCTCATAGGATGCGGAGAATGTTGCTGAGGATGGAACCCATGACTTCTGGCCCATCCCCATCCCCAGCTCTTTAGTTATGCTGGAAGGATCCTCAGAGGCAGTTTCCTCCACAATCCTGTTGCATTTAGCCAGGCCCCTCCAGACCCTGTGCTGTTCCTGTGGATCGGTTCTTAAGTACTGAAGTAGCCAGACTCAAGACTGTTCAGCCTCTTCTGTTTAATTTAGAAAACTTTTTTCAACAGTTTAATTTAGAAAACTTTTGACCCATTAGATTTTGGAAGGTTCCAGCTGTGCTGTGAGCTTTGGTGTGTCTGGTTCAGATTCTCCTTTGGAGCCTGTGGTCCTGTGATGAAGGAGCAGGGGTCCTTAGCCTTTTTCTGTTCTTTGGTACTGGGGAAAACTGGGTGGAGTCTGAGGAAGGTTCGGAAGAAATCTTTGCCTCAAACCAAAAGTCAGTTGTTAGTGGTTCTTTGTTTGTTTGTTTATTTATTTTTGAGACAGGGTCTCACTGTATAGCTTCACCAGCCTGGAACTCTGTAGACCAGGCTGGCCTCTGAACTCAACAAATATCCGGCTGCCTCTGCCTGTGCAGCGCTGGGATCAAGCGCCCCACCACGCCCTGCTCTGCTCTGGCTTATCTAGCTGTGTTGTCTTCACTGCCTATTGTTTAGTGTCTTTGAAGTTTGAAAGACACGGGAGCCTCTGGATTTGGTCTTCCAGCCCAGGGAATATACTTTCACTGGTGCCATTGCCAGAGAGATGGGCATTGAAGGAACTCAGGGAGTTTGGGGCTTGGTCCCTCTGCTCCCTGGCTGGTGGTGTAGGCAGCTTTGGCCTGGAAGTTTCTATCCTTGGTTCTCCTGTGGCTGCAGGCTTGTGCTGGACTGGGGCTCAAGACCTCGATAGCCGGGCGAGCTCCTGCTGCCTTTGCATCCACGTCTTTAGATCTACTGTGATGCTGGGGCATCTGCCCCTGGAGCTGCTTGGTTGTGTGAGGTGGATCCCACCAAGTCCACACTTGTAAAGCCAGCTCACCCCCTTGTCCTTTTTAGTGGTGATAATTCCTGAGCTTCCCTGTGGGAACATTGGTAGGAAGGGAAGGTAGGTTCTGTTTTTAAGCCAGCTCTCAAACACCAGACATTTAAATGTAAAAGCTCCATTTGTAATTGAGACCCTGTGGAGAAGCTCCGAGAGGTTTAGTAAACTTCCCAAGGTCACACAGCCAGTTTTTAGATATGTTGACTAACAAGGATTTAGGATTAGCTCACCTATCAGGTTTTATTGTGGAATTTGAATGAGCTAAGACAGTCATTGATGTGGAAACAAAGAGACTTCTCTCTTAATGGTTTTGCCTTGGAAAAGGGATGGATGGTGAATGATACTTATCTCTGGCAGTTCCATTTTCTCTATCTTAGGTGTAAACCTGTGGTCAAGATCTTAAAACAGTTGGGTGTGGCCCAGGGAGCCTTATGTTTGTCTGGTGGCAAAGAGCAAAGGTCGGCTCTAGCTTTTGGTTTTAGTCTTTCAGTACTGCAGGGACCTGAGACTGGCCATTGGAAGGGGGATCTAGGGGTCGGTCTGCCTCCTGGGGTCGGGGTGGGGGTGGGGGTTGGGTATGGATGCCGGAGTCTGCTTTGCCCTGCTGGCAGTCGGAAGGCATTAGTCCTAAAGGATTCTTTATGCTAGTGACTCCTGCTAGGGTGGGACTCCCCCCCAGGTGACCTTGATGAATTCCACCCCCCACCCAGTGACTCCTGCTTCTCAGAGGCTGAACTTTGAGATGACCTGGGGAGTAGGGTGTGGTATTCTCTGATACCTTGGGTTTAAGAGATAGATAGGTCTGTAAAGTTGGTTTTAAGAGAGAAAGCTTTTGTCACTGTTTCCTCTGCTTTCCCTAGCTGGTGGTTGGGGTTCCTAGTTGCCAGTTGTGGGGTCTCACCTTCACCGCAGCCTGCTCCCTCCCAGGTCCCTTTTTAGATGCTTCTGTTGTGGAGTTTTGGTATGGCCCTCAGCCTGGTTCACAATTGTACTTGGTGCAAATCAGCCTGGTAGTGTCCTGGCCATCAGATAGAGGTCCAGGTCCTCTTTGCTATTGATAGAGTGACCCAGGCCAAGCAGTGTCCGCCTCTGAATAGTGGTGTGGGGAATAGTGCTCAAGGGTGTGAGGCCCATGAAATTGCACAGCCAGCCTTCAGGAAACCCCTGCAACCTTGCAGAAACTCCTGGCTTCCTCCACCCCAGGTCTTAGCCCAGCTAAAATGGAAGATTTCCCAGTGGCCTTCTTTGGGGAAAGGGTGAGTTTCAGGCTCCCCAGCTTTCCTCCTTGCTGGAGTTCCTTCTCTTGCCCCACCCCCTGCACCCTTTTCCTTCCCTGTTTCTTTCCGCCTTTTGAGATTATCTTGCTGTTAGATTAGGCTAGCCTGTCTTCTGAGCTCTGGGATTGCAGATTGCCAGGCCTGGTTTTTCTCCTACTAAAATCGTTTCTCCTGCACGTGCACACATGCGCGCGCATAAACACATAGACACACAGAGGGAGGGGAAGAAGGGACAAACACAAGAGACACACATACACACACACCCTCTCTTCTCACTGAATAGGGCTCTGGGGGAAGCATCTCTCCCTCCTCCAACTGTGTTGGAGTTCTTGGCTTATAGGTCACTGCACTAAGTGTTTTTTGCAAAGACAGCATATTATGATCTTCCTGAGCTTCCTTGGCTGCCTTCATCTGACTAGCCCAGCAGCCTCATTGATCCTGAGGAGCACTATTCCTTACCTGTGGCATGGTCATAGTTGTGGGTTTCTGGGTTATTTCAAGGATTAGTGTGGTACCTCCTAAACAGGGTGATTGTAGTTCAGACCTATCACCCTGAAGCTGACTGCCGCCCATTACCTTTGCTGTCTGACTTTCCTGTTTCTGTTTTGTTTTAGATTTCCAGTCTTGAGTGTAGCCTAGCAGAAGGCTAGGGAACCCCCATGAGCCCTTTCTCCTACTCAGCAGCATTCTCCTGGCCCCTCTCCTCCAACCCTGTCTCAAAGTACTTCTGGAGGCCACACTGGGTCATCTATGAACTTTCAGCGTGTTCAAGCGATTGCTTTAAAAAAAAAAACAAAACGCTGGGTGTGGGGTGGGTGGGGCCGGAGAGATGGTTAAGAATGCTGTGTTCTCAGCGGAGGTCTGGAGTTCTGTTCCTAGTGTCCCTGTCTGGCTTGTAATTCCAGCTGCAGGGGATCCGATGCCCTCTCCTGGCCTCTGCAAGCACCCTCACTGAGACACACATACCCCACACCACAGACACACACTTAAACATTTTAAATATCTTGAACCCCACCAGCCACAATATCACGATCACACTGGCACCTTAATAACCGCTTAGCGTTGAGGCTCAGAGCTCCTCGATTGCCTCATAAATGTTTTCTCCAGGTGAATTGTTCAAATCAGGGTCGAAGCAAGACCAACAGGTTAGGCTTGGTTGCTGTTTCTTAAAACTGTGGGGTTGGGGAGATGCCTGGGTGGGTAGTGCTTGCCACACAAGCACTGGGACCCGAGCTCCGAACTTTAGAAGCCACGTAAAGCTGGAGGAGGCAGCACAAGTGTCTGGAAACCCAGCATTCCCACAGCGCTGTGACAGGAGAGTCTCCAGGCAGTCACAGGCCAGCTAGCCTGTATGTAGCACACACCAGTGAGCAAGGGTCCCTGCCTCAGACTAGGTAAGGATCTTCTGACCTTTGAACTCCCTCCCGTGCCACTTGCACTCACACATAAATGTGTGTGTATGAGGGTAGGGCTTTTTGTACTGTTGGTCCCATCTGCATTTTGCAGCTGCTGCACATGCTACAGTTTATCATGCTCTCTGTTCCCCGATGGATTTTTGCAACTGAGAGTTAGATCTAGAGGCTCTTAAATCTGGAGTTCGATCTGTTTTGTGTTGGTTTATTTTATTTTATTTTTAAAATTATTGTATCTGTGTGTGCCTATGTGTGTGTGAGTGCAGGTGCCTGTGGAAGCTGGAGGCAGCGGGTCTTTTGGAGTCGGAGTTACAGGTGGTTGTGACCTGTCATTGTGAGTAGGATTGCAGAGGGTTCTGCAACCCGCAGTCATTATTTTTTTTTGACGTGCACATATTGTCTGCTGTCTCGCTGTGGGAGCATGATTGGTTATGCTTGCTGACTTTGCAAATGGATACTCCATATCCCGTATCTCAGGTACTTTTCCCATGTTAGAATACTATTATGAGCTGCTTTTGCCAGCTGCTTGTTTAACCTTGCATTCCATCCCCTTAAAAGGAGTGTAGTGTCAGCCCCCTACCTTGTGACTTACTTAGGTAAGTGTCTCCCGGTCTGCTGCTATGTTCTGCCATTTTCTGTTGCTGCTTTTCGATTTTTGTAGTCACAGATTTTAGCTTTCAGATGTGTCTGAACACGTTCCAGTCACGTTCATGCTCACTGCTGGCCAGCAGTGGTGGCTTTATTGCCTCCTGTGTCTATTTCCTGGGACCCTCTGCTTCCTCGATGCTCCGTCTCTTGTGCATTCCCAGGCTTGCAACAAGTGTCTCCACAGTGTATGCCCCTTCTGTGGGAAGAATTTTGATGTCCTAGGGCCTCTGATCAAGGCCTGCTCTGGCTCGGAATCAGACCCCGCCTACTGTGTCTACTCCTTGATCCATCATAACATCACTCTGTGTATGTTTCCGGGCTGGCCAGCTCCTTTGGCTCTCGTTTGCCACATTCACACATCTGCTGGTCACCTTACATTTCCCTTAAGAAAAAACTCCAGACAAGTGCAGTAGCATGTGCCTGCAGCCCCTAGGAGACTGAGGCAGGAGGATGGCCAGCAGGCCTGACTGGGCTCTATAGTAAGGACCCCTTCCCTTACAAGCTTCCAAACCCACCAAACATTCCCCAAATTGAAGAGTAACCTGTGCTTTAACTGTGGTTCATGATTTGACTTCAGAAACCAACATTTCTTCCCCATGTTTCCCTGGTAGGGGTCTCACCCCTCATCTACCAAGCCAAGCCCAGGGCCATGCCCACTCCATGGTGGCTCTGGGCCCTGCATACTGCAGGCTTTATTTGAAGATGCTTACTAGGGCCATTTACATACATCTCTTAAGTAAATACTAGATTAAGTGTTGTAAGTCCTCTGCTCAAAGTGTTTAAAGTAGAATATAATTAATGTTTCAGTCACTTAAGGAATTTATCGCTAATTTATTACTTTTATTAGTTAAGAACGAACGTTAACTGTAGTTCCCGGCAGGTCTCCCAGGAGCACAGCTATTGCTTTACCATCGTGGGAATGTGCTAGTAAGCCCTGTGTATCCAGAATGAATGTTGTTCGTTTAACAAGCCTGTTACTACACTTATTTTTAGATATTCCTGCCTCTGCTTCTTGGAAATCGTTTTGTGCCCATGTTGGCACATCACTTAGGCAGAGAAAATAGGGGGAAATGGCTCATTTTTTTTTTTTTTTTTTTTTTAAATATGAGCTATAATCTCTTGAGAAGTTCCGTTGGCGTTTAGGCTTTCAGCTTTAGCGGCTTCTTTCTTGTTTGGTTGGCAAAACAAAGCCATGTGCAGTGCGGCACTGCCTGGAAACAGCGTGAATGAGGAATCCCAACGTTACCGTCTTCCGACTCCACTGAGCTGACCTGGCCTGGGAAATTATGACACAGATTTGGTGCCCCCCACTCCCTAGCCTTCCTTTAACAGCCCCTCTGCTCCATGTTTACCCAGAAAAGAGTACAGAGCCTCTTAATTCACAAGACAGGCCTCTGACTGGAGGGAAACTGGGCTTCACAGCGGGAATTTTCCTCACTGCCCTGTAGCTCCCCAGCACAGTGGAACATTCAGGATGCCGTGCTGAAAGCTGTCAGAGAGAACTCTGGATGGGAGCCACTGACGTCATGTCAGTAAATCTGATGGAGGAGCCCTGCTGCCCAGCGCCTGCCAGCCCCTGTGCTTGGTCTTGCTTTGTCACCCATGCTCTGGACCTCGTCACCCATGCTCTGTGCCCCCCCCCACCCCATCCCAGCCGGTGCTCTTGTTTTCTACCCAGCTTGTATTGAAATCTGTAAGCACCCATGAACACCACTCTTGAAACTTGCCCTGCGCTTCTTCTGCTGTTGGGGTTGGGGAAGGAACACCAGGATCCATGGGTCATCAGGCGCAGTGCTTAGAATTCCCCCTCAGTGGTTTTGTCTGTGATGATAAACTGATCCAGAAGTGCAAGGGCCCAGGACTTAGCTAACACTTTTATAATTTACTCTTGGACAGTTTAGGGCATCTGTTTTAATGTATTTTGATCACCTGCACCTTCCTCGAAACCCTCCAACACCCTTTACATTCCCTGAAGCCTCTTTTTCCCAGCAAGGCCCTCCCTCCCTGGGTGTCCTTTGTTTGTGGCCCACTGAGTTTAATTAGGGTTACTTGCACGAGGACGGCAGGCGGGTGCTGTTCTTCTGCAGAATCATGCTTATAAGTGCTGGACTGTATGCTTGCTTGTGTGTGTCTGTAAGCATGTGTGCGTACAGGTGTGTATATGTGTGTACCTCCCTGTGTACACATATGTGCCTGTGTGTGTATGCAGAAGGAGAGAGAAGTGTGTTTAGCATGAGTGGGAATAAAATTGCAGTCTTCTTCCTACATGCACAGTGCAGTCTTTATTACCCGTTGCTCATTGGTCAGCTAGCCTCTGGGTATCTCTCTCTCTGTCTCTCTGAACAGTTCTGCCCAGCCATGCATTTTTGCACATCTTGGGATAGAATCTCAACCCCACATGGGCCTGAATTAAAATATTGCCGTGCTAAATCTATTTTTACATCTAGGGGAAAGATGTCTGAAAATAACCCTCTCCCACCTGTTGTCCACTTTGGGGAAGTTGGGCTGTTGTCAAGTCACAGCCCGTGGATTAAGCTCTGATCGCCGTTTGCCATGTGATGGATGGTCTTCACTTTCCCTGCCTCTGCCTAAGGAATAGTAATCTACTGTCCTGTTTGTTTTGCCTCCAATAGTCATTTGCACTGTAAGAATGGAGTGTGACTTCAGGTTGGTTTTGAAGTTCCTCAGTCTTAGGGTCAGAAACATATTAAAGGCGGTATCTTATCCATGAATCATGGGATGAGTCAGTTCCTGAAACCACTACAAGCCTCATAGTTCTTGGCTACAAGTAAAAGCAGGAAATCCAGGCTTCAACGACTTCCTTTCCCAGTCCTGGCTGTAGCGGTGGGGAGGTTCCGCTGCCTGCATGGGTGTCTGAGGAACAAAGGCTCTCAAGTCAATTTGCTGAAACTGTTTATAATTTGTGGTCTCGCTCTGAATCTCAGAGTGTATTGGCACTCCCTGATTTGCTGTAGAGCCCTGCACAGCCCAGCCCAAAAGGCACAGGCTGTGTCCCCAGAATTGCTGCTGCGCCCTCATGGCACATGGTATCAGGAGTCCTCAAACCTGGGGGCTTTTGTTTATTCCCCTGACTGATGGACACAGAGAAACACTTAGACACAGAGGAAGAAAGGCAGACCCTCCCCCCCACACACACTGTGGGGGTAGCCCAAAAGCCTTTCTGCATAAGCTCTAGCCCGTGTCCCTTTTCCTGTAGTCACACTCTTTTTCCCAGTGCACACTCTTTTGCAGCTGTTGTGCCTGCAGTGTTCCAGCTACTCTTCCATTTGTTTCTTGCTAAATCAAGCTGTGTTGTGAACTGTCTTGAAGGAGTGAGGGAGAAACACGAAGCAGTTGTCTCTAGGCGCCCTGGCTCTGCTGCTACGCTTGCGTTTCTCTTTCTTTCTCCGCAGCCTTCTGCGCAGAGCAGGGAACGCGCCAGGCGGGGACTCACTGTTGCTTTGTGTGTTAGTGTGCCTTGATAGGGCTTTTTCAAACTTTGGAAAGGGTTTGAATGATGAGCTTGCCTTTTTTGGAGCCTTTGATCTTTCTCCTCTGATAATTTGTGTTGGTTGCAGATTTTTATTTTTTTATTTTTAAAAAAGACCCAAAGGAGACTTCTGTTTTCTTGCTAAACGTTTTTTATGGAGTAGTTTGTCCTTGGAAATTCTGATCAGATTCTAAAAATAGAGTGGGTCAGCAGGCCAGTAAGAAGCCACTGAGAAAGGAAGGGAAAAACCCTGAGACGCTGAGCAGCAGTTCTTCACTGTCTTTAAGTGAGGACTGTTTCCAGCTCATCCCCAGCAGCCGCTCTGAAAAGACAGATGCTCTTTTAGCTCCTGGAAAGAATGAAATCACAGCAAACACAAAAGTTTGTCTTGAGTTTTATTTTATTTTATTTTTGGTGCGGGGCACTGGAACCCAGGACTTTCAGTTTTGCACGCTACCAGGCAGAGGGTCGCTTTATGCTTATCTGTCAGTTGGAGTATATTGGTGATGTTCTTTCTGTCCAGATTGCAGGACTCTTTGAGAAAGGTGGGCTGATTTGATCTTAGAGGTTCCAGATGTCAGCCGTCATGGTAGATACATTGTGTGGAAACCATTATAAAAACCTCTAATACTCAGGTGGGACACATCCCGTGTAACCAAGGGGGTCCTTTCTCCTCAGGGTGCTTGGGTACTAAACTAAGATCCAGTCTGTTGTTGTTATTACTGTTTTCTTTCACTGAGCTAAAAATGCCCTTCTTTTTGATGTAGATTCGAGGCTGGGGTTAGAGACCAAATCTTCATCTTGCTTACTGTCTGTGGACCTGATTTTCCATTGGGCCAGGGATTGATTCATTAATTAAAATCAATTTAAATGGATTTGTAACCCTCCTGTAACAGATTATCTTATTAGCCACCTCACGGAGCAGCCCATGATCTGTGAGGAATGTGTTTGTTTCTGTAGGTACCGTAGACACAGAAGATGGACTCTGAAAAGTCCAGTGGTATTTGTTGTCAGGTCCAGGCCCTGGCCTGCAGCCTCTTCTCCAGACTCCTTCCTGTTACAGGAAACTAGTCCTGATAACTGCTCCAGAGTGCTCCAGCTTTGTGTGTCTTACATGTTTTTTTGTATGTTGTGTACATCTTTTTTGGTGTGTATCTTATACATTTCCTGGTGAGTTTTGTGTGTGTTGAATGTTACATTTTTGTGTGTCACGTGTGCCGTTTGTGTGTCATGTTTATTTGGCATGGTGTGTGTGTGTCCCTGTCCAAAGGCTTCTAGGTCCTTTGGATGTATTAGCTAGGATCTGCTTCTCATCAGGCAAGATCCCCGAGGAGAACCTTCCTCTAAGGAGACAAAGAGGAACCAGAAATAGATAACCATTTGATAACAAATGTTCCCTCACCAACATGCCAGCTAAAAAGATGTCTGCCTGTCTTTTGAGGGTAGGCTCCTTGGACAGGTGATAAGATGGGCTTACAGCAGGGTCAGGGTTCCTTCAGCAAAGATCATCACGTTGCTGGTGTTTTGTAACCACACCTGACAGGTAGATGCTTTCAGTCGGAAGACCAGCTTGCCCACCTTTCCTGTGATGTGAGGATCAAAGAGGCCACCTGACCCAGGCTTCGTTAACTCTGCTTCCCAAGCTGTTGGGGCTTAGGGCAGTATTCTCAGCTTCTCTGATGCTCATGCAGTAGTGCTCAGGCAGATACTGTTTAGGCTGATGCTTCCTGGGGAGATAGCTGTTTGGTCCATGTGCTCAGAGAAGCCTCAGTGAAGCTGTGTGTCGGAGGGGCAGAGGACCAGAAGACCTTGGGAAGGCTGGTATTTCCCGACTGTTTTCTGCTTCCTGCTGCTCATCTTTCAAGAAAGATTCAGGGTCTCTTTGGTAGAGCTGTTTCACAGTGAACCTGTATCATTCCTTTCCTACACCTTAGTGGGAGTGGGTTCTGTTGTGGAGTGATGGCGGTCTGGTTGACAGACTTGTGGGGAAGTATGTCCTTTAGAGTGCTTTGGAAAGGCAGCTTTGTTGGACAGTCCTGCCCTAGCAGCTCTGTCCTGGTCCTCGTTCTCCTCTTGAACTAAGAGACATCATTGAGACCTCCATAACAACAAAGGGGATTCGAACCTGCACTGATCTCCACTGCCAGTCTCCAACACTGTGCCTGTCCACCTTGTGGGTTGAGGCTGTGCAGAGTGTGGTTCCAGAGCGCTTGGCAGGTGAGGAATTTTTCCAGTCCGGCCTCAGGGCACCATAGAGTTCTGGTTAGCTGAGCACCTGGCAAAGAGGCAAGCCAGGTGTGTCACTGAACCTGAGTGTCCTGCCTGGTGGCTCCTCCCCTTACTTCATTCCATCTCTGAGCAATATGGAAGGAATGTTCTAGAAGCCTTTGGCAAGTGCTTGCCTGTGATCAATCATATAAATATGCAGTGCACATGCCGAGGCTTCCTGTGTCAGTCTTCAAAATTCAGTGAGTTTTACTAGATGAGGCTTTTAGCAGCAAAGGCCTCTTCCCAGGGGACCAGTAAGAACTAGATAGGTGTGGGAGGGAAGTGGAATTGTGCAGGAAGGAGGCTTGCAGGCCTTCAGTCCTAGCACTCTAGAGGCAGAGGCAGGTGGATTGCTGAGTTCCAGGACAGCCGGGACTACATAGTGGGAGACTTAAACTTTTGTCATAATGGAATAAAAATCATTTGTTCATTCATACATTCACTCATTCATTTTCTTCCTGTGTTAAAAGATTGAACTTAGGGCCTATCTCATGCCAGACATGTTTTCTTTTTTTCTGATGTACATAGACAGGACAGACAGACAGACAGACACTCCTACCCTTCTCTAAAACTTATTTTAGGAGATAATTAAAAAAAAAAAAAAACCCCTCTAATGGGAACCTTAGTAGACGTACATATGCCACACACACATTTGTTGGTGTTTTAAAAATTGAAACTGTTTAGTTTAGGCTTGATCTGATGTTATATGTCTTAACTATTTTGCTCATAAAGTTCAGTTTTACATTGAAAAGAGGAAACACAGAGTGCTCTCTAAATGTGGAGTGGAGACCAGAGGAGGCCACAGTGATTCACCTGGAGAGGGATGGGAAGACTGAAGCTGCTGTGTTTCCAGCTACTGTTCATTCAGTGAAAGCACAGCTCTGGATTATGCAGTGATTTCCAGTGTGCACAGCTTTTTTGTAGGTTAATTAGTGTGTGTGTGTGTGTGTGTGCGCGCGCGTGCGCACATGGACAGCAGAGGTTAACATTGAACATCCTCAGACACTCTCCATCTTACGTTTTGAGGCAGGGTCTGTCTCGCTAAGCCTGGAACTTGGGTTTGGTTAGCCTGGCTCACAGGGAGCTCCAGTGAATGGCTTCTGGGAATTTCCCTTCCCAGTGCTGGTGTCATAGGTGTGAGCTGCTGCACCTGGCTGTTTCATGTGGATGCTCAGAGTCACATTTGGCACTTCGTGCTTCTGTGATAAGCACTTGCTGTCTCTCCAGCTCTTCACCTTGGTATTTCTAAGTGAGAAAGTGAGAGAGACAAGGTGGCCTACCCAGAGTCAAACAACCATAGAGTGAGGAAGACCTGGGCCACGTTGGCTGTGCCCTCTTCATTTGTCAGCTTCTGTAGTGGGGAGATTGACCTGGGGGTGGAGATGAGGGAGGGGTCTGATGAAGGTAAAGGGTCAGATATGCAGTACTCAGAAGCATAAGAAAGAGATGGGATAGGCTCAGATCATTTGTGTTTTTCACAACAGGCTCAGCATTTGCACACCACTTTTGGATTTGAGGATGCGGACAGGACGTTGTTCCAAGTCAGAATATCCAGAGCTGAAGCTTGAGCAGTCCGAGAGCAGGTTATTCTGGCCCAGTGCTTTGCTACCTGGTGTGACCTGGCATTGAAGTTGGCTCCTTGATTTGTAGCTGGACCCTTGGTTAGCAATGCAGAGGCGGACACTGCCTGACTAGCGTTGGGCACATGACTGCCTCTTTCCGAGATTCCAGGTCTTCAGTGTGTGCATTGAAATTTAATTCAGTTTTAGCAGTGCTGTCCAGAAGGAGCACCAGGATGTTCCAGGTGCAGATAATGCATGGCTCTTTCTAATGTGTCGTCTCCTTGTTTAGCTTATCCGTGCACAAACTAATTATGAGTTGGGTTATCATTTCTTCTTGGTTTTCCACGTGTAGACTTAGGCGTTTCTACTTTGAACTGGGCAGATGTCTGCAACATAAACTATGAAGCCAGATGTGCTTTTCATAGTTGGACATGTATAAAATATTTTTGGAATGCTAGCAGGAATGAGGTTGGATCTGGACCTGGTGGCTGGCCTTCTGTCACAGAGGGGACATCTTTTCCCCATTGACTTCCCTTAAAGCACCTCTATGCCAAATTCAATATATCGATTATTGTTGTCAGTTAATTACTGTAGCTCTGCTATATGTTTAGTGTATGTGTGTAGGTAGAAGCTTGCCGTGATATGGGGGGGGGGGGGGTCAGAGGACAACCTGTGGAAATCGGGCTCTTTCCAGTGTGTGAGGCCTGGGGATTGAATTCAGGTAGTCAGACTTGGTAACAGTCACCTTTACCTGCTGAGCTATGTGGCTGGCTGGTGGTGTCAGGTGTTTTAATATCTAATAGCTACTCATTTCTTGTTGTGTTTTTAAAAGGTATTTTCTCCTGGCTTTCATCCTTAAGTTTATATTCACTTACTGAATTTTAGAAATAGCTTATTTGAGTAGAAGCTTACAGAAGGTCTTTTTATTTGTTTTGATTAGTCACTTCCCCACCTTTTAAATAAACATTTTTGTCTTTTCTGAATCCTGTATGTTAGTATTTCACTTTCTTAGTAACATGAGCTCTTGCACTGCATATTTGAAAATGTTGTCCATTTATTCCTTTCAGTAACAGAGGCTCATCACCCGACGCGTCCACTAGACCTCAGACCCTGGAGGCCTTCCTGGGCACGCGGTGTTTGCCAGTGTGCTTGCTCAGTGTCTGGTTCCTGACTTCTCACACGTAGTCTACTCACAACCCCTTTTTACTCTAGAAATTCTTTCATGTCCCTGGGACTATAAAATGAATGTGTAGATCAAACATTTGCTGATAAATGCTGAGAACATTGTTTTGCATAAATCTATAATACCAAATGATGGAGTTGGGTCTAGAAAGATGTGGATTAGCCGTGAAGAGCACTTACCTCTTTTGAAGAGGACCTGGGCTTGGTTCCTAGCACGTACGTGATGTCTCATGACTGCAGTTCCGGGGGTCTGACACCCTCTGTCTTCTATGGGCAGCAGTGGATGTGTGGAGCATACAAACTCATAGGCTTACACATACAGAACAGTCTTTTTCTTTTTTTTTTTTTAAATGGTGGAAATATGTTTAGAGCTATTTCATCTTAGCCAGCAAATTTTACTTGTGCGTTGTAGCCACGCGTGGCGTTGAACTTCTGATCCTCCCTGCCTCCAGTTCCCGGTGCTGGGATTGCAGTGGCAGGGCCACACTGTCTGCTTGGTTTTGAGGTTTGAACCCCTGGCTTAGGACTTGTGAGCCCAGCACTCTAAACTGAGCTATGCCCCTAGCCCACAAATACCAATTTTAGGAATCGAAACTACATCCCAAGATATAATTGGGCACTCACATGCCTACAAACTATTTTGTTTTCTGTAAACCGTGGTGTTTCTATCGGAGTTGGGCACTGGACAATAAAACTGCCCTTCAGGTCACAGCATACATTAGCCTTGAACCTGAGCTGAGGTGTTTTAAACCACATCTTTGGTGTTATGTGGATGACATCACGCACAGTCGAAGTGCACGCATGTGTTGTATGCTTGGAGCCAAAGTTGTAGCCAGTGCTTTGATCTCTCGTAGCTGAGTGCAGTCGGAAACATGTCGCTCTGTCTGCCAGTCCCCGAGCAGCTTTACGGTGGACAAGACAAAGCAGGTGCTCGGGCCCAGCTCAGGCCCAGCCTGAGGCTAGCTTTTGAGCAGGCCACAGTGGTTCTTCCCCAGCCATGTCCTGAGCAGTCTCTCCAGCTCCTGGTGTTAGTACTTTTTTTTAATGTGCGAAAATGAAAAAATATCTATTTCATGATTTATTTTGCACTTGTGCATCCACGTAAAGGTGCATGCGTGCACACATCATCACATGCTTATTGAGGTCAGAGGACCGCTTGCTGGAGTCTTTGCTAGTCACAGGAATTGAGGTCAGGTCATCAGGCTTGGTGACAAGCATCTTTACCAGCTGCAAAAGAAAACATTTTTGCCAAGAGCTTTGGTTCTTTACCTACATACCAAATTACCCAATCAAGACATTTTATTCGCTGTGCAGGTAGCCAACTTACAAGTTCTCTGTGGCCAGGAGTGGAATCTCTTTGGTTCTGTAACTGCTAACAGAAGGATATTAAAATATGCTCAGATTGCAAGAACAACAACCCTTCAGTGTACAGAAGGGTGCACACTGCAGTTGAAGTTCCAGGCAAATTGAGATCACATCTAATTTAGTTGTACCGAACAGTTTTTAATTAATTAATTAATTTATTTTTTTTACAATTTATCTTAATTTCACGTGTGTTGGTTGGTCTTCTACCTGCATGTATGTCTGTGTGACGATGTCAGATCCTCTAGAATTAGAGTTAAAGATTTCGAGCTGTCATGTGGGGGCAGATAACTGAACCTGGGCGTCTGGAAGAGCCGCTGGTGCTCTTAACTGCTAAGCCATCTATCCAGGCCCTAACGTTCTTTGCTTCGTTGTTATTTTACCTGTGTGTGCACAAATGCCTGTGTGTCTGTGTGTCTGCATCCTGTGTGGGTACCATGCACATGCATGCAGATAGTAGGGACGTAGCTTCCTGGTACTGGAGGTCTGAACTCAGGTCTTACACAGCAGGCCTTCATCTACCAAGCCATTTCCAAAGTCTGATCAAAGCTATTTTGAGCTCAGTCACCATGGGCCCTTTCGGGATTTTATCCTGTTGCTCTGTCTGCCAGTCCCCGAGCAGCTTTACGGTGGACAAGACAAAGCAGGTGCTCGGGCCCAGCTCAGGCCCAGCCTGAGGCTAGCTTTTGAGCAGGCCACAGTGGTTCTTCCCCAGAGACCCCGTTGCCTCACCCACCCCAGTGGATTCCTAATGTGTACAGTATTTGGAAAGTGTAGAGCCATTGTGTTTTCTTTAATAAAACTGCCTTTATCCTTATGTGGATAGACTGTGTCCAAGTGCTTAGCTAGCAGGGGGAACTGTTGACTTAGATTGTTCTTTTCTTTAAATAAAGGTTTCCTCTGGTTCATCAGCTTCAAAACTGTTGAAACTAGCCCGAAAAAGTTGGTCAAAGGAAAAGGGAATATTCGGAGTGTTTTTAATTTTAGTAACTATATTTCAGGGGTAATGAGGGTTTTTACTTCCCCAGAAAGTGTAGCAGTGCAAACAAAAAACTTAAGATGTCAAGCCTGAGGTAAACTTTCACCTGAGGCTGGAAGTGGAAATTTGGGGGAGCTAATCAGGTCTGCTAATAAGGTGTGATCTGAGTGGGCAGAAAAGCTGAGTCTCTGAAGGGGGTCATGTCTTCTGGTCCCAGTTCATTCTCCACTGGAGGCTGAGCTCTGGTAGAGATTCAGAAAACAAAGAATCCCACAAACTCCTTGCACTAGTGGTCCAGGGAACCTCTAGAAAGTATAGGCACCGGCCAGAAAGGAAGGCGGTAAAAGAGCATCATTCCAGGCCACCACGTTGAGCCACGTGATGGGTAGGTGTGCGGCGTATCAGAAAGGCCTTGGGGCTGGGGCTCCGGAAACTTTTTTTTACATAGCTAAAGGAAAGTCTCCTCTTGAATGATAGGAGCTCCTGGGCAAAGGAAACCTCAGGGCATAAAAAGAAATTTTTAAATCTCTCTATGAAATCCTATCTAGTGAGTGAGCTGATGATACAGGAACTGTAAACAGGCCGGCTTACAGATGGCCCTCTGAGTGCCTCTGTGTGGCAGGGCAGGCCACTCCTTAGCCCCCTGGCTCTCACTGGCCTGCTCTAGAACCTTTTTCTGCCCTGCTCACAAGCTTTATGGCTTTATGACTAGTTATCTGGAGGGGAACGAACCAAGGGCTGTTATTTTTTTTTTCCTGCGCACTTCCTTGATCCGTGCAGTGACTGGACACAGTGAAGTCCCTTCCAGGACTTGGGGACTGCCCCAAAGAGCAGACCCTTCTGACTGTTTTTCCTTCCTGTGGCCACCGCAGATAGCTTGTGGTCCCAGCCTGAGGCTGTGTAGGGTGAGGTGTGTGACCTGGAGCCTGGGTGTTCCCGTCTGCCAATGGTGAGGCAGGGCTCTGTGGAATTTTCTGTTTTTATCCTCTAGGTTAGTCCTTTTTCCTTGCTCTCTCATCTGCCTCATGGCTTCCATCTATACTGTTCTACATTGTACATTTGTGCTGGCTAGCGTGAACCTCCCAGCTCTGCGCAGACCAGAGGATGGAAAACCTGGTGAGTACAGTTTAGGATTGGAAGGGAGGAGTGAGCCTGCGTGTATGAGGGTGGACTGCAGCCTCAGGGTCCCTGGGTGGGGCTGATACCCTCTTTCCCTCCCTTTCTCCCTCCCTCCAACTCCTTATGTTCCTAGCATGACGGAGTGTGTGTATGTGCGTGCACGTGCGCTCTTGGGAAAATACATGCACAGCCATGTGCGTATGTTTGGAGGCAGAGCAGAAAGTGAACCAAAACCTTGTATTTTTGGACTCTTGGGATTTTTCTGTCTCCAACCCTCATTTGCATGGGTGCTAGGGATTTGAACTCCTCTCCTTAATGCTTGCCGAACACATGTTTCTTCTGAGCTATTTCCTCTGCAAAATATTAAAAATAATATTTGCATGTGTGTGGAGATCTCTGTGGCAGCCAGGCATGTCAGATGCCCCTGCTCTTGGAATTACAGGCAGTTTGAACCTTCTGGTGTGGTTGGGGAGAACGGCAAGCACTCTTAGGCTGAGCCACCTCTTTCCCAGCTTTCGAAGCTGAGCTCATGCCTGGCCTAAAGGACTCCGAAGCAGGAGAGAAGCTTTCAGGGGCCCCGGGATTCCATTTCATTCTTCATCTATCTGATTTGGAAGCACAGTGGCTCCCACACCATTTCCTATTTTGCATGACTGCAAGTTTTTTTTTTTTTTTAATAAAACATATTTATTTATTCATTCCAGTTTATTCACTTTGTATCCCAGCTGTAGTCCCTCCCAGTCCCACTCTCCCTCCTTCATCTCTTCTATTCCCCCTTTCCTGGGGTATGTCCTCCTCCCCTTCCCTCTGACCTTAGTGTCTCAGGTCTCATCAGGACTGGCTGCATTGTCTTCCTCTGTGGCCTGACCAGGCTGCAGCCCCCAAGGGGAGGTGATCAAAGAACTTACCACTGAGTTCATGCCAGAGACAGCCCTGCTCCCGGTACTAGGGAACCCACTTGCAAACTGCAGACAAGTTTTTACTCAGTTCATCAGAATCCTAGAAATCCGCCACAGCCTTTGAGGTTCCCAAGTTCTCACTTCTGAAGCTGCTGTGAATGCAGTGGGCACCATCCTTGCCCAGTGATACGACACAGAAAAGACCCCTGATGCTCCCTGTAAGTGGAAGGTCAGTTAACAAACGCAGGTCAGACCTGTTCTTTCAAACACTCAAGAAAGCTTGATCGGGTAGCCTGAGAGCAATGGCTAGGAACGTTGCAGACATGATGGCACGTGTAACAGCTACGACCCACACTTGGATGTCACATATGCAGTTTCTTCTTATTAATCGGTAGCCTTTGAGAACAAAACCACATACAGTATGTGCAGTGTTTGTGATGCTAAGATATCTTTTAAAAAATATTTTGGTCTATTTATAGTAACATAACCATTCTTAGAAGCTTGATTTTCACCAACTGGTTTGTTGACTACTCAAGTTAAGTCTTGAAGTACAGATATTTGTATGATAAATGACAGTAAAAATCCATTGCCTAACAAAGAACTTCCATTGTTCTAAACCTCTCAGATATAACAGTTGTTGCTTGTGTCCTGTGGAATTGTTAAGCAAGTCGAAGGCAATCCATTTGGCAATCCTCTGTGTTTGGTACCTTGCTTATGAGGAAGGCTGAGGAAACCAGTGGTGAAATTGAGACTTAGCTTGAGCTGTTCAGGGGAAACAATGCCAGTGGGACTCATATTAAAGTTTTACAGAAATACCTGCTGGAGCCGGGCAGGACCAGGTATCTGGGAATAGCGAGAGCTGACTTCATTGAGCTTTCAGTTTTGTTCAGGTTGCGCTTTAACACTCTGTTTTCCCTAGATAAAGCTAAACTGGCAGAGGAAACAGCTCTGCAGCCCCTTTCTCAGTTCAGCATTTCCTAACAAGAAACAGGGCTTTACTTAGAAAAGATTTTATTTGTTTTTAAGTATTTTTTTCATATACTGTGTTTTTCGTTATATCCTTTCCCTGCCCTCAGCTTCCTGTAGATCTTGCCCCTGCCCCTACTGTCCAAACTTTGTCATTTCTTCTTCTCAAAACAGCAGCAAGCCAAAAAATGTAAGTCAGAATGGACAAACTAAAAATCTAAAGAAACTGTAAGACAGAGCACAACAAAACCAAAAGTGCACAAAAGTACCATGGAGTTTGTTTGGTTTTGGCCAGCTACTCAGGGCATGGGCCTGCCCTGGAGTGTGGTCGATAGACCTAGTGACATTCCATTGGAGGAAAGTATTTTTTCCCCTTTCCCAGCAGGTATCAGTTGCTGTTGGCTTCTCTGTTAGGGGTGGGAGTTTGTGTTTGTTTTCCGTTCTAAAGGCTGGGATTTGGTTGAATTTAAGCTCATGCAGGTCTTTCTCTGTGTAGCCTTGGCTGTCCTAGACTCTCTTTGTAGACCAGGCTGGCCTCAAACTTCAGTAATCCATCTGCCTCTGTCTCCCTGAGTACTGGGATTACAGATGTGTGCCACTGCTGAACTTGTGCAGGTTTTATGAAACATTTGTTTTCTTGTAAAATTGTGTGTGTGTGTGTGTGTGTGTGTGTGTGTTTGTGTTTGTGTGAGTTTGTGTTGTCTGTGTGTGGGTATGTGCACATGAATGTA
This sequence comes from Psammomys obesus, assembly GCF_907164565.1. Classification (NCBI taxonomy): domain Eukaryota; kingdom Metazoa; phylum Chordata; class Mammalia; order Rodentia; family Muridae; genus Psammomys; species Psammomys obesus. The sequence goes on along the minus strand of NW_026596088.1, from coordinate 14,488,188 downwards.
GGTCATCTTCTCTTGGGGGCCATTGGATCCAGCAGAGTTGGAGTTACAGGTAAGCTGTCTGTGTGGGTGCTGAGAACTGAATTCCAGGGTTCCACAAGAGCAGTCCAGGCTCTCACCTGCTGAGCTGGCTCTACTTTACAGTTCCTGTTGTCAGCCCTGTGTGACAGAAGACTTGCTCATGTGCCTGGGTGCTTACCTCTTTTCTTCCCTATGGAGGAAGAAACTGCTCCTGGCCAGGTGCGCATGCGTACCTGTCATCCCAGCACTCTGCTAGGCGGAGGCAAGTGGATCTCTGTGTGTTCGAGGCCAGCCTAGTTTACAGAGCTAGTTCAGCACAGCCAAGGCTACACAGAGAAACCCTGTCTTGAAAAATAAACAAACCAACCAACCCCTGGCCCTGAGTGCACCTTTTGTTCCTCATTGTTTTTACCTGTGGTAGCCAGATGGCTGCCTGCTTCTGTGCCTCAAAAACATCTACTTACTAAAGGACATGTCTGAGCTGTGACAACAATTTTGAGGCTTGATAATCAGAATTATTACTATTATTAAATAATAAATATGGTAGTGTAGTCTGGCTTTGAACTCATGGCCTTCTGAGTTGCTAGGATTGTGGGCATGAGTCATCTTAACTGGCTTCAGTACTCAGATGGTGTGGCGGCCCTTGAGTTAGTTTTCAGACTCTGGATACCAGAGCGTAGCTGTTGGCACTCACAGGCCATCTTTTAGAGCAGCCCCTGCCGTACGTAGGTGAGCCTCATTTCTTCTCAGTTCTAATCTGACAGGTTTCTACTTCCAAACATAGTATCTACAAGCAGAGAGGGTGTTTGCTAGGGAGAGTGGGGATGGCACCCTCAGGCACGTTGTAGACTTCGAAGCCTTGTGCTTCGGACAGAAGGTCAGTCCCCTGCAGGATACCGTTTAGTGTGTCTGGTGAACCCTGTTGAGAAAGATGGAGAGTTTTAGCAATACTCAAATGGAAAGTCCAGCTCATCAGCCTTCCTCCTGAAAGCCTGTCCACAAAGGGCAGTTTCTCCTCCGAGATTCCTCCAGATGAAGCTCTGTGCTGTCCTTGCCAAGAGCAGTGCTTTTAATTTTGAGGAAGCATCTTCAGGGCTGGGGAGATGGCTTAGCTGCTAAAGTCCTTGCCTTGTAAGTGTGAGGAACCGAGTTCAGATCCCTGGCACTGCTGTGAGTCTGCGTGGGTGAGGCTGCCTACCCATAATCCCAGTGCTCTGAAGTTGGAGGTGTGGGGGATCACCAAAGCAAGCTGCCAAGCCAGAAGAGTCATATTGGTGGGTGAGTTTCTGGTTCAAGCGAGAGCTCTTGCCTCTACAAATAAGGTAGAAAGCCATTTAGGAAGACTCCTTGCTAGTCAGTAACAAGCATAATGAAGTATGCATGTGTATTTTTGGTGTCCTTCGTGAAAACAGTTGTGGTATGGTAGCATTCTACACCCACGGTGTACAGGGTGTTTGGGATACGATGGATAAGACATGCCCCATGTTCGAAGAGCAGAGTTCACAGTGACGTTGAGTGAACGCTGAAGCTGCATCTTAGGCCGTCACACTCAGCTGGCTGCCCTGTGCACCTCGTGAGCACAGAGCCTTGCTTGTCTTCTGTTTAGCTAGGATGGAGTGAGCTCTGTGGACCGGCACTGTTCCAGGCCATGGAGACAGCTGTGAACAGCACGCAGGGCCTTCCCGAACAGGCCATCTCTGGAGTAAGAGGGAGGATGAGGCAGGAGAAACCTGGCCAGTGTGGCAAAGACTGATGAGTGTCGAGGGCTGTGAGATGTGAGTTAGAAAGTGGTAGTCCGGGAGAAGAGGGTGGCTGTGAGGGGACGGGGGAAGCTGGTGTTGAGGCAGGATGTGGAAGAGGTGGCGATGCTCCAGGCAGAGGGTGTAGCTGGTGCCGAGGCACAGAGGTGCCAGTGGCTGTGTGTGGGAAGCCCGTTTGTTCGTGAGGTGCCTACCACAAGGCTTGGTTGGAGTCCTGGTTGTGCTCTGTATTTAGGAGCCTAGGTCACAGCCCTTAGTGACCAGTTGGCCCCCTGGGATCAGACATGGCCAGATGATAGGTGGGGACATTGCCTTTGCCTCAAACCTAGAAGCTGGATTGGAAGGGAAAGAAGCCAGGATCAGAGGTGAGCTGCATAGGCCCCTGCAGTGGCCACGCTGTGGTGGGGAAGGCAGGGTGAAGTGCACACACTGCTGGGCCACAGAAGCCTAACCAGACCGGCAGCTGGAAGAGATCATGGCAGCAAATTCATACCGTGTATTTCATTTAATCCACATTTGTGTGATCTTAGAAGTCACCAGTGACTCCTAAGCCAAACCCTGGCCTTTTCTCAGCCTCCTGTTCTTAGGGAGTATTTCATTCCATATCCCACCTTCCCCAAGCAAATGCCAAGTCCCTCTCCCTGGGGGGGTCCCTCCTCTGGGCCCCAGTGCCTGGCTGGGTTAATAATGGAGGCCTCAAGGTTTGGCCAAGCCCTCTGTCTATCTGTCTGTTCCTTTATCCATCTGTCACTCACTCACTCACTCACTCACTCACTCACTCACTCACTCACTCACTCACTCACTCACAGGCAAGGTCTCTCTGTAACCCTGATTATCCTGGAACTCATTGGGTAGACCAGGCTGGCCCTGAACTCACAGAAGTCCACCTATTGGGATTAAAGACTTGCACCACCATGCCCAGCCCTCAGGTCCATCCTTCCTTCTTTTTTCTTTTTGGGGGGGTGTATGGGGGGGTTGACACAGGGTTTTTCTGTGTAACAAACCTTGGCTTTCCTGGACTCAATTTGTAGACCAGGCTGGCCTCGAACTCACAGAGATCTGCCTGCCTCTGCCTCCCAAGTGCTGGGATCAAAGGTGTGCGCCACCACCACACTGGCTCCTCAGGTCCTTTCTTAACTGCTCCCCACATCCACTTCAGTCCTTCATGCCTCCTTCACCAAGGAGTGATTGTAGAGTCACTCACCTCCTTCCCCTTTGTTGTTCCCTAAAGTAAACACACCCTTTACCCTCCCAGGGTTTCCTAAGAGCCATGGGAAAGTTGGTAAGAAGGGAAGAAACCCGAGAAACAAAGGTAGCCGTGGGGCTTGACAGCCCCAGTTCAGCACTCTGGTCCCCTCAGGAGCCATTGTCCCTGATGTCTGGTTGCTGGCTCCTCCACCTCTTCTCTCACTCCCATCACCCCTCAGATGTGCTGGCCTCCCTCTCTCCTGACCTCTCTCTCCAGCTCTTCTTCTCCTCCACCTCTTGAGTGTCCGTTGCTTACCTGGATAGTTCGCCTGTATTGTGGGGGCATTCTGAAATAGTCCCTAGCTGTTAAGTAATGGGAAGTCTGTCTGAAGGACATGGGATCACTCATCTTCCTTAAAATCCTTCCAGGACCTACCCACTCACCCACCACCCTGTTTTGTCTATCCATCTAATAATCTGAGTACGTTCTTGGTACTTAGGATGTAAAAGTTTGAGTGTCAGGGACGCAGGTTCGTGCTTTCCCTCCTGCCCCTGTTTTTCCGGGAACTGAGGCTGGTGTGGCCTCTTCCTGTTCTCTTGTTCCACCAAGCTTCACTTGGTGTCTGTGGGCTGGGACTGCCCTTCTGGCTCTGCCACATAGCTTTGGGTGAGGTCCTTCAGCTTGCTGGCTGTGTTTGTTGGTGTATGGACTCACTGTGCTTATCTGCCTTTGCTTTGAAGACAGCACTTGGCCCATTGGCTGGGTCCAGTTGAGCTAAAATGATATTACGATTAGCACCCTCATTACTGTTACTGCTGCACATCACCACCATTCTTTCTATCCGTGGGAAATAGATCTTTGTCTATTTGCTGGATTCCTTTTTTCTATTTCTTTCTTTCTTTCTTTTTTTTTTTTTTTTTTTTTTTTTTTTTGGTGTGCATTTGCATCTGTGTGGGCACATATATGTGGCACATAGGCATGTATGAGTGAGTCCATCTGGAGTACTGAGGTTGATGTCTGGAGTCATTCTTGACCATCCTTACCTTATTCATTGAGGTTACTTGAAACTCAGAGCTCAGCAGTATACGGTTGCTCTCACTAGCCAGCTTGCTCTGGGGGTTCATGGTTTCCGTCCCCGAGGCTGAAAGTGCTGGCAAGCCTACTGAGGCTCTGGGGGTGTAAACTCTGGTCCTCATGCTTTCACGGCAGGCACTTTGACGACTGAGCCATCTAGCTAACAGGTTGGGTGAGGTTTAAGGTAAAGTGCTTCTTGGGTGGATGTGCTTTTAAGGTCTGTGCAGTAAGTGTTAGGGTTCTGAGCCCCTTGTGCGTGCCAAAGACTGTTTGCAGCTCCCATTTGGAGGAGGGGAAGTCATCTGTGGTGACACAAGGGTGTTTGCAGATGTGTCCGAATGCCTAAAAATGCGAATTCAGTGGAAAGCATTACTGAATCTTTCAGGTGATTGGTTCTTTATCACTCATATTAAAAGGAGGACCCTGTTAGATGGGTGGGCTGTAGAATGTTCCGACATTATTAAAAGGGCTTTCTCCAATTAGTGATGAATTCTGGAACTATAGATTGTGACCGGTGGCAGCCTTTAAGTGTGTACAGTGTGACTGGAGAGAGAAGCCCGGGTGAATATCGCTTGGCAAGGAGAACAGAGGTCTTACAGAGCAAATCCCAAAGGTACAGAGTCTTAAGTTGGTAATTTGGGAACCTCACCAAACACCTGGTTCTTCCCACTTTTCACTCTTCTGTCCCTCAGCTCCAGGCAGCACCTCCCCACAGGAATGCTAGGGAATAGTTGTTCCCTCTTTTTCTTGAAATTTCTAGAAATCTTGTCCTATTGTGATGCATGCCTTTGGATGTCAGAGGAAAGCATCAGATCCCTTGAAACTACAGCTACCATGTTGGTAATGGGCTTCAAACCTGGGTCCTCTGTAAAAACAAGTGTTCTTGAGCACTGAGCCATCGCGCCAGCCCCCAGATCTCCTTTCTAACACAGCAGACAAAATCTTTTTAACCTGGTATTGCCTAAGGACATCCAAGGAGCCCAACTCAAAATACAGTCTTTAGTCATTAGGAGTTTGGGTTTCAGTGTATTTTTGGATGTGGTGGGATGGGAATGAGGGGGTCCTAGTTGTACCGGTAACTATCTCATAGTTATCTCTTGGGTATGAGTGAGTATCAGGCATTGTAGTAGACAGTAGGAAGACAGCCATGATGAACAGTTGATAAACATTCTGTCCCTATGGAACTGTGTTAGGCTTACTGCTCAGATACTGTCTCCATCCAGGCTTGGTCTAGGAACCTCTAACACAAAACAACCTCAGCATTCCTACCCTCCACTCCTTAAAAATCTATTTCTCAGGTACATTCCTCATCAGAGCTACACCATGGTTGCCGGTACCTGTGGCCTGATGTAGCGAGGGAGGGATCCTTTTTAGTTGGAGGGGCTTCCTGAGAGAATGCAGTGGAGGCCAGGGCTTCAGTACATTAGGAATACCAAAGGCAGGAGCTCATCTCTTTTGGTTAGGCTAGTTGCATTCTTGTCAGCTGGGCACAGTGGGCTGTTGCTTTGTGACCGTTGAGGCTGAAGTCACGTGTGGGAGGTAGCCTTCATCTAGTGGAGGCCAGGACAGCCTCACTGAGTCAGGACCAAGGCCCAGACAGCTGCCACACTGGGGTACAAAGAGTCGCCCCGTTAGAGTGCTTGTTTCTGGCTTGGCTGTTGGATAGGATACAGGATGCCCAGCAAGTTTGGATATCGGGTAACAGCGGCACTTTACTGCACATCCATGATTACATTTCAGAGAAGCAGTGTTTGGAGCAAAGTTTTACTTAAAAAAGGAACAAATTGAGCTTCAAGTGGTGCTTTATATTTTTATTTATCAAATCCCCAACTAGGGTGTTCCAGAATAAGGAGGCAAGGATGGTGGGAGGAAAAACAGGGTCAATCCTAACTCAATAAAATAAGAAAAATTCGGCATAAATATTGGACTCATTTAAAAAAAAATCTTGGGGACCCAAAAATCAATCAATCAATCAATCAATCAATCAATCAATCAATCATTCATTCATTCATTCATTCGTTCATTCATTTCTTTACTTATTTTGGAGACAGGGCTTCTCTGTATAGCCTTGGCTCTCCTGGACCCGCTTTTGTAGACCGGCCTGGCCTCATACTCACATTGATCCTCCTGCGTCTGCCTCCCTGAGTGCTAGGATCACAGGCATGCACCCACCACGTCAGGCTTAAACATTTATTTTTTTCACACAATGTATTTTAATCATATTTTTATCTTCTCCCAGAACCTCTGTTCCTACTCACCCACACAAACCCCCAAAAAACTAATAGAGAAAAACACTGGGCTCCTGCTGTCCATCCCCTCTTTCACAGCCCCCTGAGCCCGACTGGCACCATCTTTCCCACTGAGCAGCCCCGAGGCCTTGGCTTCTTGATGACTTAGGCTGGTTCTCTGTCTGCCCCTTTCGGGCTGTTGGGCCAGATGGGTACAGAATTCTGGCACAACCTTCCATCCTGCCTTACCCTGTCTTTGAGTTGTCTTTGAGCCACAGGACAAGCAGAATGTCCTGGTCCCTTGCAAATGCTCTTGACCCCGTAGGCAGGCAGGTGTGTATTTAAGCTGTCAAATCCCTGAACCTGGATCTAGAGCTGAGAAGTAATTGTGTGTGTGTGTGTTTTTTTTTTTTTTTTTTTTTTCATCCTGGACTCTGCCCTTAGGTCAAGGCCTTTCCCCAGTAGTGCTGTGGTCCTGGCTTGTACATTAGGGATCAGCAAACTTTAAAAGCCAGACAGTAAATATTTCTGACAGCACAGGCCATATGGTCTGAGCCACTCATCACCCAGCTCTGAGAAGTCAGCATGCAAGTACCCACAGACAGTGTGCAAACCTGTTGCTGAGACAGTGTCCCAACAAGAACTCATTAGGGACACTGAAATGTGAATGCTAAGTAATATGCCCTTTGGGTTAATTTTCAACCATTTAAAAATGGCAAACTCATTCTCTCTCCCCGGGCCATATGAAAACAGATGGTGGACCAGATTCGGCCTGTGAGCTTCAGTTTGCCAACCCTCCTCTGAGTCATCAGCAGAAGAACATAACAGATCCGAAGCCTGGCTGGCAGTCCCCACTTTTAGGCCGAGTGGTTCCCCCGCTCAGGTCACAGCTTCTGTCCTGTCCAAGTGGCAGATTGGGCGGGGACATTAAAGACTGGGTTTAACTTTTCAGCTGCCCACAGATGCAGGTCCAAGAGCACATCTCACTGTTGGCTATCCGAAGGAAGTGCCCTGGTGGATCTGTGAATTTTCAGAGAATAATACCCCATGCATGCTCAAGACCAGTCAGAGTCAGTATTGTAATGAATGTAGTTTATCACCATCACAGGCTACAATATCCCAAGTAATTTTGGGCTAATAAATAAGTAACCGGCAGAACTGGATGCTGGACATGATGTGTCCCTCTGGAGAAATGCCACCTGGTACACATAGCCCTGTGCATGCTCACCATTGTGTGGTCTAAATGGGAAGATCAGATTAGTTTTGACTTCCTGTCACCAGAGAAGGCCTAGCTGCACCTTGCATCCCAGGTTGGGAGGCAAGGCCTTTCATTCCTGAGAACTGTGACGGATGGAGGCTTTGTGCTTTATGGATAGAAGATGTGCTGGGTGCAGCAGACAATGGAATTACACCTCCACAGAAATCACCTCTGGACCGAGAATCAGGTTTGCACGTGTGCCCCGTGGCATTCACTCTTGCTGAATGCCGAGCCCGGCTTCTTATTAGGTTATGTCAGAGTAGCACTCACCACAATAATACACGAGGCTCCTGAGGTAATTCAATAATGCCAAGGGAGGAGGAGGGGAAGGGGAAAGGGCGTGCTTACTCGCTCTTTTCTAAAGTGTTGGGAACCCTAGGCAGTTAGGGGTATGGGTCCACCCCTTTCCCTGGAGCCTTGCTTGCTGGTTTTGAATCTGGTAATACAGGGACCTTCACTTAGGAAGTATCTTGGTGGTCATTGGAACAGCATCCTGCCCTTACTTCCTGGCTTCTGGCCCACCTTTAGGGACAATCACTAGATCTTGATGTTTGTGGAAGTGCCCAGCAGGGTTTGAACGAGGCCTCTCCTGACCCATGAATTGTCTTTTTTTTCCTTTTTTAAAGAGGTGTGTGTGTGTGTGTGTGTGTGTGTGTGTCTACCAGCCAGCTCACTCATTCACTTCTATCTTCTTGTGCCTGTCCTTTACACAAGCATTTTTGGATACCTGTGCTAAGCATGGGGCATGTGGAATCAAACATTGTCTTGTGAGCCTAGGAATGGTTTCACCAGAAAAGAAGGTGCTGGAAAACGATCACTGTCTTGTGCCCTTCTGTTTTAAACACCACACCTGTTTTGTGGTCAAGTATTGAGTAGAGGAATTGCCAGTCTCCGAGGAAAGCCCCTGCCCCCTCTAATGCAGTCTAATGTGGGCAGGAAGATGGGCATAGGGGTTTGGATGTTGGACTAGGGAGCTGTTGGTGTGTGCGTCAGAGTTGCCTGGTAGGCTTGTTAAAGGCAGGCTATAGGGCCTCACTTTCAAACTACTGACGTCTGGTCTTTAGCCTGCTCTAACAGTAATCTGGATGCAAGTGGTTGGAGAACTGGCCTTGCTGGAGCCCCTTCCTTTATTTTCGGAAGAGGAGTGAGGCCTTGGAATTAGGAGCTGCAGTGATGGACCAGGGCTTTGGAGCTGGGGCTCTGGGGTCTCTATGTATTGGCATCCCCTCACAGCCTCCTGCAGGCAGCCTTTAGACAGACCTAACCCACTTCTCATTCACCCTTATTTCTTCAGGCTTCTTTCTGGGAGCCATGTGATTGCCCATGCAAAGCCAGGGCTGAGGCTTCAGGGATAAGTGTGGGGTGTGCGCCCCCTCCCCCACAGGTGTTTGGCTTTTTTTTTTAATATTGAATGTTGTCTCTACACCCTGTGATTTTTCTTTACTTCACAAAACCCCCAAACAACAACAACAAAAATCTCTAACCACTATAAAGGAAGCAAAACAAAAGAACAGAGAAAAAAAAAAAAAGTTGCCCCCAGGGCTCCGGGCTTTAAAATAACCGGTAGCCCTTGACCGCACCTCGGTGCTGCACTGTGGCTTCCTATCGGCTTGCCGACACATGGAGTCCTGCCCTCTGTTCGTCCCAGGAAACCTTAAGTAAACGGGGCCTTCCACCTGGCCCCGTCTTCTTCAGAGTGACTTCTAATTGTCTTACCCTGTCAACCCACAGTCTGAATTTACTTAGCCACTCTCTGTTATTTAGCTCTTAGATATTTTCCCCGGAGTTTTGTGCTGTTATAAATGATACTTTGAGATGAGCTTCGTTGTGGTTGTAGATTATTTTCTTAGGGTGAATTCCCAGAATCAGGATTTGGAGGGGAGGGGAGGGGGGGTTGTTAAAAGATACAAAGAATTTTTTAGCCCTCCATGGATATTGCTAAATTGTTTTCCAGAGGGAGCTGCTGGGAACTCTCCAGTGCTGCAAGCGAGCACACAGGCCCCGCTTTTGAAATTGTGGCTCGCTGTGGATGCTGCTTTTATATGTGTATATAAAGGCTTGGTTCAGGGGTGCCCCCACTGTTCAGTTGGTCTTTCTTGGATGGTGGAAAGGTTGCATATGGCTTTATTTATTATTCTCCTTAAGCTTTTATTTCCTTTGCTTTTTATAGGCAGGTCCTGGCTAGTTCAGGTCAATTTTTTTTTTTTTCTGTGTAGAATTTTTTAGATTCTTGAATTTTACAGATAAAATAGAAACCAGCAAAACTAACAGCTGAACCCAGGGTCCATCTGTATAATAAATACTTTGGACATATTTTATGGCTGGATTAGCTGTTTGTGATCTTAACTTCCTTACAGGTCACGAGTTAATAGGGTGACATTCGGAGAGTTGGGGTCTTTTCCTGGTCTTTTTAAACTTCTCTTTGTTCTTTCTCTGCTGCCCTTACCCCCACTTCCTGTCCCCCTCCTCCCATCCTATGCACTGTGCTTGTGTCTTTGGAGATAAAAACATGAAAGGGTTGGTTTTTAGTCATGCGCCTTCAACTTAAAAAACACAGCTTTCCTAAATTATGTACTACAGAATGAGAAGAAAATCACAGCATTGTAACAAATTGTCTGTGACTAAAGCAAGAAATCTTAGAAAGGTGTGTTTGAGGGTGTAATCTTAGCTGGTGGTGCAGCTAAGTCCAACATGTTTTTCAGGTTGGTCTTGACTCACCCTGTTCTCTCTGGAATGTTTGCCGTCCTCAGTAGGACAGCTCTCCTTGATGACAAGCTCTCTCACCGGGCTGTGCATTCCAGGGCCCCAGAACTGGTTTGTTTATTTGCCTGGGGTAAATTTCGGAAACATGCCTCCCCACCCTGCAGGGCAGCACCCAGCATCTGAGGGGCGCTAGGTGACTGTGTCCATCGGTCCAGGCTCCCAGAGGGGGACGCCAAGCTTAGGTCTGGCCTCAAACTGCCGCCCCTCCCCCTTCTCTTCTACTTAGGTGATGGTGGCTGGGCAGTTGCCTGGTGGGAGAATCTAAAGTTGGCAGTGTAGCCGGGTGTGTGGCGGCTCTGTTGCTGTTTAATTTGTTAATGAAACAAGGAGCACATTTTCTCCTCCCGCACACCTCTCTCTGTTTGCGATGAGGCACAATTAATTTATTTGTGCTGTCTGTGGAGGCGGATGCCAGCTAATGCAGCGAGGGCTTTTATCTTTACGTTTGTAATGAAGAGGGGCAGGATGCTGGCAGATTGACAAGGCGCACTGATGACTCACTAGCCGACTGCAGGTGCCTTCTTCTGAAATAATAAAATGCGCACACTCGCAAGTACCGATCCTGTGTGAAACAGGCAGAGCTGGTTTGGGAAAGTTCATGCAGAAGAAAGAGGAAGAAAAAGGGGAGTAGCTCCCCTGTGCCTCATGGCCTGACTAGGGCAGGGCTCCTCTTGCCTCTCCTCCCTGCTCTCACTCCCTGGGTTGATTCCTTTGTGCTCCAGTGGCAGCCGTGCTCACAGCCACCTCTCTTGGGGTCTGAGACTTCCCATGCCCCATCCTGGCTCACCTGGTGAGGCCAGCCTAGGAGACCCCAGGCATTTGGGGCCCGTTTGGTCCTAGCCTGGAAGTGTACATGGGGTGCCTCTGGCCTTTGTGTCTCTAGGCCTGGGCTTGGCTGGTGTTCTTGTTTACTGTGTCTCCCTGTCACCTGCGTGGACATACCAATTACTGTGTAGCAGTTTACATAGTAATGGCTACTTAATTTAGGAAAGCTGCATATAAGTTGAAGACACATGGACTAAAATGACTGTTCTCTTGGTGTATTCTGACATTGAGTTTTGAGAGTTGGATTTATTGTATTCCTCATTCTAGAGATGAGGAAATGAGGTGGGAAGAGGTTAAAATAACATGTCCGTGATCGCATTACCAGGTACTAGTTGGAAAACCCATTGTCCAAAACTTGGCCTTATGATCTTTCTGTATCATTGATTCACAAAGGATGAAATGAAACATTTATAAATGGCTGAGCACTGTAACTCAAGAATTAGATGAGATGATATATATTTATGATAGACATATTTCCATAGTTCTGTAGGCTAGCTGGAAACCATAGATACTTAAAAGTTACAAGTCTACCTGCAGTTTAAGCACTCAGGTGGCCTAGGCAGGTGGATTGTCCAGTGTTGGAGAGCAGCCTGGGTCTTGGCTACAGAGTGTGGTACCCCCCCCCCAAAAAAAAAAAAACCCCCCCAAAACAAAACAAAAAAAAAAAAAAAAAACCTCAGGGGTTAGGAAGCTGAAAATCTGTGCTTTGGTCAGCAAAATTCAGTGTAAAGTGTAGTCTTAAGTAAAGTTTGTTTCCTGGATCAGTCATCTAGTATAACTGGTTGTGCACAGGGCCAGCTGTCAGCTTCCAGTTCCACGCGTGTCCTGTGCCAGCACCTCAGACATGTGCTTCCCTAGCTGAGCCAGAGGAGCTATGGAGATTCTACAGATGAAGTGACTCTTAGGAGGATGCCTGCTGTTCAGTTAGTCAGCCCAGGCATCCCCCTAAATAATACACTGAGCTCCTGTGGGGCCGGAGGCAAGGCTATGAGTAGAACGTCTCTGAGGAACTGTGCAGCCAGTGGAGGAGGACACAGCTGAGCAGGTACCAACCATGGCAGGTGGCAGGGGCCTGAACCCAGGGTATCAGGGTGCGCCTGGTAGAGTAGAGAGATGGGAGGTGAGGAGAGGCTCCTTGAAGAAGTGGCACCTACCAAGAGACTTGGAGGCTTTTGTGGGAAGTTGAAAATGAGGTTTTTAGATGAAAATTTTTGTGCCTTACAATGCTCAAATTCAACTAAAGTTGGTTGTAAGTAGGCTCTGCAAGAAACCACTCAACAAAGCCACTCTGTGGACCAAAAAAAAAGAAAAAAAAAAAAGAAAAAAGCAGTTTATTAAGAGCAGAACTGCCAGGGTACCTTGGGTAGTGGAGGACAACACCTAGCAACAAACGTTTTTTGGATTTTATATAGGCATATGATGGGGAGGTGGCTTGGGAGCTGTTGTAGCCAGGGCTTTAGTGTGAGCGCTCTTTCAGACAGATGAGGTGCTAGCGGTTGCTGTTAGGAATGCTCAGCCAGCCACTAAGACTTCTGAGAAGTGTTTTAGGGTTCTGTTTCCCAACAAATCCTGGTCCAGTGAGCTGTCACCCTAAAAAGCATTGCCATCAGTGCTGACATTTTGGACTCATTTTGTGACTTAACCTTTCAGCCTTTTGTTGATAATAAGGGGAGATGGTGGTCCTATTTGCCTGAGGGGAATGGGGAAAAGGAGTTTTGGAATACTGGTCTAAATCAGGAACTCGAGCTGGCTGGCGATGGTAGGTGACCTGAGGAAGTTCCATGAAGGGCATCTGGTTTACTGACCATAAGGTCAGCTCATTGACTTTTTTCCCCCTGAAAAAAATCTGAAGAGACAGGGCTTAATTGTTACTATGAGGTAGAGATTAGAGATCTGAGGGCTAAGGAGAGGCATGAGCCAAGGTGGCGCCAGCTCCCAGTGGTTGGATTTTGTGTGCTAGCTCTTGTAGGTCTTTAATCCCCTCCTCTACCTGGTTGGTACTTACACCCTCAATTTGGACACCTACTCCTGTCCGATCTTCTATTTGGGGTTATTATGGAATGTGGAGGCTGGAGGAGGGGTAGGGATGGGGGCTGGTCTTCAACAGCCTGTGGAGGTGGTAGACAGGCCACAGTTCTGAGAGCAGGCTACATGGGGGACCTCTGGTGACAACCAGAGACCAGGCAGAAAATGGCATTAAGGATGAACTTAGTTTGGTAGCATATATGTTAAATGCTTGTCTCCTTGTCTGAATGGTGGGGAAGGCAGGGAGAATTCCTAGCAGGAGGGGGAAGAAAGAACCCATATTAGGTGTCCTCAGGGATAGAAGACAAGAGAATTTAAGCTTTAGGGTCTTATCAACTGGCAGAAGTGCTTAACTAGAGAATGGATCGGAGCCTGTTGGAGCTGGGACAGATGGATCCACGTTGAGACTTGCTGAGACTTGGCTGCCATTGTTGTGGTGAGGACGGCCATCCTGGAGTGGTCCAGCATGGGCTAAGGGCCTGTGGGCAAGAGGTGTCCAGCAGCCCAGTCTTCTGGCAAAAGGTTTGGGTGATAGGATCAGTAAAGGGCCGGGGAGGATGTGTATTCCCAAAGAAGGTGTCTTAAGAATGAGAAACACCAGTAGTCGTGGAGTGGGCTGTTTCCCAGGGATGTAAATTTCCCAGAAGAATGGTCCATCCCTTTTAACCTTTTCTGAGGATAAGGGAATGTAAAGTTGCTACTACCCCTTAGAGCCCTAGAAACTACTTGGATGTCTTTAGAGATGAGTACTGGGCCATTATCTGATTGTATGAATCTAGGAAGTAGAAACCTGGGCCAGGTATCATTCAGGAGGTGTGAACAGACCACTTGTGTGGTCTCAGTTGGAGGAAACTACCCATTCTGAGAACGAGTCTCCATAGTAAGAAGATATTTATGTTTCTTGTTAGGCATCTGTATGAAATCTGTCTGCCAGCCCTTCCTGGGAAAGTTCTCCTGAAACTGGTGTGGATTGAAGGAAGGAGGGGGTTGTAATGCCCAGCTGTCAGGAGCTCTGGGTGCAGGTGGAACATCCTTGGGTGACAGCCTTAAAAAGAGCAGAAAGGCTAGAGTGGAAGAAGAGACATCCAAGGATGTAGTAGAGAGGCTGAGACCCAGTGTGGAAGGACTTGTGACTTTCTGTCAGAAAGGACTTTTGAGCTTGCCTGAGAATCAGGGAGATAGGACCTGCCTAGTAGAAGAAGCTAACCTTGGGGCCCTGCTCCCATGTCCTGGAGGGCTTGTCTTTGGGATTCAGAGTAGGTAGGAGTTAAGTTTGGAGGGTCCAGGAAGTGAAAGGAGAAAGGTGGTGTTAGATGGTGTTGGCCGGCCTCGTTCACAGTCTTGCCAGCGGAAGCATTTGCCAAAGCTATATCGTTGATAAGGGCCTGGTGACCTCAACAGTGAATAACCCAGCCTGCCTGGGAAGATAAGGGCCCCCCAGCACTCTAGGATTAGCAGCCCATTCCTAATAGATGTACCCTTGGTGTTGGGGGATCTGCTCTTCTGCCAAATAGAAGCGTGACTGTGTAGCACGCGGGGTGCATATTTAGAATCAGTGTGGTATGATGGTCTTGCCTTGTGCTAAAGTGAGGGCCTTGCAAGGGCTAGCAGCCCTGCCTTCTGAGGAGTGCCTGGTGGTAAAGGGGCAGATTTTGTAACCTGGTTAGAAGAGCCTCTGGCATTGTCCCCTTGGCTGGAAGAGCTGAGAGAAGAGCTTCCATCTATAGTCAGAGAGTGGCAGAGGGGAAATAGAGTTTTGGATTCTTGCAGGGAGGGAGGCTAGTGATTCCAGGCAGGAGTGGGTAAGGGAAGTAGCCTTGGGGGAGTGTAGCTGTGTTAAGATGGGGGCAAGAATCAATAGAAATATTGGAGTCTTCCCTCCCCTCCCCGTCCCCCGGAGTCTCTCTGTGTACCTCTGGTTGTCCTGGAACTCGATCTGTAGATCAGGTTGTCCTTGAACTTAGAGATCCACCTGCCTCTGCCCCTGGAGTGCTGGGATTGAAGGCCTGTGCCACCAAGCCTGACTTGGAGTTTTCTTAAAAGGTGATATGGAAGAGGTGGAGGTTAGAGGGAAATAGAAGAGAAAGGCTTTCATGTGACAGTAAATCTTTGAGGCTTTGAGGGATAGGACAGAGTCACAGTGACCACAGGTAGATTTAGAGCTTCCTGGGTTAACAGGGAGGCTGCTGCTGGCACCCGTAGGCAAGGTTGTATCCAGTTGTTTGGAAAGATAAAAACTGGGAAATGTGGACCCTTTCATCTGATTCAGAACCCTTAAGGTCATTTTTCAGCAGTAACAGCTTGATCAAGGTATAAGAACCAGTACAATAGCTTGACAGGACAATAGAAATGGATATTTCTGCCTACCACAAGAAGCCCCTTTTGCCTTTTCCTGCCCCTTCCTTTCTTTACACACCTTAAATGACACATCCAGTACATCTCTGAGGGGCTTGAGGGCCATAGTCCAGCCTCTGTAGTTTTCTTCTGATGTCAGGGGCTGACTAGGGAAAGTGAGTATTGGTCAGGCTTGTCCCTGTCAGAGTTTAGGCCTAGTTTAGTAAAGTGAAAAAGAGCCACGGCAGGGTTTTGGTGGAGGTATTCAAGGTCAGTGAGAATTTGAAAGTCAGGCATGCCATTTTCTGGCCATTGAGATCGACTATCAAGTTTGTAAGTAGGCCAAGCTGTATTATAGTAAAAAATAAGATGGCCGAAGAGAAGAAAGAGATTTGAGGAGACAGGCAAGAGGAATGCCAGGGTCTGGCCTAGAATGAGAGATCCCATGGTTAATGAGATGACATCTTGAAGAGTAGGCCTTTAAGGGCTTCTGAGAAACATTTTAGCCAAACCTGACCCAGGTAGGACCTGAACTGTCACCCTAAAATACTGTATCAGTGATGCTGTCTGGGGGGTCCACTTTGTGACCTGACATTAATATCTCAGAAGAGCCTTTGTGTTCATGATATATAGCTCTGAGAACCAAACGTGTGAGAAGCTCTCTCAAAGCCTACCCCATGCTGGCTTGAGTCACCAGTACTGGGTGCTGCTGGGTCCTGAGTAGGTGCCCATGAGATGCACCATGTGATAAGAGTGATCACAGACTTGGAAGATTTAGTACTGAGGGTTAAATGCAGAAATAACTTACTAGAAATGTTTATGTTATCCCCAAGTCAAGGTTAATAAATTTTGAACATGGTTATTAAAATTCTTCTTCATTGAGGCTTCTGGGGATGGTGAAGTTGGATCTGGAGTGACTTGGGAGATGAGGTGAGGTTGGTGGAAGAAACGAGGTTGTGGGGTGAACAGTTATGAATCATGAAGGAGGCGTAACTCCTGGTGGCACTTTTCACCACAGCCTCCCTGCTTTAATTGAAAGAAAGCTAACATGCTGAGGAACATTTGAAAAATCTCTAAGCTGGGCATGGTGGCACTCATGAAGCTGCGAGGCAGGTCCCTGTCTGCAGGTCTCATTCAGTGCTGGGGAAAGGACTGAAGGGACGAATGTTGCAAGCTCTCAGGTCGTGGTGGAGTAGAGGTCCCCAGATCTAAGTGGGAAGCTCGTCTCACTGGGAGGATGGTTCTCTTAGTGGTGGGCACTCTAAGTTATGTATCTGTTATGTATACCACATTGAATGCTGTAACGGTTCTTGTTAGGCAGGTGTGGTCAGTCGGGGACTCAGAATCTAGTGTGTGGGAAACATCTTCCATCTGACGGCCGCAGATAAGAAAATTTCTTCTGTGTTGCACTTGGCTTAGTTGGTGGTAGGAACTCCCTTACCTCTTCATTGGAGCCTGTTTCCAGGCTTTCAGAGTTCTCTTTCCCTGTTCAGTCTCAATACCCAGTTTTCTCCTTTTCATCTTTTTAAGTTTTTCATATTGTCATTCTGAAACTTGTTAAATGCCTGAGAAATGCATTGCCAATTTGGCTGAGGTCTCCCGGAAACCTGGGGTGGGTGAAAGATTTGCGGGGCTACCTGGATGTGCTGATGAGCTAGTCACCGCCCCTGCACCCAGAGTGTTCTCTGCTGGTAATACAGGGACCTGATCAAGGTGTAGGTGACAGGAATATTGTGGGGGTATCCCTCATGTTAAGTCCTGTGACTGACAGGGTGACCTGATTCAAAACACCAAAGAAAAAGGCTGCGGTCTTAACCTGTGTAGCTGCCAGGAGCTGTTTCTTGCATTTCCCCCTTTGAACACTGAAGCCACTGGTCTGTGGTGTCGTTCTCTGGCAACTTCCAGGCATCACAGCAACATCCAGCGGCAATGTTGCACCTGTCCTTGTTTCCCACCACCAGTTTACCTGTCCCAGACATGGGGCAAAGAGCTTTCCTGACAAGAGTAACCCAGGCTAGCTGGAAGCCTCACTCGCAGAGGGCACAGTCTTGACAGCTGAGCAGGGCCATAAGGTGGCTGTGACCTGGTGTAGTCAGCAGGCAGGCAGACGGTCATTTGAGCGGTTAGCATCCGATATGCATCCTTCCAGGCTAGTCTTATAATGGCAGCACGTAAATACACTTGCCTCCAGTGTTCCCAGAATATCTCTATCTGCAAAACATCTTTGAAGAGATGTTTGACTTGCAAGCTTGTGGTTGATAAAATAAATATATTTTAAAAATGTAAACCTCTTTGGGAGAGGTTTGAGTTTCTCCTGTCCTCAGGGGAAAAGGAGGCCCTTAGTTAACCTCTTTTCCTTCCCAGTGTAGAATTCTTGCCATGCTTTTTAAGAAGCAGCCTCTGTGGAATGTGCCACCTGCAGAAATAGAAGAAGCTCTGCCCAAACCGTGGGGCCTGGCTATTGTTTGGGCGTGTCTCAGCCTGACACCTGCAAGGCATTTTGAAGGCTTGGAATCCACAGCCTCTTACATTGTGTGTAGCTGAATTCTGAGGGCAGGCAGCCTGATTCTAACACCCGGGGTGTCTTCTCATCCAGTGGCACCTGATTAGAACCCTTGCTGCTGGTAGGGATAGCCTGAGATAGGAGCTACATGTGCGGTTCCTGAGTTGGTGACGGACTGAATGAATGAGGCTGTGTTGCAATGTCAAGGTGGAGTAGAGTTCCTCAGGCCTTGGTATGTGGACCAACAGTGTCGGCCCCACCTTGTTTTAGAGAGAGAGAGAGAGAGTGTGTGTGTGTGTGTGTGTGTGTGTGTGTGTGTGTCCATCTAAGGGGCATTTGTTCAAATACAATTTGGAATTGTGTGTCTAGGTCAGGCTCTAGAATCCGTTCCCCCCCTCCCCCAGAAGCCAGCTCCCAGGCCATCCCAACAATGCCAATTCATTGGTTACTATTTAAATGGCCTGGCTCTCAGGGTTCAGCCAATTTGTCATATCTTGAGTGTCTAGAGTGCACCCTGAATTATGGAGAAAGTTGGAAGCCTTACATGATGAAAAAAATCACAATTCATCATTGTGAACTGGAGAGAAGCTCTGCATTACTCTACTGTGTGGTAAGATAGGTGACCAGAGGAAAGTCTGGAGGGCTGGATGGGTTTATAAAGGGTGTGGCACTTGAGCACAGTGTGGGATCTTGTGATGAGCTGTATCTGGCTAGATCATGGTGGGGCTGCTGAACCTTGCTGGTTGATCATCTAACATCTTTGCTGGTGCTTTCATGGTAGAGAACACTCCGAGTCTCTAGTCCTCAACCATTGTCATCTTGAGATGTCCAGAGTCAGGAGTTTATGTGGGGGAATAATGGGAGTTTGGCTGATGTGAACTGTCAAACTCATCTGCTGTAGATTGACAGTGTTGGATATTGAAGGCTGTGATGTCTTGTAGGAAGGTAATCAGTTAACTTTGCATTAACCTATATAAACCGAGTCCAACACATTTGACCACAGTAATGCTGCGCGTGCACGCCCTCAGCACACCCCTCCCCCGTTTTATTAGTATATGTTACTTAACCTTCAGTAATTCATAATTCATCTCAGTGAGTCATATGGGACTCATTTGTCACTGACAAAACATCAAGTAGGAGCTGTGAAGATGGCTTAGTTGATAAAGCGTGAAGAGCTGGAGCTTGGATCACCAAGATTGGGGGCAAACTCAGGGCTTTGTGCCTGTGAAGCAAGCACTCTGTTAGCCAAGCCCCACCTCAGATCTGATGATTGATGGCTCTTATGTGAGAGAGTGAAATGAAGCCCAGAGTCCAGAACCTTCTCCCTCACTCCTGAGTTGCAGCCACAGTGCAGAGGCAGCGTGGCAGCTTTGCTCTGGGCTCATTCCTAGGCCCTGATGTGGGACCCTTCAGTGCCACTTTTATAGGTTCCTCACTGGAAAAGGTAATACTTCCTCACTTCCTTTCTAGGCTGTGCAGCTAAGCCACCAACTTTTGCAGTGCTTCCCAGTTTAGGAAGATAAGGGGCAGGAGCTAAGTGTTGTAGATTTCTTGGTGTGGCCATCTTTCTTTCAGATCTAGTATGTGGATCTGGGACCTTTGTTTACTAGTTAGTCCTCAAAAGTTTCTCCCCCCATGGCTGAAGGAGAGACTTCTTGAGGCAGGTTCCAGAGGGGTGTAACTTCCTGTAGGAGTTTTAACCTGTCAAGACTTACCCAGTGCTTTTCTGGAAAATACAGCGGCCTCATCTTTAGTAGACCGTGTTGTGTGTGCAGGGCAAGCCTGCAAGTGTCTGAGGCAGATGCAGCTGACCCTTTCTGCCTCTCACACGCCTGGCCTACTTCCCTCAGCCATGACCAGGCAAATTTGCCTTTAGGTAAAGGTACATACCCCCTGCTGACTCGACTTACCCAACAGGTGCCTGCATGGAAGTATACACACATACCCGAATTCCCATGTTTGGAGACAGAATTCTGTTACAGAAACATCCCTGAACCCAGATATGGTTTCTTATAAGAAGTTAGATCTAAAGTTAGATTAGTTTAGTTATCTTGGGTCTTTTGTGTTGATCAAGTATTAACATTCTGCAGTTACTCTTAAACTTTAGTAAAGGAAGTTAAAATACAGAGATTTGTGAGGGGAAAGGTCTCCGTATAAGTGACTAGACTCGGAGGCAGTCCAGAGAAGCAGGAGCTGGAACGGCTCAGGTTTCCGAGGTCTGTTTCTTCTTTACAGTTTAGGAGCTCGAAGTCTTCCGTCTCATGGTCCACGCCATATTTTCCATGCCCCACTGTTAGCCAGGGATTCCCTGCCCCCTCTCCCTGCCTCAAGTGTTTTTTCAGGTCATTCCCTGAGACTTTTTTTTGAATCACACTAGGGAAGGAGTACAGTAGAAGGAAAGGAAAATAAACTGACAAAAACAGTTCCTTCTCCTCTTCTTCCCTCTTCCCCTCCTATGGTGGTTCCTGGGCCATGCTCGGGTCAGGAGGGAAGCCGTGAAGCATTCCCAGGGGCAGGGATTGGGATAAATGCCTTTGCTTTGGCCAGCATTCTGTGTATTCCTTACCTCATAGACCTCCCAAGCCTGCACAGGACACTGAGGCTGTTGGGGGCAAATGCACTGCACAGAGCCGAGCTGCGAAGTGTGTGGCTGGCTCAGACCCAGATCTCTAGGTCTGGGTCAGGTTCTACCCTACCTCACTTCCTAGTTCTCTGCTTCCTTGCCTCTCCTGCTCTCCCCCTCCCCTCCTTCCTTCTCTTTTCTCACCTTTCCCTCTTGTGTTTTTCTTTATCCTGGATTCTGGGGTTACAAGTGTAATGAAGGCAGAAGGATGCCTGTGTGACCTGTGTCGACATGCTTGCACCCCCACCCCTGCCTCAGCCTCTCCGTGCTCTCTCCATTCTCGTCATCTCTCTCCATCATTGCTGTTTCTAGGGTGACTTCATACTGTCTCTCTCGGGCACTTCACTGTGAGGCCTGTGAAAGAGCAGCCTGTTCTTACCTACAACGCACAGCTTGACCTCAGTCTGACAGCATGCCTGCTTAAGGCCAGTTGTGATCTAGTTTTATACACGAACAACCAATGTGATTTTTAATTTTGCCAGCCTTATTTAACCCCCCCCTCGACCTCCTGCCATTCTCCTTCATAACTTTGCTATTGTTAATAAGGCAGCAATAAATATGGGTGTGCAGATATCTCCAGTAGTTTATGGAGTTCTGGTGTATACCAAGGAAAGAAATAGCAGGGTCATTGATAATTCTGTTTTTAACTTTTTTGAGGAGCCTCCAAACTGATTTGCACTGTATCCCCACTAATGGTGAATAAGGGTTCCATTCTCCACATCTTCCCTATCATTTGTTCTCAGATTTTTGTTTTGGAGAAGAACTCCAGGCATTCATGCTCCTTACCATCCTTGGCCTGAGTCGTAGACTCAGGTCCCAGGTTTGTTTTCTTTTTTCCCTTCCTTTCCTTTGACTTTTCCTTTTCTCTCCCTTCCTTTCTCCTCTCCTCTCCTTTCCTTTCCCTTCGATAGAGTTTCCCTGTGTATCCTTGGTTGTCCTGGACTCGCTTTGTAGACCACATTGGCCTCAAACTCACAGAGATCCTCCTGCCTCTGCCTCCCACAGTGCTGGGATTACAGGTGTGTGCCGCTGCGCCCAGCTGTGTTTCAGTTTTTCACGGGCAGATTTAGCATGCATTTTAACCATCTGGTTATTGGAGGGAAACAAGGGACATAATTGGTCAGGGGCAGATCCAAACATTTTGTTTCTCTTACCTGAAACATAAAGCAAAAGGAAAGTTGGGGGTGTGGATCCAAGCAGTGGATTGGGTGGAGGCATATAGAAAGTTATGTGACAGGAGCCATGGAAGGCGAAGTGCTACATGTGTGCCAGCCTTAAGGGGTGAGAACCTGGGAAGAAAATCATCGCTGCCCAGTCCCAGCGGAGCCGGCCTCTAAGTATCACTAGTGCTTTAGCAGTTGTGACGAATGTTTTCTAATTTTAGTCCAAAAATAGGTGTCTGACAATGGATCAAGCTTCGATTTAAACCTCTGTTCTTGCAAAGACGAAAACACAGTTGACTTCTAGAGAACTGGGAAGGTGACACGTGTCCAGGCCCCTGTAGTGTCCCTGGCCCCCAAGACTTAGTCCTGCCATGAGACGACGATGGCAGGGGCTGGCCCCTGGGTGTGGACCTGCTGGAAGTCACCTTGCTCACAAATAACCCTCTCTTTCTCCAACAGGAAAAAGAGGAGACCAAATGCTCCTCTGCAGCGAAATCCTTTCCCCTTGTGTTTCAGACGAGGCTCTTATCTGTTTCCTGGCTCTTCACTCTCCTAGCTGACCACCCTGTAAGAGGCCCTGTGAGTGAGCTCTGAAGATCAGCCTCTTAGCCCATCCCTGCTCCCTGACCTTCAACAGTGGATCGAGTTTTGCTTAAAGGTGACAGGGTCAGGGCTGAGTCCTGGGAGGACACAGGAAGACAGGGTGCTGCATTAAATAAGCTTGGTAGTGGGAAGGTGATTGTGCTGGCTAGTTTTATGTCAGTGTGACATAAGGCAGAGTCATCTGAAAGAAGGGAATCTCAGTTGAGAAAATGCCTTCATAACATCTGGCTGTAGGCATTTTCTTAGTTAGTGACTAATAGGGGAGGGCCCAGTCCATTGTAACCGGGGGTCTTGGTTTCTCTAAGAAAGCAGATTGAACAAGCCTTGATGAGCAAGCCAGTAAGCAGCACCCCTCCGAGTCCTCTGCACCAGCTCCTCCCTCCAGGTTCCTGCCCTGCTTTAGTTTCTGTCCTGACTTCCTTCCGTGGTGGACTGTGATGATGTATGTGGAAGTGTAAGTCAGTTTAAACCCTTTCCTCCCCTGGAACTTGCTTTTGGTCATGGTGTTTCATCACAGCAGTAGTAACCCTAACTAGGACAGTGGTCTTGACTGGCAGGTGCATAGGTCAAGGCTGTAGTGGGATGGGAGTTTGTAATAGGGCTGTCCAGATGGATTTGGGTGCCTGGGATGACTTCAAGAGTAATGAAGGTCTGTTGATGGATGGGTAGAGTCATGGTGAGATGTCTGCCACAGTCTTGTGGGCATGTCAGTTATCTATTAGATACTGATAACTCCTTTGGCTTGAGTTCATGTTTGGAACCCATAGTAGACATTTGATATGATCTGCTTTTTTTTTTTTTTTTTTTTTTTAAGGTCCCATATTGTCAGTGTATCTTTGTAAAGGTGGGATAATACAAAAACCCAGAATTTACCATCCTACTTGTTTGTAAGTGTGTAGTTGAGTGACATTAAGCACCTGGGTGTGGTTTTATTGACTCACCACTACCCATCCTAGAACTCTTTTCTGCAAAAGTGAAACCCTGGGGGCCGGAGTTCCAACCATCAGTAATCCAGTGCCAGGGGATCCGACACCGTGTTCTGTCCTTGCACTGTGCATATGTACATGCAGGAAAGTACCTCTACTCATTAAGAAAAGGGAAAAAAAGACACTGAAACCCTGCTCATTCAGAGCATCATTGCTCTCTACCTTCTGTCTTTGTGAATTGACCCCTGTGGCACCTCACGTGAGTGAGGTCATTACAGCACTAGTCCTTTTGTTCTGGCTTATTTCACTTAGCGACATCTTGTAGCAATTGTCAGAATCACCTTACTTTTCAAGTATGACTGTTCAAGGTCTTAGTTTTACCCCTGGAGTGTGTGAAGTATTCCTGCCTAGTTCACTAGTTGTCTTCCTCCTCTGTCACTGAGAAGTCATGACTATTTAGCTACCAAAATCAGGTGATAAGCCCTTCATCTACGTTTAACTTTGTGAGGAAAACAAAGGGCTTGGACTGGTAGATGCTGGAGGAGAGAAGGATTCAGGTATTTTAAAGTTGATTTGTTTTGAGCATATGTGTGGTGTGTTTGAGTGTGGGTGCATGCGTGCCGGAGCACATTCGTGAGGAGATCCTGCGACAACTTTGAGGCGTCACTTCTTCCCTGCCTTCTGCTGCACTAGGTAGATAGTTTGTAGAGCATATCTGTATTCTCATTTTAGTCTCCTGTGGGGTTTCTTGTTTTTGGTAACTTCCTAAGAGGTCACAGGATTTGAACGTCTTGAGGCTAGTAGGGTTTTCACAGTTATCCTGGTGTAATAGTATGTTTTACTCACTGTCATGCTGTGGACATGTGAGCCACTTTTCAAGGTCTTTTGATGAGAGATGAGACATTCTAAAGCCCTGCCTTAAGTGTGCCTGAACGGACCTCACCTCCCCCTCTCTGGGGTGAAGATGCATCTGCGCTCACTGCCTGCTGGGGTTCTCCATCTGTTTCTAGTTGAGCTCGGTGTGTGTTTTCCAGTGTAGGATTGAATTCTTTCGTCACCACAGAGGTCGGTGTTTGGTGGGAGGAAAGTCCAGGGGCAGGGACTAGGGACTCTTTCCTGGCCTGGCAGTATCAGACTTTCCTGGCCATTGAGGATATGGAGAAGCAGAAAAGGGCATCGAATTGTGCCTGGATCTCGGCTCCATCGGGACCCAGTGACCAGCTTGGCTCTGGAGCTACTAGTCTGTCTTCAACTGCCTTTAAAAACACGATGTGTGTGTGTGTGTGTGTGTGTGTGTGCGCGTGCGCGTGTGCATGCATGTGAGAGCACATGATGGAGACTAGAGATCAGTCTTGGATATAGTTCTTCAGGTGCCACCCACCTTCTTTAGACATGGTTCCTTAGAGATCCCTGATCCTGTGAGTACACTTGCCTGGCTGGCCAGTGAGCTCCCGGGTCCAGCTGCCTTTGCCTCCCCAGCAGTGGGATTACAAGTGTGTATCACTATACCCAGCTTTAGAAAATATGTATTAGTAGGTTCTGGGGATCAGGTCCTCATGATTGTGTGGCAAGCACTGTGCTGCGTGGACCATCTTATCCTCAGTGCTTGGCTGAGAGCTGAAAGCTACTGTGTCCTTCTGTGATTTTAATTTAAGGTACATTTTCTTCATTCAAAGTCTCACTGGCTCTTGTGTCCCGAGAGCATCTCACGCAGAACGGGCATACCTCGGGCAGTTTGTTTTCTGCCACCGTAGATCAGAAGATGGACCAGCTTCCCTTGACATCTTTCTCAGCCTCTGTTACATCCTCATTAAGACAGCCTGTAGCTATTGATTGGCTGTCTGCAGTGATGTGAGCAGTGGCACCTCCTCATACAGTTAGACCTTAGGTTCCAGGTGACAGGGCTGGTTTTTAGTTTCAAGTTTATCAGTGGTGTGACTTCAGGTGAATAACTCACTGTGTTCCAAATACTGGAAAGTAAGATTACATCTCTACCTCATAGTCATGATGGGGATAAACAAAATAATAAACCCATGATCCAAGAACGTGAGAAATTGAACTTACAGAAGCAGAAGGAAGGTTGGTGGTTGTCTAAAAGCTGGGCATCAGGCACAGGAGGACTGGAAAAGGAGATGGTGTTCAGGTAGGAACGAAGAAAACACTCTGGTCTTCCGTTTGACAGCACAGTGACAGTAGCTAAGAGTAGCATATGTTTAGGGGCCAGAGAGGTGGCTCTACAGGTATAGGTCCTTGCCACCAAACCTGACAGCGAGAGTTCCATCCTCAGAACCCACAGGGTAGAAAGACAGAGAGGAACACAGTCCCTGCAAGCTACCCCCCCCATCTCCACAGTTGTGTTCCATTGTGCATGTGTCCACACACAAAATAGGTAGATGTAAAAAAGGAATTAAAAGAAGACATTAAATAACAAAGCTGCAGTTTTTAAAAGAGATGCTACATGTTTGGGGTGATAAATACATTAACCAGTTTGATGAGATCCTTGCACAGTGTATACAGGTATCCAGAGGTCTGAATTGATTCCATGTGATACTAAAATCCTTATACCTCGTGTGTGGATTGCAGAAATGTGTCCTGTGAGGGTAATTGATTGTTGATCAGTGTTTAGTCAACTTGACACTAGCTACGTTCTCCTGGGAAGAGGTAACCTTAAGTGAGAAAACATTTCCATTAGATTGGTGTGTAGGCAAAGTCTGTGGTTATTTTCTTGGTGTGTGAATTTTCTTGGTTAATGGTAGAATGCGCGGGCCTGGCCCACTGTGTGTCTGTGTGTGTGTGTGTGTGTGTGTGTGTGTGTGTGTGTGTGTTTAAGTGGTGCTAGACTGTATGAGAAAACTATGATGATCAAGCTAGTTCCACTGTGGAAGCTTGGTCCTCGAGGCAGTGTCTGTCTCCAGGTTCCCGCCTTGGCTTCCCCTGTTATTGTGACCTGGGATATGTAAGCCAAACAAACCCTTTTCTCCTGCAGTTGCTTTCGGCCATGGTTTTATCGAACCAATAGCAACCAAGCTTAGATGCTTAACAATTTTGCTAGCTTGGCATAGAGGGTGTAGCTCTGAGTCTCGGTACCACAGTGGTTCTGAAATGGGAGTTTACTTTTCTTCAGTGTAGAAGGCTGAACACCCTCTTTGAGCTTGTTCCAGCTAAGGCTGTGACCTGCCTGCTGGGCTGGGCAGGGCTGAGCCACATCCAGGTTTGCACCTCCTCTGCGTTCAAAGTCTTATTATACAGGCCCCTTGTTTGTCTCTCTTCCCTTTCTTGGCTGGCTTTCCTGCCTTGGCATCCCCACTAGAGGACAGATGAAAACACTGCTAGGAAATGAAACTCAGTCCACAAGCTATTATCTGTTCCCTTCCACAGAAAAGCACAGGGCTTTGCCTACAGTGATGGTAGAGTTTGGGTTTCCAGATGTGGAGCCGGTGCCCAGCCCATGGCTGTGCTCAGTCAGCTCTGCCTCTAGTCTTGTTGTGGGTAAGGCCAGATGGAGTGGGCCCTGGCAGAAGGCTGGGCTGGCTCTACCTGCCCCCTGCTCACCACCAAATCTTGGCATTTCCTTCCCTTTGCCTAAGTGTTGCTCAGCCGCTACTTGAAGATATGAGTGTTCCCCAAAGTCTCTGTGATTCAGGCAAACCCTTGGGCTCTCCATGCCATCGACATTCCCTGCTGTTCGGTCTAACAGGACTGTTGTGCATTGAGCAGAAAAAGTTGTGGGTTGGGCATACTGGTAAGCATATTCCTGATGATTGCTAACTTTATTTCCAAAAAGAGTGTTAGGGAATTTTAAGGACCTGTGTCCGAGTGATGCTGATTAAGATTTTAAAGGGAGGCTGAGACAAGGGAATCATTGTGAACTTGAGGCCAGCCCAGTTACATGGTGTATTTAAGCTAACCTGGGCTAGAGAGTGAGGCCCTCGTCCTTATACCTTTTGAAAATGAAAAATGAAGCCTGGCAGTGGAGGTGCACGCCTTTAATCCCAGCCTTTGGGAGGCAGAGACAGGTGGATCTCTGTGAGGTCGAGGCCAGCCTGGTCTACAGAGTGAGTTCTAGGACAGGCAAGGCTACACAGAAAAACAAACAAACAAACAAACAAACAAATAACCTGTCTTGAAAAACAACAGCCAAAAAACAAAAAGAAAAAATGAAAAATGTTTTGTATGTTAACACGATTTTTAAAAGCAAATGAAAAAGTGTCTATGAACAGTAATATTTAAAATACTAGTCTGGAAGGGTATCCGTGTGACAGGACCCACGGATGCCCTAGTACGCTGGGCTTTTTATTCACCCTTTACTGGTTCAGTCGGGGACAGGGGATCTGGCCACTGGGAAAGAGAGGCAGGATCCTTGGGGGGCTAAGGGCACAGACTCTTTACCAGTTCTGAAGTGTTGATGATTTAGACAAACAATGTTGCTGTGCCAGTGAGGTGTGCTGAGGGGCTGACTGTGGGAACCTGGTATTGCGTGGAGCAGGATTCTGGAGGTTTGGAAGCTCACTGCTGAGGGGCTGTGTGATGGGCCTGCTCTTCAAGCAGGGCGTTGGAAAGTGTCACCACAGAATTAAGGACTGTCTGGCTCAACTGAGACATTCTTATTTCTGCAGACAGAACTGTCAGCGCTGTGAGAGACACCTTTCCTCTGGGGGTCTCCACATTTGTTCCTGCCCTTTGATTCTAGAGATGTTTGGTAGCCAGGCAGTGGTGGCATACAGCTTTAATCCCAACACTCAGGAGGGAGAGGCAGGTACATCTGAGTTAGAGGCCAGCCTGGTCTACAGAGAGAGTTCCAGGGCAGCCTGGGCTACACAGAGAAACCTGTGTGTTGGGTGTGTGGGTGTGGGTGTTTGGCAGCACAAGAAAACTTTGGACAAAAAAACTAAATGTGACACAAAATGAAACATGAAACAAATATGGTCTTGAATGTCACACATCTTTTCTTTCAAACATTGGGATGTGAGGAAGGTTTTCAGGCTCAGTAAAAATGCTTGAACATGAGATGTTAGATTGACCGTAGAACCCCCAAACAGTAAGGCAGAGTGACAGCAAGTTATTAATGCAAGAAAAACCCTACCGAGTGCATGGCTCACACTGAGTATCCTTTTTTTTTTTTTTTCCTCTTGAGACAGGACTTCTCTGTGTAGCTTTGGCTGTCCTGGACTCACTTTGTAGACCAGGCTGGCTTTGAACTCACAGCAATCCCCCTGCCGCTGCCTCCCTGAGTTAATGTTTCCTGGCATGCTTCTCTGTTCCATGTGATGGGTGTTTATGGTGAGAACTATTCCTAAAATACTAGATTTGAAAAAAATCCAATTAAATGTCTTAAGCACAGACTGTCCAGTTTGAGGGTGGATGTGTTGGATTTATACTATTAGAGGCACATTGGAGGTTGTGTTGATGGCCTGTAAAGGAAGCCGCTGACTCGGTGGGATAAAAATAAGAGCCTAGGTCAGCCTCCCCATGCTGCCACCTGGCTCTCCCAGACCAGCAGGCTTCCGAGAGGCCTTAATGGGCTTGTTGAAAGGCCCCACTTGGCTTCTTATTAATGTCCCTCTCTGAGCGGTGCTCAGCTCTCTGGCTAACCTTGTCAGAAGGTTACCCACGGCCCTCCAGGGCTCAGCTAATTTTAAACCCAGCCAGCCGGTGCGGTGGCATCGTGGTGCAGAGACATCAGCAGCTCCCCAGGAGACGGGAAAGATGAGTTGAGGCCGTGTCTTTTTCTCATCCTCCTGTAAGTGGCCAGGCACACTGACCAAGCAAAGAGAGCTGGGATAATAATGAGAGCTTTTATGGTAAACACCAGGATTCTTACAGAATTTTGAGCTGGTTGGTAAATGCATGGTATGCTGAGCTCCGCATGGAGTGTCTTGATTATGACCACTGGGGCAGGTAGACGGGGTCCTGTATGCATGGGTTGTGAGAATGGGTCCTCTGAAGTTCTCCTCTGGTTTAATTGGAGAAGGGCTGTTTCTTACAAGCTAAGAAAACCCCCCAGAAATCCCACCATTCCTGCCTGTCTGCATGTCTACTGCTGTTATAGCTTGCACTAAAATTTTGTTTATAAAATCTTTCTTTTTTATAATATTGCTGTGTCTTAGAATACTTGCTGTCCATTTGTTTCTAACATAAAACACAAACCAACTACAAAGCAGTGTGACTTCTGGGGACACCTCCCATCATTAAGTTAAAAAGGAATCTTAGAGCTGGGCATGGTGGTGTATGCTTATAATCCCTGTACTCAGATGGTTGAGGCTTAAGGACCTGGTGTTCAAAGCCAGTCCTGACTACACATAGCAAGTCAGAGGCTCTCCTGAGCTGCATGAGGACCCCAAGAATCCGAGGAAAGCTAAACCCCCAATGAAATACAAAGCTTAGGGAATTCCCTTTTTATCTTTAGGGAATCCAAAGCTTAGGGAATTTCTTTTTTTATTTTAGCTGATGCTAAATGAGTGTGACCTGTTGGCCTTTATGCCCCCATTTTGGGGAGTCTCTGGTGCTTATTAGGGGTAACTCAGCCTTCCTGGTATTTCAGGGCATTCCTGGTTTCTTTCTCATCTGAGGGATTTCAGTGGGAGACTTACTTAATGTGCCTGGTTTTGAGGGTTACCTGCCAGGTCCAAAGGAGAGACTTGGTGCTGGGTCCACACCTACCCACTTATAAAACAGTTTCCAGGAGCCAATTAAAGAGGCTGTGTGGGGAGCAAACCAAGATGAAAGAATGATGGATGGGGAATCAATAACCTGCTAACTCTGTAGGGTGATTGAAGTTCACTTTATTTGAAATGCCCAGGCTGGGCCAGACCACATCAAGCCAGCAGCATGCCTGCATGCACAAGGGCAGTGGCACGGGAGTGAACTTTGATTTCATTTTAGAAAGGACCAGAACAGCGAATAAATGCTTTTTTACTAGCATGTTCTTTCTTGAAGGCCTGCCTCTCCTCTTGGAGACCTAATTAGCTTTGTGGTGCTGGAATTTCGTTTTGAGAACATTACAATAAAGCTGAGCAGCATCAGGGATGTGGAGAGTTGGGAATCCTCCTGCAAACCTTTGACTCAGGCCCTACCTCTCTCCAGCCTGCCCCCTGAAACAGTTTTTTAAAAGCACCTTCAAAATGGTCAAGTATCATAGACAGAGTTCCTCTGGCTTCTGAGGGAATAAAAAATTGTGGGTCCACGGTAGAGATGTTAAGGCAGCTGGGAATTCTAAAGTGTGTTTCTCAAAGCGGGGCATCCTTTCCTGTCTATTCAAAGTGGCCCCTTTTCCTCCCAGGCCCCTCTCACACCTCCTGGATGCTACCCTCTTGCACTTGGCAGGGGTGTAGACAGGCCTGCTGTTATTTTTGTAGTAACCTGATACTTAGAGCAGCCCCCTGGCCTCAGGAGGTGAGCCTGCCCTAGGTTGAAAATGCAGCTCAGGCCCAATGCTGCTGCAGTCACCCAGGCCACGCAGCTGCCTTGGGGGCTGGGGCCACTAGTGAGGACTTGAGATCACAACTCAGCGGGCCCTACTGGGAGGTGGGGCCTCTGCCTTGAAGTCTAGAGAGGGTTGGTTATTGAATCCAGTTGGGGGTTTTGGGAAACTGGGAGGAGTACTTTTTAAGTCAATGAGTTACTGCTTTTGCTCTGTGTGTCTAGTGTGTGCCTGAATGGGTCCTTGAAATTTTTTAGATCTGGAAGAGTTTTGTGCCCACTCCCAGACCCCTAGAGTCTCAGTGTATAGCCCAAGCAGGCCCTGAAATGGCAGGCCACCTCTACCACTTGAGTTCTGGATTACAGGCACATATCCCTGGTCCTGGCTTGATTTCTTAAAAGTCATAAAAATTATTAATATTTGATGTTTAAATAAATTGGATGGTTATTTACTGAACTGTGCTAGGTGTCGGGAGGGGGCAGAGCTGAATAGAGAAGAGCTCTTGCCTTTGAGAATTGGTTATACAGAGTGGACACATTTAAGCTGTAATTAATAAAGATCGTTACATGGTATGTACTCAGCAGTTGCTTGAGAGGCTTGGCCGCATGCCGACCAAGATGCACGCACTCAGGCGTGGAGGTACACACCTTTAATCCCAGCACTCTGGAGGCAGAGGCAGGTAGCTCTTCTGCGCCTGAGGGCAGTCTAGTCTGACTCCGGGTGGGCCAGGGCTATAAAGTGAATCTCCAAAAAGGAAAAGTGTGTTAAGTCTGTATACATTCAGCTAAAGCAATGTATGACGATGACAGAGACATATTATTTATTAAGAATTTCTAGGGATCCTCTTGCTTAATCTTTACCATGGTGATAAAATAGTCTTAACTTTGGATAAAAGGCAGCTGGGGCACTAAGTGCAGAGTTAAAAATTCCCAGGGACGATGAGTTTTAGAGAGAGACAAAAAGTTACTCCCTTATCTCCTACCAGAGTGCCAAGATTATTTCTTCTGCTGAATTTGATCTGGTTAGAGAATGGGTTGGCCTGAGGGTGGGGCTTTAATTTGCCATTGAATTCACATCTTATTTAGTGGGAGACTTTTTTTTTCCCCCAGATGCTTCATCTCAGTGCAGATTTTATTTTTCTCCTGAAGGGTGGAGAGCCCATCTGGTGGCCACAGACCTTTACATACGTCCACTGTTGTTTGGTTTTGGTCAGTTCCTGTGTTAGCT
This sequence comes from Psammomys obesus, assembly GCF_907164565.1. Classification (NCBI taxonomy): domain Eukaryota; kingdom Metazoa; phylum Chordata; class Mammalia; order Rodentia; family Muridae; genus Psammomys; species Psammomys obesus. The sequence continues at coordinate 14,456,249 of NW_026596088.1, read as the reverse complement.
TGTGTTGGCTTTCCTGGCCCTACCTAGCACAGCCCCCTGGGGAGGTGAGGACTACATTACCACATTGTCACTGGAAACCCCTCCTTAGGGAACCAGGGGAATAGGTAGGAAGACTAAAGACAAGAGTTGGGTGAGCAGGTATTGGAGCTGAGTGACTGCCCGCTCCCCCAGCAGAATTAATCCATAGCTTTTGGCTGTTCAAACAGGCTACCTGTGTAAACCGTCTCCCTGAATTGTCTCTCTGAATTATCACTATCATGCATTTGTAAATTTTAATGCTTAAAAAATGTATCACATGTAATCCCTCAGATAGTCTAGAGAGGTTTCCTGGCTTTGGACCACACTAAAGATGCTTTTGATTTTAAAACCCTGGTTTTGCATTGCTAAAACAATCTTATCCATTCTTCCTCCAAACAGACATCTCTGGAATTGCATTCTTTCTGGGATTGCACAGTCCTGGTGCTTTCTGGCTTGCTCTATGAAAAGTTCCAGCTCTGCGCCATCCTCTGTCTTGGTTCCAGCCTTTCTGCTTTCATGCTTAGTCCAGACTTTTAACACATTAGCGTCGCTATACTCTTACAGGACTTAACTGCTCAGCCTTCACTATCTCCTTCCAAGAAGCTTTGGTTGGCTTGAGTCAGAGCAGACTCCCACTCCTGTGCTCTTGGGTGCAGCATGTAATGTCATCCAGTCAGTTAAATTCATGTTTTCACTGATCAGCTCAACATTTTAGCTATTTACTCAGCTAATAGTAAAGAGTAGTGTCAGCTAGCGTGTGTCAGGCGTTGTATTGACTATCAAAGACAGAAAGATTCCTGAAGGCTCACAAACTGGCAAGACTGACAGGTGAACAGACCATGTCCTGTTCATACACTGACCAGATAAAATGCCACCTGCTAGGCAGGAGGGTCAGGTCAAGCTTCAAGGGGAGGACGGGATCTTGAAGGATAATTAATGTGCTTTCTGTCTTCTGAGGACATTAGGGTGCTCACCTAATATCCTTAGTTAGTTAGGTGTCTTGTTAGAGTCTCTGTTGCCGTGATGAGAAGCCATGACCAAAAGCAACTTTGGGAGGAAACAGTTTTCACATGATATAGCTGTACAGACATATCCAGAGAGAAATGAGGGCAGTAACTCAAGGCAGGAGCCTGGAGGCAGGAACTGATGCAGGGGTTATGGAGGCGTGCTGCTCACTGGCTTGCTCCACATGGTTTGCTCGGCCTGTTGCTCAGCACCCAGGTCCACCAGTCCAGAGGCGGTACTGAGCCCTCCTACATCAGTCATCAATCAAGGGACCTCACCCAGCAGTGTCTATGTGCCAGTCTTACGGAGCCCTTTTCTTGATGAAGATTCCTTCTTCTCAGATGACTCTAGCCTGTGTCATGTTGACATACAGACTAGCCAGCACACAGTAATAGAGTATATTTATTGAACTCCCATCCATTTGAAGGACCAGATGACCTTCCAGTTTGTCTGAGGGCGCACTACTGTGGCTCAGTGTGTTTTGGCAGCTGGAGTGGAGGATAAAGCCTTTGCTGACTGTGTGGTTCATTCTCTGTCTGTCTCCTCTTTCTTTAGGGATCTTTGTAAAAAGCAGTGTATGTGATGTTATGAGTGACATCCTCACCCTCTTTGGCGAGGATCCATTGCCTGATTTCATTGAGTGGTTTTTCTGCTAATCCTCAGGGGTTCGTGGCAACACATCTAACATCTCACAGTAAGAGCAGCTGTGCTCAAAACTACTTGACTTGATAGACTCTGTGTTACTCAGAGTCAGAAAGGGCCTGAAATACTCAGGCGGTTTTCATTATCCATGAGCGCCCCCCCCCCCCCAAGCCCTTCCTTGTGTAGCCCAGGATGGCTTCAAATTTGCGAATTTGCAACCTTTGGTATTGGGATTACAGGCGTGTGCCACCATGCTTGGCTGGGTTCTCTCCCCTCCCCCCGCCAGGGTTTTTATTGAAGTGTAACTAACATGCTTAGAAAAAAGTGTGTGCGTCATCAGTTTCCAGTCCCTGTATTTTTCCATTGTGAACTCTTATACGTATAGACCTTTTTGTTCTGTTTTATGCTCCTCGTACAGCCATGTGCCACTGCTCTCAACCTCCAAAGGGAGGCTGCTAGTCTCATCTCTAGTTTAAACACTAATTAGCCTTTTCTCTTAGTTGAGTTACCTTATTCTAAAAGACAGGTGTCACTCTGCTGCTCAGGCTGACTGACCCTGAATTTGAAGTCTTTCTTAACTTCTCAGTGCTGGAATTACAGGCATGTGCCACTATACTTGGCTCATAGATTAGTCTTGTTAGGGTTTGAACTTGTGAATGGATACCTAGAGTAGATTTTTCTTTGTATGTGGTGTATGCCACTAAACATCACAATGGACTGTGCAATAGCAACACCCTGCAGAACCTTCACGGTGGCAAAAACACTTCTTACCTGTTTCACATTGCACTATAGCTACTAACCACAGGTGGCTCCTGAGCTCATGAAGTGCTGCTGATTCAACATTAGCGACTGGCATTGAAACGTGGCTGTTATTAACGTTGGCTGTATCGGACTGTGTGTTTTTCCAGCATTTATGTTACGAATGTGGTGCGATGTATCCTGCAGTTAATAAGAATTTGGGTCCCTCTGCCTGTCCTTATGAGCGCTCATATAAATGTTCTTGTGCTCATCCTCAAAAGAACTTATCTCCCTCTGTGGGGCTTGTGAGAAGGACTTGGAATTGTCGAGTCAGCAAGTATGCATCTAGTTCTAGTAGTTCATAGTGATTGCCAAAGAGTTTTCTAGAATGCTTGGACTACTTTATACTATATCAGCTGTCTGAAGGTTCTGGGCCTTCAGCATCCTTGACAACACTTTAGTCTTTTATCTTAGGGCTTGAGAAGGTGGCTCAGAGGTTGCTGTGGGGCCTGGTGAGATGAGTTGGCCAGCCCTTCCATAGTGAGATGGAGGCAGAGATGGGAGTCATCCAGCCTGCAGCTCCTGGGCCAGCTAGCCTAGAGCATGCAATATAACAGCAGAAACAGCAAGAAAGACTTCAGAGATCCGACTCTAAAAGTCATCCTCACATCTTCTCATTCATTGTCCCTTTGTTTTTTATACAATATATTAGCTTTTAATTTTTCTTTTTTTGTGTTCTTATTTCTTACTATTTCATAGGAATTGATTAAGTATCAAGATGAATATTTACTGAGTGACTTTGCAGCTCTTTTTAAAATGAGACAGGGTCTTACTGTGTAGCCTTGGCTGGCCTGGAACTTGCTGTCCAGACACGGAGATCTGTCTGCATCCACCGTCCTGGTGAATTTTATTTTAATACTTTTTGAAGCACAGGGAAGTTTTTACTTGTAGCAGGGTACTTCCCATCCCCTCTCCCCTGGTGCTTTTTTTGAGGCTTGGTTCTACATAGGCTGGCCTTGAATTCTACATGCCAAGCCATCTTCCTGTTCTACCCTCTAAGTGGCTGTGACCAAGTATTGGCTATTTCTGGCCACATTTTGTCTTTAGTATTATTATTTTTAATTTTATTTACTTTTCTGTACATGAAAACAAGTGCCCAACCAGAGGACATTGGACCTGGAGTCATGAGCTAGTATTGGGAACTGAACTCAGGTCTTCTGCAAGAACAGTATGTGCTCTTAGCGAAGGATCTGTCTCTTCAGCCTGCTCATAAAAATTTCAGATCTCTCTTTCTCTCCATCTATCCATCCATCATGTGTATACACATATGTGCATGCCACTGAGCAGGTGTGTAAGTCATAGGACAACTTGAGGGAGTGGGTTCTCTTTGTCCTTAGTATTGGGTCCTGAAATTGAATTTAGGTTAATTGGGCTTGGTTGCAACACCTTTACCTACTGGTCCAACTCACCAGCCCACTTTGTCCTTTTACAGTAATAATTTGGTATGTTAAGGTAATCTGGGCCTCCTTCTAGAGTCTTTATTATTTTGCTTTTGAAATTCAAATCTAAAGTCTCAGGTTGATTTTTAGAGTACTGTCTGAGGTAGGGGTCATTTATTTTGTTCCTATAGGTACTGATCACCCTTTTTCATTTATTCACAAAGCTGTCCTTTACCAAAGTCAACACAGTGTTTCCCTTGTCACAAACCAAGTGCAAACACATGTAGGGTTGTTTCTGGACTCTTGAGATACTACACTGTTTTGTATATCTTGGTGACATGGACTTAATGTGTAACTCAAGCTGGCCTCAAACTTGCTGAGTGACCCAGGCTGACCTCTAACACAGGATTCTCTGGCCCCAGCCTCCTGGATGCTGGGTTACAGGCTGTGCCAATGGTGCCTGGTGCCTAGTGTGGGAGTTTGAATATAGGCATCATAAGCTGTTCGGCTTTGGGCTTCAGAATTGCCTGAGTGTAGATTTGTTATACCAGGTGAGTTTTACACACTGCTTTATCTAGCTTGGGGATTGTTGTGTGTGTCCTAATGGCCACTGCCCTAGGTCCTGGAGTTCACACAGTATCAGTCTGTGCCCTAGGTGTTCAGTGGTCAGGTTTGGGACTCAAATGGAACCCAAGCATGATTTAGGTTAGCTGTCTGGATGTCTGCTCCTGTTCTTTAGAAACAGTCTCAAGGAAGTGGTGGTTTGATTTCTGGCCCTGTTTGTTGGGAAGGAGAAAGAAGAGTGTGCTGTGGCAGATTGTTTCTTGATTACCTTAGCCTGTTGGCAGGGTTGTTTCTCCCTTTGGGGCTGGTGGAGCCTAGATTTTGGATCTTCTGATACAAGTGCTGGGAGATCCTCCGGGTCTTCAGAGATTTGATGCCAGTGTTTGTGGTAGGTGAACCAGAGTAGGTTCACCTACTCTAGGTTCAGCTCCTTAGTTTAACAGCTCAAAATGCCACTTTGGTTCAAGGTTTCCTTGTTATCCAACTTACGGCCTAATGAGAGGCGGGCTGTGGCTTTCCGTTCCCATTTCAGTTCCCTGTAGAATGTGCATCAAAGCTCTCAGTACTGATGGAAGCCCAGAAAAAAAGAGAAGTGTGTGAGTCCCAGCAGCCGGAGAGGAAGGCAGGGTCGATTTTCTTCACATGCAGTGGGAGTGTTAGCTCTGATGCAGGGAGTGGGCTTTGCAAATCACCAAGGGGAGCCACATTAGGACAAGTCAGCTGCTAGGCTCTGGTGTGAGCCCAGAGCCAACGTATCATTAAGTCTGCTGCCAGCAATCAGTGACACTGGGTCTGTTTTATAATCGGGTTGATTCCCGAGGCCTTTACCTATGGGCGGAGGGAGCCGGCGTCCCTTGTTATGGCACTCACTCACAGGCATCACTGCCAGCTTGAAGGTGGACCCTTTGGAAATGCTGGTTTTGTACAGGGTTTAACTAAACACAATATACATGTTTATCTGGTATGTCTTCAAGTATCAGCTGCTGAGGTAGAGAGATGGTTAGCCAAACACAGTGTACATGTTTATATGGTACGTCTTTATGTGTGAACTGACAGGCTAGATGGTTCATCAGCTGTGAGCACCAGCTGCTCTTCCAGAGGACTCGGGTTCAGTTTCGTCATGTTGGTTTACAACTGTTGGTAACTTCACTTTTAGGGGTCTGGCACTCTTCTGTGGGTGCTCGGCACGCACGTTCCATGCGTGCACATACATACATGCAGACATAGCACCAACACTCATACAATAACAATAGAAAAGTAAAACAATAGAAATTGTTTGCTCTCAGATTTAAACAAAACAAAACAGAACAAACCATGAGTATCTCTGTGTGGGAATGTGCGATTATGAGTGTAGGTGCCCTGGAATGGAAAAGATGATGTAGGATTTCCCAGAGCTGGAGTTATGGGTGGATGTGAACTGCCCGACATGGGTGTTGAGAACTGAACTCTGGTTCTCTGCATGAGCACCACCTGCTCTCAATGGCTGAAGATCTCTCCAGCTCTGCTGAGTGCTAAGATACCCTGAAGTGAGCTAGCCTTTCTGAGCAATTGGGTTTATGGTTATGTATACGGTACTGCCTGAGACTTGTTAATCTTCTGCTGTTTATTTTTAACATATACTATGGTTGACTTCTCTACATGCGTTTGTTCATTTGACCTGTTGGAATTCACTAGGCACTCTGGGCAAGGTCACAAGTTCTCTGGATGCCCTGATGGCCACTTGGGTGAAATCTTACTGTGGTCTTTTCTTGGAGCTAGAAAGAAGATCTGGATCTGTTTTGAAGTGTGTTTTCCAGGCTAGTTGTTTAGCTGTGTTCATTGTGCTTCTGTGGATGTGGCAAAGGAGCTAGCTGTGGGAGGAAGAGTTTTTTTATGGCTCGAATTTCAAGGCGTTTGTCCACCCTGGCCAGGAGAGCACCCCGTCAGGAATTCGAGGCAGCTGCTCTTGTCAGGTCTGCAGGCAGGAAACAGAGAGTTAACAAATCTATGTGTTCATCTTCCTTCTTTTTACTCTGTCCAAGACCCCAGCCCATGGCTGGGCCACCCACATTTAGTGTGAGGCTTCCCATCTGCGTTAATTCAGTCTAGAGAATCTGTCACCTGTCTTCTAGGTGAGCTAGATCCCATCAAGTTGACTGTCATTGTTAACTCTCACACTGGAGGTTCTGACCGCAGCCTGCGGACTGCATTGTGTTGGTTTACTGTGTTTTTACATCAGGTTTTTGGGTGGAGAGGCTGGGTGAGATAGCCTGCGCTGTACTGGGCAGGTGGCTGCATCTTGTTTTGAGGAATACACAGGTGAAGGAGAACTGTGGTCACCTTGGATGGGGGTGGGTGTTAGGAAAGGACATAATTGCTGTCCTCTGTGGTTCATGAAATGGAGAAGGCCATTTCTTTAGGGACTGGTAACAGTGTGTTGAGAGCTGTATCATAGGAAGTCATCAGAGGTTTTCTTGAGCTGTCACCTGGGCATGTTCTAAGGCCTGGTGGAACTGGGAATAGCGTATTTTAGAGTGGTAATTGCAAGGCTTGATTTGGAGTGCTCAGGAACAGTGGGCTGGTGAAGAGGTCCTGGCATGTGGGTAGGGTTCTGTTGAAAGGAAGGAGGCTTTTGAAAGGAGTAGCACTGGCTGCTCTTCCAGAGGAAACCTGTTCACATTTGGAGACCGAGACACCTAACAAGGCTCCCCGGTTGTGTGGCAGACATTGCTTCTGAGTCTGCATTCTAGAGAGTCCTGCCGTCTCCGGCAATTACATGTAATCTTTAGTTCCACCCCTCTGGTTGGTGAGCCTCACGTGATTAGGCCACTCGTTAGCAAGGTTTGTGAGTGTCTGAAATGATAGGAAAATAATTACATGCCCCACTTTACATATGCAAAAGCAATTAACTGTCATTAGTGCCCAAAATTCCTCCCAACTGCCCAGGGAGGTGAGTCAGTGTCATCACTATTCATTAGGAATTAATTAGAGAGTGCATGGTGATGTCAGCTGTGGACAGGGCTGGGAATACAGCACTGCCGTCCTTCCGCCTACAGAGGATGGACGCAAGTGAGTCTGATACACCTATGGAATGTACCTCATCTGGACAAGAGACTCCGATTCTGTGAAGCTCATGACTTTGGGCAACTTCCATTTCTAGACCTCCCAAGGTGGGGATAATGCCTAGGAGTGGAGCAGTGATGAAAGGGCCTTCAGACAAAATCTTTGTCACTGTTCTTCACCTGGGATCCCCAGGAAGCTGTGGGCTTGCACTGGAAGGAAAGTTCCTGGGCGCCCCACTTGTTGTTGTTTAATATGGAGTACAGCCTTTTTCTTACATCTGGGCTTTTGTGAAGATCACTGTGACCTTCAAGCTGTCCTATTCGTGGTCAAGCTGAGTGCTGTAAATAGCTCTCAGTGTGATTATTCCCTTTCCCATGTCACCCTCCCTCAGTGGCTCCTGCTTCTGGCAACTCTTGAGCTAGTGAAGATCTTTGCTTATTAACTCTGCTCTCGCCCACCCCCTGCTTCTCCACTTGTTCTCACTGGCCTTGCCAGTTCCTCTCCCTCTGAATTTTTTTCTGGGACTTGGGCTACCTGGTCTTTACATTACTTTGCTCCTCTCCCGATTTCCTTATAGCTTTGTCTTCTGCTTCTCCCTCTTCTCTAGCAGTCCAGAGAAAAGGAAACTAGAGAATGTTAGAAGTTCCTTTGAATAAAGTTCATGATGAAAGCAGCTTTCCTTTTAGGATCAAGACCTTTTTCTCTTGCACATAACCACTAGTGTCAATAATAATGGCTGGTAGATAAGAAGTGGGACTGTCCACACTCTATCTGGCTTGTGTTTCCTTTGACATGTTTCTAAAATGGTGACTCCTCCACTCCCACCTCACCCCTCATTTTCTTTTTGTGGATGACCTCAGGACCTCACACATGCTTTTCAAGCACCCCTCTACCAAGCTCATCCCATCACCAGGATGGCTTCTTGAAGAACTTACTATTTAGTGGTCATTGGGTTAGCATGAGTTTGGGGGATGAGTTGTCATGTTACCAAAGCATCCTCATGTCATCTGGGTGATGTTCACTCCTTTATTGGCTGTTTCTGTATCGGGTGCTAAGTCATCATGGGAGTGGAGATGTTATGGTGAACATGATGGTCCTGTCTGTCAGGTACACAGGGTGCAGTTAAGGGGTGCTGTACACACAGCTCTGTTATAGGCGCTGTCTGTAGGAATACAAGATGGTGGGTGGGTGTGTGAATTGGCCTCCTTCATGGCTAACAGTGGACACTGAGGCACATGGGATATGGTCCTGAGTACATAGCCACCTCGGTCCAACTCTCAGACTGGCTCCTTTCCTATGTTTTCATAGACAATTAAGCCTTGGCTCAAACAGGGTTTATGGATCTTCTTGACCCTCATGCTCAGTGATATTTTATTAACCATAAAGGCTAATTTTAATGAGGGGCTAAGGTGTTTACATGGTGAGGGCCTCATGGAAATTTGTGAGGGACTAGCATCTTCTCTTGTCACCTGTCACCCCTGTGGGGAGTGGAGCTGGTGTCAGCACTGCCTGCCTTTGCTCTTCTCTCCCTTGGTCCCGAGACTCCTGGAATAGGCTGCTGTGGGTCAAGTGCTTGTGACACCTCCCCCATGCTCTTGTGACTCTTCTTGAAGTGTTGGTGGGTTCTGGGAAAGGAATGTTTCTGGTGGGAGGCCGGATGTCGAGCCAGTTGGCAGGCCGCTTGGGTTATCCGGAACAGCTGTGTTTTGACTATCATGGGCTAGGAAATTTCAGGAGATGAGGGGCCTACTACTGCTTGTTGGCCTTCATGATGGAAACTGAGTCCTTTGAACTACGTAACACAGGGGTTCTGTTCATTTCAACAGTCTTTCCTTGGAGACACTAAATCACCTTGCCTAGAATAATATGAAAAGTATAATTTGTGAGAAAGTGAACTTAGGTGGATATTAGGAAACTAGTTGTCAACAATCTAAAATATTTCTTTGATCTTCTGAAGCCTTTTTTCCCCTTAATTTATTTAACTTTGTTTTATGTGAATTGGTGTGAGCGTGTCAGCTCTCTTTGGAACTGGATTTACAGATAGTTGGGAGCTGCCATGTGGGTGCTGGGAATTGAACTCAGGTCCTTTGGAAGAGCAGCCAGTGTTCTTATCCACTGAGCCATCTCTCCACCCCTTCTGAAGCCTGTTAAGATGCAAACCCTTTGAAAATTCATTTCACTTTTAAGTGAGCTTTCAGGGGATGTGCTTTTATTCCTCTGCTCTTTTGTTTCTTATGGGTATTTTGGCATCAGGATGTGCTGTTGTCTAGAGATGACGGACTGCATCATCAGGGATCAAGGGCACGTGGTTGTTCGGAGGACAGAATTCTTACTCTTACCTCACTTAATCTCAGGGCAGGCATGCTGCAGTTGCTTTCCTCCCACCCCCATTGGTTCTCTGCATTAGGGTAGAATGTAGTATCTTCATGTGTAAGTGAAAACTAGCTTTAAAAAATTAACTAATTTAGTTTGAGTTACATGGCTTGTAAGTGAGTCTAGTTTGGAATCCAGACCCTAGTTTGAATGACACACACACACACACACACACACACACACACACACACACACACGGAGGGAACAAGGGAGGGAGGGAGGGAGAGAGATCTTCATTCTGAGTTGAGGGAAACTGGACTTTCACAGTCAAAAGATGTGTGGGGAGGGGAAGACAGGAGGTCTGCAGAAAGCCTGTTAAATTCTGTGGTAGGGATCTTGATGGTGGTGGTGACTGAGATGAGGTCTCACTATGTCTCCCAGGTTGGCCTTCATTTTAGGATCCTCCCAGCCCCACCTCCAGAGTGCTGAGGTGACAGGCGTGTGCCACCGTGGCTGACTTGATTAGATCTTGATGGTGCTAATAAGCAGGTGCTTTTTGGTATGTATTCAAATCAAGGAAGATTGAGCAGTAACCAGCTCTACATATGTAGGATGCTCGTAAACTGTGACTGATACTCTCAGAGTCACTAGAGCGACAAGGACAGTTTCCAGGATGAGGTGGCTTTGGACCTGAGGAGTGGAATGCCAGAGATGTTATTTTGGTATCTAGTATGGGGAGTTTTCTCAGCCAGCCCAACCAGCCTTGTGATCTGAAACTCTCTGCCCATACAGGGACTCATCTTACAGTGGAGTTGTAAAAAGAGCCTGAGTAGCTCTGGATTTTGTGTCTGGTGTTTTCTGGGACTGTCTGCTGCTTCATGTCCAGAGAGAGGCGGTAACCCCATCCGACTGAGCACTAGTAGAACAAAATCGCAAGAGCCTAATTATGAAGTTCTTCCCTTTGCTGCAAATGAATCAAAACATGGGAGTGCTTAGAGCTGTGTTTGTGCTTCCTGGGTTGGTAGATCCATTAATGTGTGTGACTCTTAGCCTTAGAAGCCACTTGAGCGTTGTCTGCAGGACTCTGCTGCTATCTTCTGAGTGAGGCCATCCTTGGTGGACAGGCTTTCCTGTTCGTGGGAGTCTTCTTTTAAGCATCTCAGAGTGGAGCTGATCCCTCCCTTGGGATTACAGATGCATTGAGGAGGGCTGAGCAGAAAGTCCATAAGGATCCCAAAGGCTGGTCAGGCCATAGGAAATGGGTCTTTGAGGAGAGGCTGATCTAAAGGATGGATAGACGGATAAAGTCAAGTGAGGATATGGAAGCCACCTAGCTGGCTGAGCAGCTTCAGCGTATCAGTGTGGAAGTGGGAGGTGCTGTCAGGAGCCAGTGAGTGTCTTCCCACTGGTGTGATGTTTCCACATGACCTGTGTCACTGCCTGATGAGATAGTCTTGAGATTTTGGGTGGGGGTTGTTGCTTGCTGTGTTTTCTCCTGGAAACTATACTTCCAGTTGCACAAGAACCTTCTTCTCAGGACTAGGAAGGTCAGGCCCCTCAGCCCTCATTCCACTGAATTCCATCCATTGGCTATACTGGTTGAGTACCCACATGTCTACTATGTATCTTTAGATGCAGCTTCTTTGAGTTAATTCATCCCACTGTACTCTCTCCTGGCTTGGCCTTACCGTTTCATTTGTGTGTGCACTGTTTTGTTTGTTGAGAATGAGGCTAGCCACTATCAAAGCATCCCTCCTATTCTCGTAACTTCTCCAGTAAGCAATCACTGGGGTGGTTAAACTTAGCTCAATTTTATAGCGCTCTCAGATCCCAACCCAAAATGTATTCACTTAAAAATTCAAAAGGCCCATGAGGAGGGCACACAGAGTTCATCTTGGGGTCAGTCACAGAACCCTTTCTTGTTTCATAATTTATACCTTGACATTAGCACATTTTGAAGTCCAGTGTAAGCATATGTGTGTTGGTAAAGGGCTGTCAGTATCTTGCTGACCTGTTTAGCGGTAACAATTAAAAGCAAGCATGCCAATTTTTTTTTAAATGCACATGATGTCAGGTTGAAGAAAGTCAAGATGAAGAGTCCAAACCACCTATCAGTTAGACCACCGATTGTGCAATAGTCAGAGTTTCTGTACCCACGGTCTATGGAGATCCAAGGGCTCGGGGGAACAGGTGAGAGGCAGGGAAGGAGCTCAGTTTTTTCTCAGCTGGCAGTGCCCTGGAACGTGGACATGTTTTTCTCTTGTTTCTTGTGTTGAGATACTGCAGGGACGTAGGGGGAACAGCAGTGATCACACGAATCCTGCCTTGCTCTGGTACGCTGGGATCTATTTCCCATCATTCTTCAGGAGCAGACCTCCCTCCTCTTTTGGGGAGCCCTTTGCATTAATGATCTGATGTGGCTTTCACAAAGCCATATTGATATGTTAGTGTGTGGCCAGCAGGGAGTACTGGATTAGATCATTTTCACCTCGGTGTCAAGCCCGTGTGACATTTGTTTAGAAAGCGTATCCCCTTGTGACTCTAGGGGGCGTGTATAATTGAAAGGGAATGCATTTACATTTTGGAGAAAGATTTCTTCTGGTTCTCTTATCTTCAGTGCCCAGAAAAATTAAGGATCACACTTATCATGTGATCAGGAATTCCGATATGCTATAGGACCAGCTGCTGCCCCATGGGGATAGGGACATTTCCATTAGAGTGGCAGGTGTAGGAGTGGACAGGACTGGTCTCTGCTTCATGCAGGGTTAGAGTTTAGGTCCCCGACCTAGTGACCTGACTCCACTGAGTAGGAGCCCTGAAGATCAGTGCTCTGGGTCTAAGTGGGCTGGTATCGCTGACTCAGTTGGATGAGCAACTGCAGTACTAAATCTCATTTCTTCTGTCCCCGATTCTTGCATCTTGATGATTTTCATTGGAATGGTTTGATATTTCCCTTATGGTATCAATTTCTAGAGTGAAGCCGACGTCATTTTACGTTATTGTCTCATAAACTCATTCCGCTATGGCGGTTTGACTACCCCTGAGCACAGTGCTGCTTGTAGGGTACAGGCACTTAGTAAGAGGTTCTTATGTGAGCCTCGCAGAAAGATGTGTAGCTCTGAGTGAACGCCATCATTGCTGAGAATTTCCTCTCATCTGGGGAGATTACCCAGCTTCAGTAGGCCATTAGTGTTTTTGTAGGGTACTTAACAGGACACACAGTGAACAAAACCACCTGGCATCTCAGAATTCCGTATTCTTTCCTGAGAGTTACTGTCCATGCAACACTAGCGACCCAAGGACCTACAGTACCGCTTGTAGGAGCAACGTGTTGAAGGTGATCCCACCCATACACTGTTTTATGATTTCTCTTTTAGGTTTGTTTTCTTGAAAAGGCTCCAGGCTTCGGCTTGGAAAAACCAACCGCCAAAATTGAGCCCAGCAGCTGGAGCGGCAGCGAGAGCCCTGCCGAAAACATGGAAAGGATGAGCGACTCGGCAGATAAGCCGATTGACAACGATGCAGAGGGGGTCTGGAGTCCTGACATCGAGCAGAGTTTCCAGGAGGCCCTAGCTATCTACCCGCCCTGTGGGAGGAGGAAAATCATCTTATCAGACGAAGGCAAAATGTATGGTAAGTGGCCTGGAACATTCCTTTCAGGGACTGCAACCTGCCAGGGTACATGTGTGTTCTCTGAAGCCAGCTGTGGATGCTCTTTAAAGAATGACAGTTGGATATCCCCGAGACCACAGCTCCACTGCAGAGGAGTGTTGATAAGGGATCATGGGATATCATCCCTTGGGATTTTCTCTTTCTTTGTGCTTGACATGCCTCCTGGCAGACGCTCTCAGGCTCCAGGTGCCACGGTGGCATACATGCAGGAGGGGACAGGTTCTTCAGCACACACCCTTATCTCATTGGAGCATCGCCACTTAGTTCTGCATAGCTGCCCTCAGGAATGGGACCAAGTCTCCTGCATCCTTTCCACCCGTACAGGAGGAGCCTGTGATTTGGATGCGTATATGAAATCTGTTCTTACTGTCTGGGGATGTAGCTCAGTTGGTAGACTGCTTGCCTAACAGCACAAGTCCCTACATTTAATTCACAGTACTTGGGAAACTAGGCATGGTTGTGCAGGCCCTATAATCCCAGCACTCAGGAGTAAGAGGCGGGTAGACCAGAAGTCCAGGGTCTTCCTCCCTCCACTACACAGAGAATTTTGGTCATTCTGGACAGTATGAGGCCCTGTCTCAACACAGTGCCCCTCTAAAAAAATACTGAAATCCTCCCGCCTCAGTAAGTACCTGTGCTGCTCAGATAGAGCACACGCGTGGGCTCGATCAGCTTGAGACTTGCAGTTGAATGGCTGGTTGAGCCGCTGCTTTCATGCATCGGTGTCCCCGCCCACACTGCCTCCTTTCCCTCATGCATGTGTGTACCCCAGCCACCAGCTTCCCCTGCCCTGGGGAGTGTCCTGTGGCTAGGTTCTGAAGGAAGCTGGATGAGGGTGAGGAAGGCAAGCCCGGCTTTCCACAGGGGTCCGGATGCCAACAGCAGCAGGAGCAGCAGCGTGTGTCCGTGCCTCTAGCCAGTCAGAAGCTTGCCTCCACAGGGATGGGACATTCTCTCTTCCTCCCCAGAATGTTCCCAGCTGCAGGCTTGCAGTTTTTGGCTACCTACCTTCAGGGAAGCAGACGGCAGGTGGCTGCCTGTACATAGTGCTTGTCTAATTGAATTGACAGAGTTTGTGTTGTCACCAAGTCTAAAGAGATGCAACCAGCATAAATTCCACGAACACCGGCTCATCAACTGCCCGGGCCTATTAATTCAACAGAGGAGTGATTTATTCCTCAGTAATTCCCACTATTTCTGTAATAGGGTGTTGCACCTTTAACCCCGCGCTTCTCCGTCAGGAGCCGGAGGAGGCTGTACTCAGTCCAGCGACGGCTGCTGAGAGGGAAGCAGATGGTGGCACAGCTGCCACCAGCTGTGCCCCGCCTGCCCTCCCCCTTCACCACGGATGATGTAATGGAAACAAAGACACTTTTGCTTTCTGTGGCACGGAGCCTCTCAGCCCGCCGTGCACTCGGGAGTGAAAACCCAAACTTGTGGCATTTGTTTTATGTTCTTGTGAGTTCTGCTGTGGTCAAAGAATCCTCTTTTTATCTAGGGTGGTGAAGTCGGGCCGACACCACTCAGCTGCTGTGGGTGGACAGTTTCAAGGCCTCAGGTGTCCTGAGTCCTTTCTTTCCCTGGCTTCCCCTTCCTTGCCTTTCATTTGAAAATGACTTTGTTGTGTGTGGTGAAGCGTAGCTCTGGGCCATTGTGTTGTGCAGCTCTCACTCGTTTGCTCAGAAATTGTTCTAATCTAAATTAATGGCATAAGGCAGATTCAGCAGTTTACGCCTGAAACTCCAACACTCAGGAGGCTAAGGCAGGAGGGTAAGTGAGCGCTCACAGCCAGCCTGGGCTGTGTAGGGAGACCATCTCTCCTTTGTGAAGAGTTCACCACCGCACACTATGCCTGTAACTCCACTGTAAATTTCTAATGTGGAAATGATTTGTAAAGATCTCTTTCTGGGAACGGAACCATAGGAAGCTTCAGATTTGATTTGTTCTATCAGCAACTAACCTGGTCACTTTTGCTTTTGGTGTTAGTCTAGTTTTGGGCTCCTGGGAAAGATAGTCAAATAAATGACGATCACAGGTCCTTGGGGACTTGGCGTGTTGGATGCTGTTGTTTTGGAGTGTGGAGCACAGCAGGGTGAATAGACACTTGTAAGTTTGAGGTTGGCTATGGGACATGTCTGTATGATCAGGGCAACTTGGTTCTCAGTACTTTCCAGTTGTGTCTATTGTTGAATATAGGTGTCTTTTTCCTTAAGTCAGCACTATCTGATAACTGTCTGTGTTGGTGGCCAGCCAGATTTAAAATGAGGCAAACCTTTTGAGTGAGCAGCCTCAGGAATCACGACCTACTGGGGACAAAGAGTCTACTACTGGTTGTGGGTTTCCCAGGGCAGCAGAGGGTACACAATCTATAGGAGTTTGTTTCCTGCTTGGGGAGGAAGAGATGGGTTTTCTGCACCAGGCATACAATATCCTGTCCTCTCCAGGGAGAAACGCTCTCCTCAGCTCCCTGTCTTTGTGCCTTATGATAGAATGCCTTTTGCCCTCTTGGAGGGAAGTGTGGTAGTTCCTGGGCTAGGGGAGGTGGAGACTGGATCTCCCTTCCTGGGAGCTGCCTCTGCCTTGCCAGAGACTATGAGATTAGAGAAAATTGACTCTCCACAATGCTCTCTCAGCCAGTTGGGGACATTGTCATGTGACTCAGTGTGAGGCCACAGTCACTCTTTGTGATTAAGCTTTTGCTTTCACATACATTGAATCTGAACATAGTGAGACCAGGAATCAGCAGTCCCTGAGAACATCCTCCTTCTCTAGGAGCTTTGAAGATAAATGCACGGAAAGTATCTGAGAATCTGTGCAAGTCAGTCAAAGTCACATCCGAATGAAACAGCTGGTGTGTTTCCCTTGAGGATGCCATTCTCCTATTTCTGAGGTTTGTGGAGTTCTTTGTGATGTCACCTATCCCGAAACATTGGAAGAAGCAAGATCAGGTGATTTTGGTAATGAGATTCTCATCATGGTTAGCAGGAGAGGAAGTAGAAAGAAAGTTCCTTATGATAAGCTTTCATCCCATGGAAGAGAGGTGGCTTAGTTTTCTGCTACCTTGGATATAGCTGAGGTTATGTAGCTGCCTCTTGTGCCTGGGCATGCTCTGTTTGCCCTGACATACAGCACTTGCTCTCAGGATTGCCTCTAACTTTGCTCTAAAGGAACAGACCTTCCTCTTTCGCTCTGCCTTTCATTTTTTTCATAGCTATGTGTTTCGTTTTCTGGTAGGTTGTGGAGGAGGATGGGATGGGAGGGAAATTGTTAGTGAGCATGAACATGCTTGTCTGAAATTGATTTTCAGGGGAGTACACCAGAGTTGAAAACAAGCACCCCCCCCCCACACACACACACACAAAAGAAGAAGAAACAAACAATGATCCATGGGAATACCTGTGTCTGTTTCCTCTGTAACTGAAAACAAAGTCTGGTAGTGTGGTCAGATGTCTTTGGAATCCTACAGGGGCTGGGACAGAAACTAGTTTACAGTGATTGTCGGCCCTACAGGCAGACAGGTGCAGCACTTTCGCAGTTTAGACTGTGTAATTAATAGGAATCCTGGCCCAGTACTTTTAGGTCCCAGGCTTCTGGCAAGTTGCCTTAGTTCTCTGTGTTTCAGTGCCCGAAGCTGCAAAGGAGAGTGTTAAATAGATCCAGCTTCAGAGGATCGTCACAAAAATTAACTGAAGCAACTGTGATCTGGGCTTGCCCACCATGCTTGAGCATCTCACATACAGTTGAGTGTGAACAAAGTGTGTGTGAACTGAAAACAAAACAGAAGTTTCTGCCTTGTCCTACTGAAGGCTTTGTACGTTATATCCAGCTGACATTCCAAGGACACCCTGAGGTGCTGTAAGGAGGGGGCTGGGCGGCTTCAGGTCCACGTCTGTTTAGCTCTCCGAAGCCTGTGCTATACCCATTGTGCTTTCCAGTCTTCCTTGGTAGGAGCCAGTGCACATCAATCCATCAAATCACTGTTGAGCACCAGCTGTTTGCCAGCCTTATGCTTGGGGTTGCCAGGATGAGTGCAGGGATGCAGACAGACACAGTCAGAGTGCCTGCCCTCATGGAGCTGTCACAGGTTCATTTGCCGACAGCTGACCTGAGATCAGGGCTGGGTGCCAAGGATTTCTGGGAAGTCTGAGGACGCTTTGAAGATGGTCACCTTCCACTCAGCCTTTTGAAGCCTGTTCTTGGCTACTAAAGTCCAGGACACCTGGTCTGCTGCTGGCAGGAAGAGAACTCAGCAGGGAGGGCCCAGATCACAAGGCTGGCCCCGGTACTGGCCAGGAAGATGTCTGGAAGGTTCTAGTGTCCTAGGGCGCTGCTGGCTGATTGGGCATAGCCACTGGTAGGCAATGGCTTTCTCCTTCTGTGAGCAGGTGCCTGTACCCTCTTTCTTGAGAACAGCTGGATGGGAAGTAGGGAGATACCCCTCCCCATTTTTGTTTACATTGTTGTTGATACTTTTTCTGTTGTGCTGGGTATTGAACCCAGGATCTCATGCCTGCAAGACAGGATTCTGTCAAGTGGTCTATATTCCTAGCTGTATGTGAGGGGCGGTTTCCTTGCTGGGATGCTAGGCCTGCTGCTCAGTTCTGGAGAGCTGGCTAGTTCAAGAGGACACGGAAGATGCATGTGTGTGTCTTCCTCATTGCTGACCTGTGCCTTGCCAGTCATGAGCAGGCTTTGCGATTTCCTGCCTGCCTGTTTTTCAAGAGGAAGGGGCTTGCTTTTTAGTGAGTACGGTGAGTACTTGCTTTTTAGTGATGCCCCCTCTGACCAGGGGCATCAGAGTATACATGGGTGAATACAACTGTGTGCCAGTCAAATAGCTGGCGGGTCCAGTGCTGTTAGTCCCTGGGTGCTGCCCAGCCCTGAGAACTGTTTAAGGAGGCAGGGCTGTCTGCTTCCACAAGCAAATTACTCTCATGGTTCATTTTTGGGATGAGGGTGGTGGCTGAGTCTGTGGAGCTCCTGGAGGCCCTGGTATGTAAATGATGTCAGACTCCAATGCCTACAGTCACTGGTTCTGGGGCCAGAGTTAAACACCCTTGCCAGTTCTCTATCTGAGCACCCTGTGGCATCTTTCACTTTCTTTCCTTTTGACCTGTTGCTTCAAGATGACCAGTTAGACAATGAAACACAAAGAGCTTTGCCCTGAGATGGGCAGGAAACGGGATCTCTGTGTTTCCTGCAGGCTTCCTTGTTGGATCTCACACGCCGAAGTATCTTCAGTGCTTGTGCTCTGAGAACCTCTTCTATGGGAAGAGATGGTACACCGAAATGGGGAGCAAAGAGAAAGGCAGAGGGGTCCTTGTTTTTTCAGCTTGTGTTGGCAATTCTTCATTGAAGGATTAAGAAGGAATTCTGATCCAAATAGGGACACAGGGGAGCCAGGGAGTTCTAGACTCCTTGCTGCAGATGAGTAATAGGGGATTTTGACCCAACTTGGTTTCTGGGAGACTAGCTGCTGTCATATCAGTATTTTGATTGGGAAATAATGGGGGCGGGCAGGGGCCCAGCATGCAGAAGTTTATTCCCGAGGTGTGTGGCTTAAGAATGGGATATGAGGGAGGAAGAAGAAAAAACTGCTAAGTCATTCACTAGTTCTTCTGCCTCTTTGCTATGGACAGTGGACAACCTGGGATGCAGAAGACTCAGACTTAGAGATCACCCATCATTGTAAAAAAAAAAAGAAAAGAAATCACCCATCGAGGACTACAGCGTGTTCTGACCATGAGTGAGACAGCACACAGGGAGTAATAACAGCTGAGCTGTTTGAGTTGCTTTAGAACCATGTTCTCTTACTTAGCCCTAATAACCCAGTGACATAGGAATATCCATTTTGTAGTCAAGGAAGCTTGAGTTTACCATCAAGGTCAAATTATTTTTCAAGGTTACACAGCAAAGAAGTTGTGGAGTGGACATTTCCAGGCCAGTCACTGACGAACAACTAAATGCACAGTGGAAGTGGATGTTGTTTTAGAGACACACGTTTCCTGTTGCTGGGAGGGAGAGAAAAGTGATCGGAAATTTCCCTATGTATCTTTGAGAGTAAAGGAGTGGGGCAAGTGAGAATGAGAGACAGACAATTGTCTGCTGTAACTTTAAATTTTGCGAAAAGAACCACTTAGTGGTTTTCCTTGGATTAGAAATCCCTTCTTGTCAAAGATGGTGAAGGCATATTTGTAGGTAGCTGCAGAGCTATAGCAGGTGGCTTCACACAAGACCAGTCTTGTTCAGAGCGGTATAGCCGTAGACCTTGACATGTGACTTCATGACTTGTGTGTGGAGCCTGGGTTTAGAATGGTGGGATGAAAGGGGAGGGCTGTTTATCATGGAATGGCATGGTTTTCAGCAGGGAAATGAGGATGCCACCTGGGCACTTGCTACCTTATCATGGCGGGCATTGCGCTGTACCATGGAACTTCTGAGTAGAGGGAAGCCTGTGATGTTTCACTCTGCTTTATGTGTTACAAAGCCACTTCTGCAAGCAAGTGAGGTGCCTCTTGGAATCTTCCGTTGGCATGGGTGCTGGATGTTGGAGCGTGGGCCTTCGGATGGGGAAGTTTCCAAGGTGGAACCCACAGAACTGGCTGACCGGAAATGGTTTGTGAAAGAATGGGCTTATGTTGAGGTTGTACTTTCCTGGATGATGGAGAGGTAGGTAGACTATGAAATGAGACGGGGAGTGGAGACAGGAGAGGCCGGTTTGGGAGAGGTGGGAATAAGGTGCCTTGCATCATGTCCTTGTCTCAGGTGTGGGACCTGCCCTGTGGGGAGTTGGAAGCTCAGGCCTAGAGCTCAGGTCAAGGATGCACCCACATGCTCCAGGAGTGATGGCAGCGGCCTGTGCTGCCAGGCTAGCACTTTAGCAAGGCCAAAACTGGTTCGGATTAAAAAACATTATTACGCTCTGAATGGAACTGTGGCAGTCAGTTCTCCCCTTCCACCACAGGGGTTCCTGTTCCTGTTATCCAAGCTCAGGTCTTCAGGCTGGGGGTGAGGGCAAGCACTTTTACCTACTAAATTATCTTGTAGGCCCCTGGCCTAGATTTTAAATGAGATGTTTAGAATTGGGAGAAAAAACAGATTGCTTCTCATGGGTTCTGTCCTGCTAATTTCTTTCTGATCTGCCCAGGGGCATGTCCTCAAACTTCTCTTCCCCCTGCTTTTACCTCCTTAGTGCTGGGGTTGCATGACTGGAATGCCAAGCCTAGTGTGTGCAGTGCTGTGGCTGGAACCTAGGCCTTGTGCATGCTGGGCAAGCACTCTGCGGAGCCATGTCCCAAGATTGCCTTTTTTTTTTTTTTTTAAATAAAGGGATAGGTCCATGGCTCTGACCCTGATTATCAGCAGCAAAAGCTTGAGGGAAAAGGAAAGGAGAAAGAGGGAGGGAAGGAACAAAGATTCAGGGAAGGAACAAAGATTCAGAGTCTCTGTCCGTGTGCTCTGAGCATTTGGGTGTATTAGGTGGTTGTCCGAGTTTGAGAAGCAGAGGCCTGGGCCGCAGTTCACTCTTGCAAGTTGGTAAAAGCACCAGGTGAGGATAGTGACTCCTGATCTCCTCACATTGCTGAGGTGACTTCTCTACTTGGCCTGCTTTTAAAAAACCCATCACACTAGAGGTCATGCATGCCCCAGGCTCTGGGGTGAGGTGAGATGGTGGCCTTTATGTGGAGAGAGACTTGATACCTTGGATGGTTGTCAAGTGAAGAGAAGACTAACTTTTAGGGCAGGGACAGGCTAGGCCACACGATGAGCTAGGGAGAGGAGTGTGTGAGGAGAGGGTGATTTTGATGGAGCAGAAGCCAGAGAGGACTCTAAAGGGTGGGGCTTCCTCTGTTCCCATGCACAATGGAGGAATTGACTGCTGACAGTGATTAAGGCCACATGGCTGAGCTGGCCCATAGGCTGTGGAGAATCGGAGCAGGCCTAGCACAGCTGCAGGAGAATGGGGCCTAGACAGACAGGGTGAGCGGAATTACCAACCAAACCTCAAAGGGCCCAAGGGAAGTTGGAGGCTATTACTTTCTTTCGTTATTGAAAATTTTATTGAGATAATTATAGATTCACATGAAGTTGTAAGAAATAACTCACAACGGGTTCCTTTGTGTGCATTTTGCCCATTTCCCCCAGTGGTTAGATTTTGCACAATTGTGATACCACAGTCAGGATATTACATCAGCACAATCCATGGATCTTGCTTAGAGTTTCCCAGCTATGCGTGCATGCATGCGTGTGCAGTCAGGGTAATTAGGTTGTGTCCAGGGTCTTTTGTTCCATCAGTCAGAACTCAGGTAGTTCCAACACTACAGGGGACCCTGGATCGCTCCTTATTAGTGGAGTCATACATGTGCTGTGTGTTGTCATTTGACAGTGATAGTTTTTTTTTCCATTTAGCTCCATTTAGTCCTGGAGATGATCAAGTTTTATGATCATATCAATAGTTTATCCCTTTTTACCATTAAGAAGCATCCCTCAGTGTGTGTGAACCCCAAATCACTTAACCTCTGTGTGTTTATGTGGTGTGATATGTACGTATGTGTGGGTGTGTGCACTTATATGCGCACATTTGAAAACCGGATAACAGATGTTCTTTTTTATTGCTTTCTGCTTTATTTCCTTGAGGCAGTATCCCCTTGATGAACCTCGATCTTAGAACTAGCAAACCCTAAACAGCCTCTTGTCGGTGTCCCCTGAAGCACGGCACACAAGTGTGCATGCTGCTATGCCTTGAATTTTATGTGGGTGCTGGGATTTGAACTCATGTCCTCATGCTTACACAGCAGGCATTAGCTATTGAACTATCTTAGGTTCAAATGCTTAAACCTGTTGGAGGGTATCTAGGTTGACTAGCCTATCACCACCCCCACTCTATAAACATTTGTTTTAGGAGTTTTATTTGAGCCTGTGGGGCGAATTTCTTTCTGAGTTGTAAATACCTGGGGATGGGGATATTGAACTCTCCAGCTGTTTTCCAGGGTGGCTGCTCTGTTTCATATTTTCACCTACATTCTCTGCATCCTTCACCACCATTTCCTCCTAGCCACCCCCCCCCCAACAAAACAAAACAAAACAAAAAAACAAACAAACGGGGTTTCTCTGTGTATCCCTGGATGTCCTGGAACTCACTCTCTAGAGAAGGCTGGGCATGAACTCAGAACTCAGATTTGCTTGCCTCTGCCTCCTCCTAAGTGCTAAAGGCCTGTGCCACCACTGCGGGACTGTACTGTTTATCATATCCATTGTAAAAAGTGTGGGTCAATAGCACCTGCATTCCTAATTTATATTTCCTTAGTGACTACTAAGCTATCTTTTCCTGTGCTCATTTGGGTTATGCATCTTTCTCAGTGGTGACATCACTTTGGGTGCTTTTTCCATCTTATAATTGGACATTTCTAGACTGTTCTAGATACAGTGCTTTTTGGGACTCATGGTTAACATGTATTTTCTCCATGTTGTAAATTTATTGGTTGTTGCTGTGTTTACATTGAGGTGGGATGGGTGAACCCCAAAATCCAAACAAAAACTTTGAGATGAGTAAACTTGAGTAGGGATTGAGTGGGGTGTTCTTTTAAGACAGGATTTGGCTTGAGGCTGGCCTTGAACTCCTGATTCTTTTGCTTCTACCTCCCAACTGCTAAGATTATATGTGTGTGCCACCATGCCTAGTTGGGTTAAATTTTTAACAAAAGAGCAGAAGCTCGGTTTTCATCCTGTCATTGGGATTAGCGTTCCCTTCTGCCAGTTATGCTTAGTGCCTAGCCAAGAGTTTCTTGGTTTTCTTACTTTAAAAGTTTCATGGTTCAAACTATATTGTGCAATCCATTCTGAATTAAATTCTTTGGAGATCTGTTTCTTTCAGGGCAGGCCATTGGCATGATTGAACATCTTGGGTCTGTCCATAGCCCTACATCAGGGAAGGAACTAGTATGTGTGGTGGGGGATGGAGAACAGAGGCTCGTCTTGACAGATGGAGCCTGCTGAGTATGAGAGACAGGATTGTAGGCTCCTGAGTAGATGGGGAGATTCCAAGTTCTGAACTAATGGCCACTAGTTTGCCAGAATGTGGACTGTGAGAGACTGTCACAGAATGAGAGACTGCCAGAATGAGGACTCTATGGCTGTGGCCATAGAGAGAAGGAATAGGAGCATCCAGGCCATGAGTGATCTATGTTGGGTTGGGTTGGGTTGGCTAACTGCCACCCAGAAGAAGTACAGAGCATGTTTGTAAACAAGCTCCCTGAATAACCCTTCCTGGGGGACTGTAGTGACCCCTCAGCTCTGAGTAGGAAGAGCTTGATAGATTTCAGTAGCATGAAAACATCAGAAGGAACTTCACGGTCAGAAGGCATACTTCCTTTCTCACACCACATGGACTCGTGAGGTTGTCATCAGATGAACGGAGGCAAGAAAGCCAGGGTACTCCCTACTTCTCAGCGGTGTATGGAGAGAATGCAGCCGAGTGTGAAAACATGCTTCCAGCAGAACTGCCCTGGGGCCTGTCAGAAGCCTTGGCTCTGTTAAGGAGGGACTGGACTGAGCTCTTCTTTCTGCAGAGGAAGAGGGTAGGTAGAGCATGTATAGAGCAGACTTTTATGGACTGAGTTACTTGTGATGGGAAGGACCAGCAGAGCCTGATGTTGGGCAGAGGGGAGGAGCCCCATAACAGGCAGGAGGCTCTGCAGCCTCTGAGAGAAGGGAGAAGGCATACAGGACCCTCCCTTCCTCTGCCAAACTGTTCTAGAGCCCAGGTCCTGCTTAGTGATGACTTGCATTTCACCTGAAGAGTGTGTGGTCTAGTTTACCTGTTTGTACCCCATTCCATTGATACTGAAATCTGTCAACAAGTGTAAATTACCATTTATATAGAATCTTTGCAACCCTTTGTTTTTCTGTTATTTTTAATAAATAAAGGTTCTGTCTTTGACATCATTCCACCTAGTGGGGGAATCACTTACATCATACTCATAGTGGTTGCTGAGGGGAAATGGGACTGCAGAGTTCCTTCTGTTATAGGATTCAGTTTTAATGGGGTTTTAAAAATACTGAACATATGTTACTTTTGGAATTAGAAGAAAAGAGATAATTATAATCAACTTTATTTTTTTTCCTCCAAGTAAGAACTGCTCATTAAAGATAATTGTGAAAAACAGCAAAGAGTAGAAAAGTAGCCACAGTGCCCGGGTGCACTATAGCAGGGTGTTCCCAGGGGCCTGTTTTGGGCAGCCATTGCAGGGTCCCAGGGCAGGAGGGTGGCTGGGATACAGAGCTTGGGGCACAGGGGGTCACGGGTCTGTGCTGGGGTGAAGAGAACGGAGTGTTCTTAGGATGGTTTTTAGGACATGAGTGCAGGAGTTAGTTAAACAGGTGCCCAGCCACTTGGGTCTGTCAGTCAGCTGCGCAGACTAGCAGCAAGTGGCATTCTGCGTTAGGTAGGCCTTATGGTAAAGTTGCCGTATGGGTGGGCTGGGGAACACTGGTAGCCATTCTTCCACTGCTTAGAGGCTGGGTGTCATCAGAGTGACTTGGATTCCTGCCGAGCTGGAATCTTCACTATTATTCAGCCTGCACTAGAGAATAGACCTGGTTTACTCTTGGGTGCCTGGCGGAGTGTCTGTTTTTTAAAATGCCAGTAGTTTTTCTGGTGACATGCTATTCTTTCTAACACTTCCTGGCAAGTGATCTCCTACTTGCCCTGCCTTTGGGCACAGTTGGTGTGTTTAGCATTTGAAAATGCTCTAGGGACCTTATGGCGTGTTTCAAAGTCTCACTTGATTCTAATCACTCATTAGATTATGGTTCATTGCAGATGGGTTTCATTTACCTGGTGCTTCTGTGGAGTCTGTCTGCCCTCCTTCCCTTTCCTAAACGCTTTCATTTCAGACAAGTCACAAAGTCAAATCTGTACTTTGGAGCCCGAGTGGATGTCATTTATTCAGCTTTTCTTCTTGTAATAATATCCTTTCTCTTCCCCTTGGCCTTCTAGAAGATGTGCTCAAAGGTATGGCTATGATGCCTGGGCCTTTATCGAAAACAAAAATTTGCCAGAAGTTGGTGCACACCTTTAATCTGGTAATTAGGAGCCAGAGGTGGTGGGTCTCTGTGAGTTCGGGGCCATCCTGGTCTACCTAGTTAGTCCTAGGACAGTGAGAGCTACATAGTGAGATCCTGTTTCAAAAAAATGAGAGAGAGAAAGAGACAAAGACTATCTCTCTCTCTTTTCTTTTCTTGATGAAACTAGTCCGTACCTGAAAATTTTCTTTTTGCAAGCATCAGAGAAACTTTTAGACAACATAGAAGAGAAAATTCTCTTTTAGTATGTGTTATTGATGAGCCTAGTGTCAAATGAGTAAATTTATTCTATGTTTATAAGTTGAGGTCGTGTGTGTGTGTGTGTGTGTGTGTGTGTGTGTGTGTGTGTGTGTGTGTCGTGTGTGGCACCCCCACCCCCCGACTTAGTCTTCCTGTCCTCCTTATCACCTGTGAATTTCACTACTACAGTGTTGAGATGGCTTTGGCAGCTGTCCCCAATGACTGCTTCTCCTCCAAGCACAGTTGCTTCCATGACAGCTTAGGAGAGCTAGCTCTTTATAATCATCTCACCGAGTGAGTTCTGGGGTACAGTGATGGCCTGAGAAGGATGTGCATACCTCTAAAGTGATGTGGTCTTAAACACTTGAGCATGTCCAGGCAGGCATCAGATTTCGTGTTTATTCAGCTCACAAGCTCCACGCTAGGGTGCTTTCTGTCCTGCGGCAGCAATACACAACTTGCAGTGGAGATGGGATGTTGATTATGAAAGCTGCTATCAGGTGACTTTGGTAACTAGAGTTGTAAAGTGCCCACATGGGCCAGC
Organism: Psammomys obesus; assembly: GCF_907164565.1. Classification (NCBI taxonomy): domain Eukaryota; kingdom Metazoa; phylum Chordata; class Mammalia; order Rodentia; family Muridae; genus Psammomys; species Psammomys obesus. The sequence continues at coordinate 14,429,948 of NW_026596088.1, read as the reverse complement.
CTGGATGTCCTGTGACAGCACCCATGAGCATTTCTAGCTGCAGAGGCTTCTCTGGTACCGTGGACACTGGCATAGTGATGAGACCCTTTGAAATATGTCTTAGGATGGCCAGGCGTGGAGGCTCACACCTTTAATCCCAGCACTTGGGAGGCAGAGGCAGGCAGATCTTTGAGTTTGGAACCAGCCTCCAAATACTCCACCTCCCTAACTCCCCTCCCCCCCTCCAAAAAAAAAATGAAAGTGGTGAAGGAAATGTGTATCTCACTAAGGCCTGGACTGAACAGGGCAGGTGTTATGACAGGGAATCAAAGTATTAGAGGTAATAATAATGATAACATTAATTACTATTATTGTGTGTGCAGTGTGTCAACTACTGTTCTAAATACCTAACATTTATGACTCTGAAGTTTTTACAGATGGTTTCTATCATTATTTTCATAATACATATAACATATGACTTCTTAGGAAAGCTTGCTGTTTTTGGCCTTTTTTTCCCCCTGAGGGCATGGTAATGTCTGGATAGGGACCTCATATGTCTAAAGTAGTTGCAGCCTGAAACATTATCACTGTTCAGAACAGTCTAACAAATTGCCTAGGATTATATAGTGGTTATTGTTCTAGCTAAGATACAAGGCACAGTTTGGGTCCAGAATCGCCGTTCTGATCTCTTTGTTGTCCCAGGAGTCTAGTGTCCCCACTCTGCTATCTGCTCAGATAGATTGGTTCCATGTAACAGTGGGAGAAGGAGAATGAATTTTCCTGGAGCTGAGGACACCCCCCCATCCTGTTCTTTTGCTTGCTGAACTCCACTGGACTTTCAAGGCCTTGTAAAAATAAATACCCCATCCAGGGCTGGGAGATGGCTGAGCAGTTGATAACATGGGCTGCTTGTGCAGAGGACCTAGGTTCAGTTCCCAGCACCCACTTACAACTACCTCTGGCTCTGCTTGGAGAGGGATCAGAGGCTTGGCATCCACAGCAGCAGGTGTGCATTTGGTGCATATGCATACATGTGTTAGGTACCCCCAGGTACACATGAAATAAAAACAAGTCTTTTTAAAAAAGACACTTGCTCTCTGAACCTTCCTCAGCCTTACAGCAGGGCTGGATCTTTAGGTCTTCTCTCTCTCTGTGTCTCTCTCTCCTTCCCTTTCTCCCTCCCTCTCTCTTTGAGCCAGGTTTTCTGTGTGCAGCTGTCCTGACATTCACTGTGTAGACCAGGCTGGCCTTAACTCACAGATCCGCCTGCCTCTGCCTCCTGAGTGCTGGGATTAAAGGTGTGTGCTACTGCACCCGGCATGACGCTCTTAACAGATCACTAGCCATCTGTCAAAGAGCTCGCCAGATTTGATTCTTAAATTATGCTAAGAACTTTTGAGGTCACTTTGGGTGTGTGTGTCCCTAATCCTTAAGGTTTCTCCAAGGGCAGGTGCTGTGACTCAGCCACTCTGTACCCTTGTCCTCAGCACAGCAACTGCTTCACTGCAGACTTTCAAACATGCTTGACTTGGTGGAAGGTGTTAGTAGAAAGCTCATCATTTATCTCGATAGGATTCCCCGTTATCACAGTCTCACCTTTTTAAACAAAGATCACATTTAAGGACATTCTGATGAAATAATGAGGGCAGCTATTCATTTCTTGGATAAGAATTGACCCCTGAGCCCAGGATTGTTTTCTGGTGAGAGGAAACTTGCAGTGGGCCATTGATGGCCCTGTCTGTGTCTGTGATGACAGGAGTGGGCACACATATGCAGATGCATGCTTGCATGTGGGTTTGAGTTGTTTGAAAGTCACTTTGAAGAGTGGTCCTTCTTAGATGATGTTGTATGTGAAGGCTGGTTCTGCTTGTATTAGAGTAACTTGCCAGGCTGTGGTCCTGGCTTAGCTATGGGTCAGCTCATAGAAGTCAGTATTACAGTAGTTCAGTATTCAGACATGCCTCCTGGCCAGATGGGATGCAGGCATGATGGTTTTCCTGCCAGCCTCAGGATGCTTAACGTTCTGACCTGCTCTGCTCTGGAGCTCCCGACAAGACATTCACCAGTCAGCCCCACGATCTTAGCCTTTCCTAACACCAGAGCTGTCTGAGCCCAATGTGGAGTTTCCTTTATCCCAGCCTCCCTGGGAATTTGACTCCCTATGGGGTTTCCTTTCTGCAGTCCCCATCCTTCACTGAGTGTTGATGCCAGCAGGAGATGGTCCCTGTTTCTAAGCCCCCTTTAACCTGCTGTTCTGGGGCTAGTTCCAGGGTCTAGGAAATTGTAGAGGAAAACCAGCGATGGTTGTTGGTAGGCGGGCTCTGTTAGAGGAGCAGGGCCTGCCCTTTCTCTGTGTCAGATCAAAGGTAGCTTCCCAGTCATTTGATACCTTCATGTGAAGATGTGTCTGGGCCAGGGCTGGGCCTTTCTGGGGGCCTGGGAGCTGAGGACGTGTGGGCCTGCATATGCTCATGGGGGCTGGCATGGAGGGGAGGGCAGGCTCACAGCAGCTGCCCCTGGAGCTCAAGGCTAGGGGATCTGGAGAGGGCAGGCGGCCACCTCAGCTTTCATAGGCTGCTTCCAGGGAGGCCCTTTCCTGGTTCCAGTTCTGGGGACACACTGGCTGCCTTGTTTGCAGCTGCTTCTGCATAGCTGTCCCCTGGACATGCCAGTCCCAGGGCTCAGATGTTGTTCCCAGTATGGCTATCCTATCTAAAATCCAAACAGAAACACTTCGGAGAATGAGTGGCACGGTGTTTGTAATGATGCCAGGAGAACCAGAATCAACCAGGACCATGGCAGGCAAAGCAGGAGATGGGATCTTCCTTCCTAAAGCTCTGCTTTGGGCTTACACTGCCCCAGCCCCCATCTCATGACTGTGGGTACCAGGATCTTTTAGATCTAGGTGCTTCAAGGTTTGGTCTGTGGAGCAGAAACTTCAGGCTCCTCCCACACCAGAAACCCAGGAGAGCAGGTGGGAATTCTGAGGAAGACCAGAGGACCATCTGTTCCTTTGAAAGCATGATGATGGTACTGATGGTACGGTGTCTAGATGTGGGTGATTTGATTTTTCAGTACTTGGGATACATGTTAACATTCTGCTTATTCTTATTCATGGCCTGTTGGTAGCACAAGAGGCACTTTCTCTTCCAGGGTTCTGTGACTGGCTGAAGCCCTGAAGCTGGGGCACTGTGCAGGTGCAGAGCAAAGCCTGAGGCTGCAGGCTCCTGGCATGAGAGAGAGGGGAGCTGGTTACTTGCCCCTCCTGTATTGTTTCCATCTGAGCAGCTGGGCCTCTCAACCCTTGGCAGAGCAGGAACTTTGACAGCAGAAGAGGTGGACGCCAGAGCTCTGTCCTATGGCTGTCTTAGCCAGCACCACACTGTTTCCAAGTCTGGCAGAACTTGGATCACCACAGGCCCCCTGTAATAAAGGACAGAAAAGGTCACTGGGTCTTCAGATGGCACCCTAGAGTTCTGCCTCCCCTGGGGGTTCTGGGTGGGCTGAGTCTGACCATTCTCTTCTCTTCTATAATTAGTACTAAGACTGCCATGGTCCGTGTGGGGTGCCCTGTGAGATTTGAATTGTGGATAAGTCACTTTCTAATTCAAGCATGTCATATGCAAAGGTTGTATTTTGCATGGCAACCCCAGTTAGTAGGGACCTGCCAGGTTGCTTACTGCAGAGGCACCGGGAAGCCAATCACAGTGATCTTTTATTCAGCCCAGTGGTAGTTTGTCGAGTGTCAAGAACAACATGTGACAGATGCTGTCCCAGGCATTGGGGATACTACAGTGAGTGAAACCAGGTGTGAGCTCCTGAATTCGTGGAGATTACAGGGGAGTGTGTGGCGGGTAAATGGAATATGCCAGCGTCATCCAGTTAAGATGAAACAGCCAGAAAAGATGACTTGCCTCCTCTTCCCCCATCCCACATGGCACACTCTCCCGCTCTTTAGCCATTCTCCCAAGCAGGCCCTCCTACTCTCATGTGTATGTGTATGTACTCACGTGTAAATATTTGCAGGGAATGTACGTATGTATGTATGTATATATGTAAAGTCTGAACAGAAATCACGGTATTTTGTCTGCTCACATAACCCTCTTGTGTGTGTGTGTGTGTGTGTCTGTCCTTTCCAGTGCCCTTAAGGTGGTGCCCTGTGTTACCACTCTCTGCTTTATTCTTTGAGGCAGGGCATCTCAACGAACCTAGAATGAGGCCCAGTAACCCTCCTGTCTGCCCTACACGGCGCCTATGTTACAGGTGTTGCGGGTCCCCTGCTTCCGCAGTAAGCATGCTTACCGGCTGAGTCATCACTCCTGCCCTGAAGTTGTTTTTTGATAGACTAACTGGCTTAAATTAAAATTGTTAGAGAGCTCGTGAGTCTGACAGCTTCCCTTTCTCTTCCAAACTGAAAAGGCCGTTAAGGCGCTCTGTTTCACCTGGCCAGGGCAGCCTGCTTTGAAGATTCACACAAGCCAGGAGTGACCTTTACCCCTGTAACCCCAGCATGGCCAGAGGTGGGAGGATAGAGATCTGAAGGCCAGTCTGAGCTGCCTTCAGATGCTTTATGAGCAGGGTCAGTATGACCCTCAGCAGGTAAAGGAGCCTCCTGCCAAGCCAGATTACCCTGGAACCCACACTGTGGAAGGAGAGAATGGACTCCTTTGACCTTTGGCCTCCATACCTGCATTGTGGCATGCAGGGCTGTGTACACAGAAGCAAATAAATATATGCGAAAGAAAAATGTTTTAATGTCACACAAGCAGTGAATATATTCAAAAGTAAAGATTCCTTTGAGTTCATAAAATAACTTATGTTCTTTCAGGAGGGCCTATACAGGCTTGGCTTTTAAGTAGTGAAAATTATTCTAAATGTCAGCCTGTTTTGATGATGGGAATTTGACAGGAGAGGCAAATATTTCCAAAACTGTTGACAAGCCTGTTGACTAATGGCAGACTGGTAAACGAGCCTTGCTGAGCGTTTTCAGAGTACCCACAAAATGTGTTTGAGGAGGAACAAACGGAAGACACGTTTACACGTCCACATAACGCAGATTTCAGATATGGAAATAGTCTGGCTCTCCTCAGTTAGGAAGCACATCTGACTATCTTTGAGGTGAGCTGAGCAGCCCCTGGAGCCGGTGCTTTGAGCCTTGGGCACAAACTTGGGTATCATGGAAGGGCTGGCTGCTTAGAAAACTTGGAGTAAAGTTAAAATCCAGGTGTGAATAATTAACAAGGAGGGCAGTTGGCTTATAAAACCTTTTCTATTATGCCAGTGACTGTTTTAAAAAAAAAAGGGGGGGGGGTCAGATATTAAAACTCAATTTAAAGTGTCCAAGTGCAATTTGGGCTACTTACTCATGAGTGAGTACTTACTTTAGAGAAGAAGGATCTAACACTATCACCTGTCACTTTTCACTGTAATTTCTTCAAGTCATATATTCGTTTTTGTAAAATGAAAATAATGGGGCTGGCAAGTGGGTAAAGTTGTGTGTTGCTGACCGTGGCGGTCACAGCTCTGTCCCCTGGAAGGAGGTTTCTGCAAGCTGCCTCTGACCTCCACACACAAATTGTGGCGACTCACCTCCCAACACACACACAAACAAACAAATAAATAAATGTGATAAAAAATGTGAATGGTAAAATTTCTGTGGAAGAGTGCTTAGGCTGGTTAAGTGAGGTGACTTGTATTGGCCCCTTCCACGGTTCCTAGTTTCACGGAAGCTGCCAGTATGTGGCTGCCAACATCATCCTTACCAGCATTGCTTTTGTTATTAAAGATTTATTTTTTTTATTTAATACTTTTAACTAAAATATTACATTGCTTCTCCCCTTTCCTTTCTCCAGCCCCCCTCCCGTACAACTACCTCTGCCTTTTCTTCTATTTGAATACATATAAAAGGGTATACACACACACACACACACACACACACACACACACACACACATATCCTAAGTACTTTTTATTACTTTAAAATGATGTGCATATGTGTGTGCCTCTGTGCACACGAGTGCAGATTCTTGCAGAGTCCAGAAATAACATCAGAACTCCTGGAGTTGGAGTTAGCGGCAGTTTGTGAGAGCCCCAACATGGGTGCTGGGAATCAAACCTTGATTCTCGAGAGCAGTCACATACTTTTAATATTGAACCATCTCTCTAGGTGATGGAATATCCAGGACCACCCCAATTCCAGTTTGGGTGTGTGACCCACATGTTTCTAATGCTTCCAGGGCATTGAGCAGGTGAAATAGTTACAGGCACAGAGTAGACAGCCCTAACTTGCAGTGTGAGTGCCTTTCTGCTTGCTCTGCCTCTCCAGATGGCTGCCCAGCCAGCTTGATAATTAGTATCAACAAATGAAAGCGCGAGAGTGAAGCACACTGCATGTGGAGGTCTGCGCCTGGCTGGGGGTGCCTCTGGGCTCAGCTGGGCTGCTGTAGGCATCACCCTGAGTTGGGCCTGTCCTGGTCTCAGCTGGTATACAGACACCACTTCACATCCTGGGTCTTGCCCAGTGGGCTCAGGGAGCAGAAGGGCCCCAGCAGGGAGCTGTGGCCTCCAGCTGCTTTGAAGCCTGTGTCAGGCCTGAACTGCTTGAGCCCCTGCTCTGCTATTTAAATCTGTCATTTGCTGGTGACAGCTTCCCACCTCAGCAGTGACAGTGTGTGCTACAGGTTTCAGCTCATTACCTCTGCAGGGTTCTGTCTCTGGGCCTCTGGCCAGGGGGTTAACTGTCACTGCCCACTGGGTCTCCAGGGTCGCTCTGCCTGCGATGGGCCCAGAAGCCTCGTACAGTGTCTGTTATCTGCCCACTGGGGACCTTTCTCCCCAGTGTGGTCAGAGATGGGGAGTTTGTTCTGTTCTACCATCCTTGGGCATAACACCTCGACATCACCTCTCCCACTTTGCCGAGAGGTAGTCATCCTGTCTCATGGGGATTTTTACTCCAATAGACAGTTGATCCCTTGAAAGCTGTTCACATGTTCTCTATGCTCCTTGGGACAACATTTGCCCAGAAAATGACAAATTTGGACAAAGAGGACAATAATGTCTTCACCCCTGTGTGAGTTGAGGAGAGAAAATGCATGTGATTTTTCTTTTTTGGCTGTTCCAGAAGGGAATCTAGTGAAGGGACATTTGTATTTGTTTCCTCACTCCAGCATGAGATAGGTTCAAAGAGAAGCTCATGTGTACTTCTCATTCACTGACCCAGATTTGAACCAGTGCTGCTAGCGGATCTAAGCAGGTCTTCCCTCTTAAGAAGGATATATAAATTGCCAAAAGGCACAGAAACACTAGATCCTACTGTCTATTGCAGACATAGACACTTCCTTACAGCCATGGTTAGGACACAGTCTTGGTTAGGATGGCTGAGGGAGCAAGCTGATTGGTGGTGGGGAAGGTGGGGAATTGGGGCTCCTTCTCATACAGCCAGGGAGAATGTGAGTGGTGAGCTTTCTTGGACAGCAGCCATGGAGTTCAAATGTTCAGCTTAGAGCAGCTCTGCCTGAGGACACAGATCTGTCTGAGAGAAGCAAACATGCCTGTATGCAGATTTCCATTACTCCTTCAGGGAACATTGTGCTCTGGGAATGAGGTCACTCTGCAGAGGTGTTCCAGCAACGGCAAGTGCCAGGCATTCGGCCCCACTCCTTTACAACCTGTGGCTGTGTTGCAGAGAAGGCGGCAGCCAGCTGGCACTCGTGTTTAATCCCAGCACTCAGGAAGCAGAGGCAGGTGGATCTCTGCAGTAAAGTTGGGTAGAAACCTTTATCAATGAAAGGTATCTGTCTCAGGTCTTCTGGGCGTTGGCCTCCTGAATTCCTCAGAACCTGCATGGGTGAACCTCTTCTTGTTATGTGGGTTGCGGGCTTGGAAGAGGAATTCCTAGTTGATGAAAGATTATGTCAGGACTGTGTTATCTCTGAGAGACCTGATAAGGATTTGTCAGTTTCTGAGTTGGGCGGGGTCTCCTTTTGAGATGTTTCCAGTAGTTGAGCAACAGCTTTTTTTTTCTTTTTCTTTTTTTTGCCTCCAGCCGCTTATGGGTGACAGGTTAGTTAAGTGAAGGGCAGGAGTTAAATATCAGCCTCCGAGCCTCTTGACAGATTTTTTGGGGGGTTGGGGGGAGGGGCAGATTAAGACAGTTGTCCAATTGAATGGTCTACCTTTGGGATAGGACATCCTCGATGGCTACCGGGATAGAGGTAGGTGACCACTGGAAACTACAGAGCCCAAGGAACCCATGAGGCTAACCAAGGGAGCCATTACAATTGGAGTGTGGTTTCTATTTACTGAAACTCTGGCTAGGGAATGGGAGGTGAGGCTGCTCGGGTGTGGCTCAGGACACTCCTTCAGGTGCTTGGGGACACTTGGAGATCACCTTCCTGATTAGAGTCCTTGATGGGTGACCTACAATGACCTAAGATGAAAGTGTTTTTAAGAGCAATTTCCATCCCGTTCTGATAGAGAACAGTGCCCATCCCCTCTGGGGCATTTCTTTCTTAAGACAACTTAAGGCTGGACCCTTCCTTGGGGTGGGGAAGGGGTTAAGGGCTATTGAGAGCAACAAGAAAAGGGAATCTGAGTCAAGTCTGCCCTGTTCAGCACTATGAAGAAGGTTTGGGGCTAGATGAACAAATAGGCCCATCTGGACACCTGTTGTTGCTTTGTGTTGCCTTTCAGGAAAGCTGTCTTGTGCCTGGGTGAGGTTCACGGCCGCTCACATGTGGACGGCTCCCAGGGACCCCTCCGAGGGCTGCCCTCCCAGAAGTCCTGGGGCTTGAGGCGGGGTGCACACAGAACAGCTTTTGTCTGCAGAGCTTGCCCTCATTCCCCAGTGGTCATCAGCTCTAACACTGGGTGGTTCTGGGGAGCAGCTGTGTAGCCACTGTGAGGGTTAACGAGACGCGAAAGTTGATATGCCAGGAGGCTGGTAAAATGCTGGATTAGTGACCATGTTATCTGAATATTGCAACTCAAGAGTTTCTAATTCTAAAGTATACTCGTGGATTTGGCTTTTAGTTGTAGCCTTAGAAGAAATTGAAAAACATTAAAATAAATTCAATTCATATTTCAGAAATTAATAAAGTTAATATTCATTTGTTTAGTCATTGACTGTACAACTGGAGGAATGTTCATTTTGCAGAGTGTAAAGAGCTGGGTGAGGAATATTAACCACAGCCTAATTAAGTTAATATTTTGGTGTATATTGTATTCTTCTATTTCTGTGACTGTAGCTTTTTGTAAAATTGAAGATTTAATTTTAACTTTTTTTTTTTTTTTTTTTTTTAAACTCTGTGTACCCCTGGCTGATAGCGTATAGGCAGCCTGCTTCTGGGTTGCATAGTAACTTATGATGTCATCATGTGTTGCCCACCAGATGTGTGTGGCAGAAAAGGTCCAGCTGTGCATGTGCAAGCTCTAAAAGGACCAACCTGCCTGTCCCTTTGTTTCTCTCTTGATCACCTCTCTTACCCTCTCTTACTGTCTCTGCCACGCTTTCTTCCCTGGGGGCCCTTACTGTGTCTCTCTCTTTCATTTTCCTCTCTATCTCTCCATCCCTATCCAATAAATCTCTTTCATATAATATCTGTTGTGTGCATGGCATCGTTTTAGAATAAATACTAACACTGGCTGACTTGAAACTTGCCTTGTAAGCCTGGCAGTCCTGGACCTGAGCTCCCGCTGCCTCTGCCTCCCAAGTGCTAGAACTGAAGGCGGGCTTCACCACCCCTGGCTCGTATTGTGACTTCCAAACCTAAGGTCTTTGGGGGGAGGAGGGGGAATCTCTGAAGTTACTTAAAAATTGCTTACAAGTATTTATCAAGAAACGTACATAGGAAATATTTATATGTATTCAAATATACTTTATTAGTTAATTTCCTATTTTTGATTGTGATTGAAGTCATTTTTTTCATTCCATGAGTAGCTAATATGAGTTTCTTAGAACAATAATCTTGGTAATTTCCTTAGTGCCAATTCCCAAATGTAGTTAAAAGCTGGATTATTTTCTTTAAGGGCATTAATAGTCCTTCCATATTTCCGGGTCTACCCCACTCACTCACTTTCTCAGGTCATAATCGGTGCTGGGTCTTCAAATTGTAAAACATCTCTGATAGCTACAAAATACCTTTTGGTTAATTTCTTTTTAGAGATTTATCTATTACGTATGTAATGTTCTGCCTGCATGTACACCTGCACACCACATCTCATGATAGATGGTTGTGAGCCACCATGTGGTTGCTGGGAATTGAACTCAGGACCTCTGGAAGAGCAGCCAGTGCTCTTAACCACTGAGCCATCTCTCCAGCCCCTCTTTTTAATTTGCTGTGTATTTTCAGATGTACACAAATATGTGCTTGTTTTCTCTCTGTTACACACACACAATTAAAAACTCCTGCTGTAGAACCATTGACTGTAAACCAAATTTGGGGTGCTTTGTGTGTTTTGGGCTTGCAGAGTGCCTTTGGTAATCTGCCAGGACTTGAGGAAAGAGCCAGGATTCTGACTGTTTCTCATGTGACTCCTCCTCTTTAGGGCCTGTCTGGGTTTGTCTGCTCCTCCAGCTTCCATCTATCACTTTTTAAAAACACAGCATCTTCTCCTCTTTGTGTGTCTGTGTGCACCATGGGACAACTTTTGGGAGTTGTCCTTTCACTTTGTGGGCAGAGTTTCCCTTGATACTGCCACTTGGTGATGTACTACAAGCTGGCTTATGACACGTTCCCAGGCTAGTCTGCCTTTCTGAAGCACGGGCCACCACATCCAGCTCTCTGTGTGGTTTCTGGGTGTTGAACTCAAGCTAGCCGGTTTTTCACAGCAGGTCCTTTTCTGCTGGCCCCCATCTACTGCCTTTTTAGAAACTTCTTGACTATCTCAGCCCCTGTGGAAGCTGTGGATAATCCTTGTGTCTCCTTCTCGGTTTTGTTTTAATTTTTTTTAGGATTTAGTTGTGCCCTCTGTGTGTATGTAGGGGCCATAAAAGTTTCACATCCCTCTGGACCTGTCATGGGCAGTTGTCATATCACACACCAGGCCTTCCTTGGGGCATCTTTCGAATTCTCATTTCCCCCTTACAGGCTCACCACCCAAGTACCAGTTGCTATTTAATACTGGAGTAATTTTCTTTATTTTATGTTTTGTTTTTTGAGACAGGTCTTTTTTGTATAGCCCTGGCTGACCTGGAACTCTCTGTAGACTAGACTGGCCTTGAACTCAGAGATCTGCCTGCCTCTGCCTCTGGAGTGCTGGGATTAAAGGCTTGTACCACCATAGCCTACCCATGAGAAATCTAGCTGTGTGTATCCTTCCAAAGAGAGAGTGATTCTTTTCATCAGGTAGTGAGGTAGAGATAGTCTTGTGGTGTTATCCCAGCATTTGGAGGTAGAGGCAGGTAGATCTCTGTGAGCTAAAGGCCATAGGGAGACTCTGTCTCAAAAAGAAAAAGTGAACTACACCTGTATTTTTGTCTTATGCCCCTGTTAGGTTGGTCAGCAGCACTGATCCTATTCTCTCTGTTCTGTCCATCTTGTACCGACACTTCAGCGGCATATAAAACCCCTTTCCATACATGCTTGTTGATTGCTTCTTGGAAGTGATGCATGCCTGTTGCCTGGAAAGCCAAGACTCTGGCTTCCACTTCCACCAGCCCCTTCCAGACCACTCTGTCTTATTTTGATCTCTTTCCTCCAGACTTGGAGAGTACTTGTGTTCTCTAGCATGTTTCATTAACTTTGCTGTAACTCGACTTGATTAACACATCGCCCAGCTGTTAACCCAGTTCCTTAAAGTCAGGTTCAAGTGGGGTTAAGCTGTCTTTAAAGGCTAGAATTTGATTCCCATTTTCCTCACCAGATGCAAGGCACTGGTCCACACATAGTAGGCTCTCAGGGCTTCAGGTCAAAGACATGCATAAAGGGACTTGGAACCAGTGAGTAGTATATTTATTGAAACAAGCAAATGGAAAAGCCGTCTGGTGTGTTGAAGGCAGAGAGCTCTGTGTGAACACGGAAGGAAAACAGATCTTGCATTTGTAGTTGAGCTTGGCACAAAAGCAGTCCTGGTTCCCTTTTTCTCTTAGATGCTTGAGACCCTGGATGCTCTGTCTCTATAAAAGGGGCCCGTGCTTCGGAGACTGATTGATGTCTCAAGGCATCACACGTGGGGGGAGAAGGAATGGAGATGCAGGTTCAACATCTGAATTGCTTTCCTTTCTCCCGCCTTCCCTCTTTCTTCACCTGTAAATAAGCAATAAACAGAAACACAGACTTGGTGATTTGCTCACTGATACCATGTTGAAAGCAGAAAGATGGGCGTTCAGAGCAGTGGTTCAGTGTGTTTCAGCCGGTGGCTGCTAGCACAGGTTCATGAGAAGTGCTTTTTCACTGTTTACTTGTAATTTATCTGCTGGTATCACTTGTCAGATTAGAAACAGCTGTGCGCTGATCTGCTGGCTCTTCAGACAAATTAACTTATTTAAGTTTAAATTTTAAATTACTGACGTTTTAAAATATCCCGGAGAAGCATGTGTCCCTGTCCTCCTTTCAGTCATTGCAGTTGAACGTCATTTTAAGGCTAGAGGCCTGGCTCAGCAGCTAAGAGCACCGTCTGCTCTTGCAGACAGAGGACCTGAGCTTGGTTCTCTGCACCCAGGCCAAGCAGCTCACAACTGCTAGCTGCCCTCCCGCAAGGGGTGGGGGAGAGTAGGGGACAGGGATGGGGACACGCGTGATGCCCTCTTCTGGCCTCTGTGGGTACTGCATTCATATGCATATCCCCACACATCTATGTGAACAAGGCATTAAAAAAAATTCTTGGCCCCAGTAATTATGCAGAGGACTAAGTTCATTATTACTAATTTAATTTTTTTAAGGATTCATTTATGGGGTTGGAGAGATGGCTCAGCAGTTAAGAGCGCTGTCTGCCCTTCCAAAGGACCCGGGTTCAATTCCCAGCACCCACATGGCAGCTCACAACTGTCTGTAACTCCCGTTCCGGGGACCTGACCCCCTGACACATGCAGACAAAATACCAGTGTTCATAAAAACTAAAAATAAAGATTTATTTATTATTTATACAATACTCTGCCTGTGTGTATGCCTACATACCAGTAGAGGGCACCAGACCTCATTATAGATGGTTATTAGCCATCCTGTGGTTGCTGGGAATGGGACTCAGGACATTTGGAAGCGCATACAGTGCTTTTAACTGCTGAGCCATGTTTCCACCCCATTATTACCAATTTAAAAGCCCAGCTCTATGCCTTTTATTCCCACAAATCTTTTTTTGTTTGTTTGTTTTTTCTTTATACTCATTTTGCAGAGTCTCTCATTGTGGCCCAGGTTGGCCAGGAACTCTCTGTCTTCCTGCCCTATTTTCCTGAGTGCCAGGATTATAGTATGTTCCCTCATCAGGTTTTCTGTGTGTCTGTGAGTTAAATTATACCCCCTCCCCACACACAAACCTAACCCACAACGCTTTATAATTTATGGTTGCTTTTTCAGATACTGTATCTCTAGTCCAACAACTGTAAGAGGAATTGTAGTTTATTTCCATTCAGCAGAAGAAATAAGTGGTTCAGAGAGGTGTAGAGACAGGGCTATGACCGTAACATGCCAGGCACATTGCAGTTTGAACCTCCCAGCCCTTTGTTCCAATAGCTGTGTGTGACATAAGTCTCTGTCTTGAGGTTACTTGTCAAGTTGGATGGAAGTGATGGTTTGTTTCATCTGGAATCCCACATGTAGGGCAGCAATAGGTGGCCGAGAATGGTGCTTTTTGAAAGAGGGGAAATTAACAGGTGTTGCAATGATTCCCTCTCCCACTTTTTAAAAAAATGTATGTAATTTGATAGAAAACCCTTTTCTGGGATTTTCTTGGACTGTGTGGGCTGAGAAGCCCCAAGAGAGCTGTGATTGGTGGCTACCAGGAAGCTCTTCAGTTCAGGAGCTAGTTTTCAGAAGAGACAGGCAGTGGGCAAGCCATGGTTCAGGTGAAGACTCTGTGGTTGGGGTGTAGGGGTCCCTTTCCACCCCCAGAACCAGGCAGGCTCTGCGCGGAGAGGTCTGCAGCCATCCATATCTAATAGCCAGAACCTGGCTTCCTTCCTGTGCAGTGTTACTGCTTGCTTCGCCATCTCAGACCCCAGTTTATCTCAGTGCAGAGACTTTTATTTGTGCAGTGGTGGTATCTCCATGGGCACTATGGCAGAGGGCAGGTGAACAAGCTTCTGTGTGGGGGACAGCTCTCATACCTGCAGAGGTGGCTCATAGGAGTCGTGGCTCTTGTTCATTCCTGTGTGCTCTAGCCTGGCCCAGGGGGCTGACTGCGAGGCAGGAGACAGCCAAGCCAAAACAGTAGGTATTGGGGGAGTGGGGAACGATGTCCCCTAACATGTTACTGATGTCCAGCTAGCTTTCCCACCTTCCCCTCCTAACTTGGTCCCTCTTTATCACACAGATAGGGAGAAGGGAGCACAGTGGGTGTGCCTACACGCACACCTTCAGTAGAGCTTACAGCCATGGAAGTAGTGGCAAACGTGGTTCTGGTGAAGGTGTGGGTGGGTGGGTAGATGGGTGGATGGATGATTGGGTGGGTGGATGGGTGGGTGCGTGATAGGAGCAGTCTGGAAGAAGCAGTGGAAACACTGAAATGAGGTAGAGGTGAGTTGCCCCTGGGCACTGGCTGATGAAATTTAACCCAGGCGGGGAGGTGCTCGGGCTGCAAGCCTTATTAAAAACTGCCTGCTGCAGAACAAGTTAACTCCTTGCTTTCCCAGAGCCAGTTTATACTTTCAATGAGCTTAGGTTCAGTGCCCCCAGTTAAAACTGCGCACGTAGTCATTGGTATGGTGGACAGATGGGGTCACAAATCAGGTTGAAAATACCTTTTCCCTCTTCCTGGGGAATTGAAGTCTCCAGCAACTTTATGCCATTTTATAGGAAAGCAGTTCCTAAGTGCAGATTGTGGTAAACAGCTGTGGTCTCATGATGGCTTGCTATAGACTAGGGACTGGAGCAAACACCCAGTGAGCTCAGTGACCCTCTGAAACTGGTATCTTTTGCAGATGTGAAAACCAGAGCTCAAGGGGTCCAACATTACAAAATACAGTGCCTCAAAAACCTGGGTGTGATTCTGTGTCTCTGCTTTCTACGTCTCATGCTTTCACATGTACTTGGGTGCATGTCAGCCATGCCAGGAAACCATCAGGCTTTTTCTAAGGTTGTTTATGAAGCTAGACGCCCCAGAATCCAGCTGAGAATTCTCTTACTGTGTCTCTGAGAACTATGGCCTGCTTAATTGTGATTCTGCCTCTGGTAATGAAGTTGGATGCTGCAGGCCGCGTTGATCTGAGAGTCTTCAGAATCAAAAGGCTTGTTTGATGTGTTCTTGGGGGCAAAGCTTATTGGATAGCAGTGGCATGTATTTAATACAGATATGTTTCATGTAACCTAGCATAAGCAACAGCTTGGCTCTCGACGGAAGGATCACAGTCTTTCCATGTCTGTCCAAGACCCGCTGCTCACTAGCTGTGCTGTGCCAATGCCCCTTCAGTGTTTATGTCCGGAAAGGGCTAGCCGGCTTGGACTGGTTGTCTCAGACCGCCCAATCAGTGTGGCGCGGCGATGTAGGAGGAGCGAGCGCGTGATGAGCCACACACAGGCATGTGTATGAAAGGGTGATAAGACATACACATTTCAGCTGTACCCTTGTGCGTGTTTATTGAGTGTGCATAATGTTGGGCTAAAGAGTATGGTGTGGTTGTGGGTTTTATTGTTAGGTTTTGAGCTATATCCAGACACTGTTTTCCACAGGGAACTTGAATCCCAAATGAGGAGAGATTTTATGTCTTTGTTTTGAAATGACTTTTTCTCCCCTGTCTTTAGTGAAGCATGAAGAGTTAAACTTATCATTTAGAAGGGAAGTTTGGGGTGAAGGTGCACTGGGATGATGCCTCAGTGGGTAACATGCTTACTGTCCACACATGGGAACACAAGTCTGGGTTCCCAGCACTTACGCACTTGTCAGTAACCCCAGTGCCCTGGTGTAGAGATGGGTGGAATCTGTAGGCTCTCTGGCTAGGCAGTCAGGCCAGATAAGTGGCTTCCATATGCAGTAAAAACCCTGTCTCAAAAAATAAGGCAGAGCAATAGAAAGAGGCGTCTAGAGTAGACTTAGGGCCTCATGAATGCACATTAGAAACACACACGGGCGTACAAATTATTGACATTCTCATTCATGATAGAATGTGTGTATAGCATGTATGTGCAAAGCTCTGGGTTCAACCCCAGTACCCAAAACAAAAAGTTTCTCTGCCCAGCCCTTCATCCAAACACTTCTCAAATGTCTCTGGGCAGCGATGGAGATAACTGTTTCAGAAAGGGCCTGGCTTTTTATTGGTACCTGTGAATCTGCTGCACTGTATAGCTTGCTTCCCTGACAGGTTTTGGTGGCCAGGTGCTGTTAATCCAGGTCAAGATGAAGAAAATGCACTTTTGTCAATTCCCCAGGCATCTAGCAGATCAGCCAGGTCTCAGGTATTCCAGATATGAGCGACGTGCTGTTGCACAAGCCAGTTGCATTGCTAGTGAGGAGATACAGAGGCCTGCCTGCCCTGAGCCCTTTGTTCTCCTGCTTGAAAGCAGTTAATTAGCAACTGTCTCCATAGCAACTACCTCATAGTCCAAAAACATTGTCTAGTTTTTCAGTTTAGCTTATCACACTGTTTACCTGAAGGGCTTTTCAGTGCTCTGAGTCTCATTTGTGTTGGCACCGTGCCTGTTGGGGAAGTGAATTGTCAAGAAAGAAAAACACCATGGTATCCAGGAGCCAAGCAGCCTCCTGACCAGGGCCATCCTGGGTGCTGGATGTGTAGAAAACAAAAGTTACACAGGCCTAATCTTTTTACCTATATTTTTCTGCTTGGCAGAAAGCTGCTGTCCTTGCCCACCTGGCCCTGAGTCCAGAGGCTGCTTTCTCCTCCTTTCCTGAAAGGCTTTCTAAGCTCATTCACATTCCCTGTTTATGGTAAATTATCCATTATCACTCATCCTGAAACCCCAGGTGTTCTCAGCCACAGAACGCTCGAGGAAATTTCTTCCTCCTGTGGGCCTCTCTGAAGGCCCTGGCATGGTGGGTTTAGATGTTTAGAGTCTAAATTCACACAGCAAATTTAGAATCCCTTTCTTTTTTGCATCCTAATGAGGAAGGGCTCCTCTTTCCTGCCTTCGGTAGCTTCCATGGCTTATGTGGGCCATGTTTGAACACAGGCAACTTCAAGTGGCTTTGAGTAAAATAGGAAGGGAGAACTATGGCTTTTCATAAGCCACAAAGATGATAATGCTTTTCACAGCTTTTGTTGATTGAGTGCTACGTGTGTGGCACACCCGAAAAGATGAGGTGGGAGGTGGGTAGGGAAGAAAGCTCAAATCGTGAGTGTCTGCTGTGGCTCATATACACTGAACAGAGCTTACTGGAATTGGCTCTCTGGGCTGCTCATGGTGACCTGTGACTTGGCTCCATACTCACTCAGGTCTACACAGGATTGTTGGTAGGTTTAGTCTGTGCAGAATAAGCAGCCTACAGTGCTAAGGACGCCTTATAGAGGGGCCGGAGAGGTGGCTCAGAAGTTAAGAGCACTTGCTGCTCCTGCAGAGGGCTCTTGTTCAGTTCTTACAACCATCAGTAACTCCAGTTTCAGGGGCTCCAACTCCTTTTGCTTTTTCTTAAAAATAAGTACATCTTAAGACATCATAAAAGCTAGATAGAATCGGGTGGTGTATGCACACAGTTACATTGCTGAAGCTGAGTCTGGGAAAAGACATGAAGCCCAGCTGTAAGCTGTTTTGTAAGCTTTCCTGGAGCCCCGTGATAGTGGAGCACAGTATGCATGAGGCCTTGGCTGAAGGTTATAGCGTGGGAGTAGATTGGAATACTCTTAAGGGTAGAGAAGTAGGTACTCTTTGTCTGGGGAGATGGTTCACTTCAGTGTGCGGCCTAGGGAGGGACAAATGCCAAGCAGTAAGGATGGAAAGGAGACACCCACCTAGCTAGTCAAATCAGGCAGTCCTGGTCATCAGTGGGGGTCGTAGGTGTTGCAAGTAGATCACCGTCACATCCAAGAGTAGAATATTCTTTGAGACACCTCTGCTGTCCCCATAGCTTACACTTAAATGTTTTCTTCAGAGCAAAGACCATCTATGATGTCTCCCTCCCTGGATCCTTTATATTCTTCTTTTTACATCTCACTGTATAGCTCAGGGTGGGCAGGAACTTGCTGTGTAGCCCAGGCTGGTCTTGAACTGGCAAACTCTTAACTCTGTCAAACATTATTCTTCAAATCTTTTAGGGAACTTGAAGGGGAAAGTGCTTGTGCCTGAGCTTGCGTTCCAAGGCTTTAAATTCAATTCTGTGGCCCATTCATTATTATATAATGCTTTTAAATAAGGGCTGAAAAGCTGGGCTTTTCCCTAGTGGAGATCTCTTGTACCCAGCATAGGCTCATTAAAATCCGGCCATTTCAGGCAAGCTCTCTCCTTGTCTTTGAGAAGCATATTAAGCAGAAACCGAGGTTAATGTAGTAAACAAGACATTTGATATGATTTAATCATGTCTCCTTGTTAAAAATAGACACATTTTATGGGCTGAATGCAGAGACCGATCTGAATCGCAGCTGGTTTAAGACCCAAGGATGAGAGCAGGTGAGCGGGAGAACCTTTTGTGAGGTGACCATGCTGTCTTCCTCAGTGCCTGGTGTTTGCATAGTGTCTTGAGTTGACACCTATGCACTTCACTCAGAATCCAGAAAGGACTCTGCCAGTGCTGGAAGAGTCGTGTGAAGAAGGGCAGGGTCTAGATGTCTGGGTGTAATGCAAACTTGAGCACCGACTCAGCAGCTTTCTTGACTGTGAGAACCCAGTGGTTGATACACATGGCTCCTTCAGAAGAGAACCTCATAGCTGGAAGAGAAGATGCCTTCCATTGATTGGCACATGGACTTAGGCACTCTTTTCTCTGTGCCCTTGGTACCTAGGACCAGTTGCTTCTGTATATGTTAGGCATACATAGGGGACAAAAGGAATCTGCCCCCTCACAGAGAAGGCAGAGTTTATGGTGTTTCTTCAGCAGAGGACAGCTCAGATAACATAGTCAAGTGTCCTTCATGCTATTGAAGGTGCAGGGCGTATTTGGTCCGGCTTAGACTTGGCAAAGGAAAAGCATCTTCTGTAGTGCGCACAAAGTGCACACAGGTCAGGGTGAAGCAAATTTGGCCTCTGGGTTCAGAAATAACGAATGCCTCAAACTGTGCTGCCACCGCTACCTCCTCCTTCCTTCCTCCTTCCTCCTCTTCCTCCCCCTCCTCATCCTCTTCAAGTGCTTTCTAATAATCCTACAAAGGTAGGCGAGACTTCTACTTTGGGAGCCATGTTTGATCAGGGGTCACATGACCTTTAAGTGATTTTGCTGCGTTTAGGGTAAATCTCCTTAAGGATTTGTAGTCATAAAAGTTCTGTCAAGAACAGGCATGTCATCCATGTGAGGGACAGGTACTCACAATGAACATAAGTAATACTACAGTTAACATGCTACTTTGCATTACTTACTTGTCTCCTGGTGTGTGTGTGTGTAAGTGAATTGTTGTGTGTTTGTTTGATTACCGGTGTGCGTGTGTGTACATATGTACTTGAGCACATGTTTTGGAAGCCAGAGTTCCACATGTTGTGGAAGCCAGAGGCAGACCTTGGGTATCTTTCTGTTGCTCTCCACTTTATACTTTTTAAGACCGGATCTGTCACTGAGCTGGAGATTGCTGGTTTGGCCAGAGCTGTTTGGATCCTCCTGTCTCATCCTTTCCAGTGCTGGGATTGTAGGTACTCACCACCATCCCTGGCTTTGTTTTTTGTTTTTTTAAACATGGTTGCTGGAGATCCAAAGTCAGGCCTCACTCTCCTATGACCCTTCATCAACTGAGGCCTCCCCTCAGTCCCTAGCGATCTCTATTGAGGGGATGTTTCAATTTAGAAACATTAGGTAGAGCCTTTATAAGTGTGCTTTATGATCGTTTTTACTATAAGAAATACTTTTGTTATTGCAGATCACAGCTCTGGTCCAACTCTGTAACTGTTATGTCATAATTATACATCATGGGTATTAAATTCCTTTTTTTACTCTGGAAGTAAAGAATATGTAACCCAAACTGCTGATTGTAAAAAAGAAATCAAAACTTGAGCCATCTTTGAAGGAGACTCACTAAAGTTGGGGCTCCAGTTCTCTGCACAGCTTGGTGATTTTTGGTTTGCAAAATGGTTGCTCTTCCTATGGGCACCTCTTAATACTGCTGACAAGCTGATAAAGACCCTTTCCCGTGCAGCATGGATTAAAGACAGTCCATGGAGGCTTTGCATTTGAGACTGTCTACAGAGTCAAGTGCCATGTGATTAGATAAAGATTAGTAGGCACGGAAGCCTGTGGAAGCATTGATTGATACACCTTGTACCTTGCTGAGGATCAATCTATGTAAATCAAGTTAGTTTTATAGCTCATTTGTTGCTATTCTGGGCTGATTAGGTGATCTCAGGATTTTTTTTTTTAATTTATTAGTTTATTTATTACTAAAGAATTGTTGAGGGCATCTATTTACTTATCTTTCTATCTTTGTATCTGTGTGTGTGTGTGTGTGTGTGTGTGTGTGTGTGTGTGTATGTATGTATGTATGTATGTATGTATGTATGTATGTGATTGATTCGTGAATTGATTGAGAGTTTTCACAGGTTTCTCACTGGTCCAGTTAGGATGACAGTACTCTCACTGGAATGGGATGAGATCTGCTCCCTAATATTCAGGGACCCCCTCAACAGGTCCCCAGGACCACTTCTTGTACTGGAGAGTGCTCACAGCAGTGAGACTAGGTGAGCTTCAGGAGGGTGACCTTCATTGGTCCTAGAAGTAGGCCGAGTCTGTGGACCAGAAATCCCGGCATGCTGTCTTAGGTCCCTGGTCTGAAGGGTGAAAGGGGGGAGGATCTTCCTGACCTCCAAAGTCTCTGTGCCTCCATAGGAGGATTATGGCTAGCTTACCACATCAGAATCCAGCTCTTCCACTCAGCTCAGCATTGTACTGAATGTATGTAAAAACACAACCAGCACTCGGTTGACTATGACGATTCCAAGGTTGGCAGCGTGATTTCCACCATTTGTTTGAGTTTGGAGACCTTTCCAGTCTTGCCTTGTATACCATCCCACCATCACTCCGATGTAAGAGTTCAGTGTCAGGTGTGGAGCTGCCATCTGTTCGCTTGAATTTGCCATTCATCTTCAGTTTCTGGACCCACAGACATGCGCTATGCAGTTGACACAACTGTGAAATTGCATGTAAATATTGCAGGATGCACCAAGTAGTCAAATGAGTTGGTAGGTTAGCTGGCACAGGCTAAGTCCCGAGGTTGCTTCTGTGGTATGGGAAACGGACAAATTATGTGGGTTACATTAAGAACCAAATGTAAAACTGTTGGGGAGGAAACAAATCACATTGCAGGTTTTAAAAAATACTGTGAAAAATGTAGTGTTAACAGCACAGTCAAAAAATGTTATGCTCCTAGCACTCAGGGAGGCAGAAGCAGGTGGGTCTCTGAGTTCGAGGCCAGCCTGACCTACAAAGGGAGACCAGGACAGCCGAAGCTACAAAGGGAAACCCTGTGTCGGGGGGAAAAGTTATACTAATTTTTTCTAAGTGTGAAAGCACTGTTTTTCTTTTTGGAAAGGCGATGGAAGTGGTAACGTTTGTGTGCACTGTTGCATTGACAGGTGTTGTGGAGGACTGTCCTCTGATGGTAACAGCCAGACCAGATGAGATGACTTCCAGGGACCTCCTGAGAGTGGACCTGTTGTTGGCTGTGGAGCTTCTCTTATAGAAGAAGGGTTGGGATTGGTCCTTGGCCCCCTCACCTGAGAGCCTGCCATTTGTGTGTGATTCTGCCCTGGCTGCATGTAGCCTCTTGGTCAGATGCCTGTGTGTATAGTATGGACAGTCAAATGATGGACTCTCTGTTTGGCTATGGGGAAGTCTTTGTCCATGCTGGAGTGTGCCTTTGTGGTGCAGTGTCTTTTCCTCCCTGCACCTGGGTATTTCTGTCTACCTAAGGTTCCTTTTCTAAGTTCAGTTTCTTAGCTCTGTGCAAGCTCTCTTCAGGGCATGGGGATGGAGCAAGACCTACTTACTGTCTGGAAGTGCTTTTCATGATCATTGACCATAGAGGTCTCAGCCCATGTCTCTGAAGGAGCTTCTTGTCTGGATGCCTGGCCCTGAAATGAGTTCTTTGGACCACTGTCTCATCCTCTTCTAGTGATGGCTCTAATTGTTTCCTTAGCTTGGGGAATGCTGCTTTTGTCAGCCAGGAGACTGGTAGGCTCTTGTGCAGAGGTAACTGGAAGGTGCCTCGGTGCCCCCAGCTCTGCAGGACATTTGGAGCAGCCTCTGCAGCACCCATTTTCCTCTGCTTCTCCAAGGCACTCGTGCCAGTCCTTTCTGGTATAGTGGATGATCTGAGTGGCACTGGTCTCCCTTGACCTCCAGAGTTAGCTTCCAGTGTACATGAGTCAGACAGCCATGCCCATGGTGGCTGTTTGGGATGGCATGTGTCCTGTCTGTCACAGGCAGGGCAGAAGAGGGTCAGCCTTGCTGGGGCCTCCAGTAGAGAAGAGTTGCCCCTGATTGGAGCCTCAGCCACCCTCCTGAGGTGGCTCAGCATGAGGACACATACAGTCTATAACATTGACAGGCTTGTATGTTTGCTCACTTCTGAACATGAGCAAAAGCTAGAGGGAGCAAGATTTCTGCTGGTGCCATGAAAGCTGCTAGAACAAGACTTGTCAGTTAAAGGAGTCCTTCAACCTTTCCCCGCTCTTTTGCTTTAAAGCCAATCCTGTTACTGTTTTTTGGAAGCATGTGGTCACGTGAAATGAAGACTCTTTCCACTGGGAACTGAGGACTTAGCAACAGCCTGTGCAAATTCCGTGTCAGGACCGGAGTCTGTCTTTGTGTGAACTGAAGTGTATTCCACCTTATGTCAAAGAGGTGGGGCCCATCAAACAAGAGGCAGCCTGGTAGAGGTGTCTAGCTGAAAACCTGGTGGAAAGAATTCCTGGGATAGGCCTGCATCTCTGGGAGTTTGTGCTCACTGAGGTGTAGTCCCAGATGAACCAAAGAGTCCAGCCAGATCCCATCTTTGCCTAGATTTTACATGTGCTTCTGTGTGTGGAGGAGGGGAACCCCAATTCTATTGTGTCTCAGGCAGTTGTGGAGTGATTTTTGTGGCCTGTCAGGAAGCAGCAAGGGGGCCTCTCTGCTTGTTTTGCTGTGTGATGCTGATTTCCAGTCTGGCACAACTCGCATAGACCAGCTTGGCACTAGTCAGGCCAAGCTCAGAAATGGGCACATGGGTTGTGGATCCTGGGTTTATAGGGACTGTAGGGAAATGACTCCATTGCTGTAGCTTTCTGAGTGGGGATGATTGAGAGCAAAGGGCAGGGATGCTGTGGGTACTTTGAAGAGCAGCCACATCTAATCCATGCTGGATATTGTCATTAGAATTCCAAAATGGTGACAGTGAAGAGCTGCATGTGGCTGCTCGGACTTCTGAGGCAGTTCTTTGAAGGTTTGAGTCTAGCCTTGTCTATACAGGGTGTTTCAGGGCAGCTGGTGGCTGCTACTATGTATGGCAAGGCAGAGTCTCAAAAGAAAAAGGAAGCATTTTAGTGTCTGCTGATCACCGGGAGAACATGTGGACACATGAGCCCACAGAGGCTCATGTTGTTACACAGTGACAGTCTAGGGCAGGGAATGGACTGTTGCCTACTGGCCTGGCCCATTTAAAAAAGAAATGCTATATGCTTTATGGTCATTGGGCTTCAGTATAGCAGTGAGGGTGTTAATTCATTAAGTTTATTAAGGGAAAGCTTAATCTAGGAATTTGGTTAGCCTACAGTTTTTCTCTAGTCCTTAGAATTGTGAAGATGCCAGTGTGTGGTGTGGTGGTGCTGGCCATAACACCACCTCTTGGGAGTTCCAGGATAGCCAGGCTAAGGGAGAGTTTGTCTCAAAAAATTAATAATAATAATGATGATGATGATGATGATGATGATGATGATGATGCTAGAACTGCCAAGGGGGTATGTCTGCACTGAATTGGGAAAGTAGAGCTCTCTTCTGGTGGTGCAGGAGTGCTGAACTGGAAGTTCCCTCCACGTGGTGAGCGGAGCAAGTACTGATGAGCACAGTGGCTGGCATCAGACGCTCCTGGGGAATGTTAGCAGGCCTGAAGGTGGTAGACTGGTTCCAGTGAGAATGCTTTCTGTGCCTGCCGAGCAGAGGCTGGGGGCTGCCCTGGAGTTCTAAAAGCCACTTCTAGTTAGCGGTCAGTGGGTGAATGGATGAGAGCTGGGAGGAGCTGGGGAAGGCAGGTTTATTTTTTGTTATTTGTTTTTCCTGTATGCAGCTATGGAGATAGCAGCTTTCATTCGACTGGGAGGGCATCCACAGTTAAGTGAATCATGTTGTAGGTCTGGAGGGGGGAGGGTTGTGTCGATAGTTTTGTGGGATGTACTCTTGTCTTCTGTACTGCACCTTACGTTTGGAGCTGGGGGAGAACTG
This sequence comes from Psammomys obesus, assembly GCF_907164565.1. Lineage (NCBI taxonomy): Eukaryota > Metazoa > Chordata > Mammalia > Rodentia > Muridae > Psammomys > Psammomys obesus. The sequence goes on along the minus strand of NW_026596088.1, from coordinate 14,405,315 downwards.
TGTGTTCTTGTGTGTGTGCACACAGACGCGCATGTGCACATTCCAATTCATCTGTCCACCTCCGTCCATTTATCCTTATCTGTCTGTGTCTGTATGATTTATTTTTTTCCCCAAAGGTGCTTTTGTTAGGTACTGTACTGTTAAAACCGTGGACTTTTGATTTTTTTATTCTGTCTTTAAAACAAAACAAAACAAAACCCCAATTGTAAACCATGTGGGTTTGTGTGAGCCCCTTCACTTCTCTGAACCTCTGCACGCTCCTTCCTTACATAGGGCCCTTTGAGGCCGCATGAGTGAAGTCTACCATGCCCGAGGCTCAGAGCGGATGCTGCAGGTGTGTGGGCCTCCCTTCCTGGCTCCAGGTGGAGTGGTGCTAGAAGGTGCCACCGTGAGCTCCAAATTCACCTGAACTCCTCAGATCCTGTTTGGACTAGGCTGGACTGGGTTTTTGAGTCATTCCAAGGATGAGGAGAGAAAGAAGCCGCTGTCCATCATGGGTCTGGCTCTCCTGGATATGGTCCTGAACAAGTACACCTCAAAGGGGTGTCTCTCCCTGCTCACTGTTCAGCATCCTGCTTCTGAACAGTTGATGACACACAAGCAGGCCGTTCTGGAAACTTCTCTTGTCAACCCCTCACCTCCTGTTTGTGGCTTGTCTCGCTCCCTGGTCACAAGGGATGGCTGTGTGGGAGAAGTGAAAAGTGACAGTGTAGGTCATTGTGAACACTCTCCGTGGACGGAGGATGTTTGGCGGAGGTGGCTAGAGCCGAGGCCTGGGGTGCCATAGTGCACTGAGAGCATGGTGTCCTGGACTGCTGGGATTGTACCTACTGCAGGTTTCCACCCTAGCTCTTGAACCAGTTTGTTCTTGAAATTGGGTGTATATACAGTTGCTTGGTAGGTTGTTGAAGTGTGCACAGGGTGCCTGCGCTATAAAGAACCTTTGACATCTCTGCTCCATAAGCACCCTGCCCCCGAGTTGCTGCTAGCCCAGCCAGAACAATTAGCATGGAAGGGAACCCTGCACCTGGATTGGGATGGGATCTGTGGGCTTCAGAGGAACTGTAAAATGGCCAGGGGTGGGCCCCAGTGTCATGGAGGGGAAGACCAGCTTGAGGGGGGAAATTCAGAAATCAGTGAGGAACCAGATAGCTGCAGAGCAGGGATGGTGGAGAGGCAAGGTGTGGCCTCCGGTATGGCACCCTCGATCCCACAGCGTGCGTGTGCGTATGTGTATGGGTGTGTATGTGTGCATTTCGGTGTGTGTCTGTGTGTGTGTGTGTGTGTGTGTGTGTGTGTGTGTGAGAGAGAGAGAGAGAGATTGACGGAGATCGATTGTGTACGTGTCTGCCCCTCTGGCAAGGAGGCAAGGCATGAGTTTGTTCCTTTCAGTCCTCTGGAGAGGCACCTGGTGCAGAACTGGGCCCCCTAATGGTTGCTGACTAAGTGCTTAATGGAGATGCAGCTGCTGATATGTCGCCATTGAGAAGGGATGCAGGCCAGCTTGACAACATCAAAGCAGGTTTTGTTTGTAGATTAGGGTAGGTTTCATTCTGTGGCTCTAGAGGCCTTTCTCCAAGTTGTGGAGAAGATGATTTTGAAAGGGAGCCTGGTGTCTGTCTGTTTTTCAGGAGGCTGCAAGAGCTGGGGGAGCCTTTGTTCCCCTGAGATGGCCACGGCACAGTCTTCATTGTGAAAGGGGGAGGGCACCCAGCCGCCCTTTTCTCGGGGGTTTCCATTATGTTTGGCTTTCAGATGTTTTTCAGTCCATAGCTGGGCATGACAATACATTCCATACCTTAAAACCAGGTAAGCTGAGGCAGGAGGACAACAAGTTCAAGACCAGCCTCTACAATATATTGGGACTCCCGTCTCCAACTAATTAAGTTCCAGGACATTTAAAATGACTTAAAAGGTGTAGTTATGATAGAGGATGGTGATAGAGGGGTGCCCTGATACCGGGGTCCCAGGTGTCTGCTGCCTCTGACCTCTGAGGACACTTGCACTTGTCTGAGCATGCATGCAGGTGTAGGCACACCACAGCACATGGCAAAAAATAGTAAAAATAAAGATTTTAACATAAAATTTAATAAATGTAAGCGAACTAGGATAAAACAGTGTTCTTGTGGTTGTGTGTACCCTGACTTTGTTCCTTAGTTAATATAATACGGTGTGTGTGTTTGGGGGGGGGGGGGGGCATCAGCTTTTGCCATGCCTCTGAAACTAGTTGCAAGCTAAAATTTAATCCAAATGTAACTAATTCCACTGATCGGGGGATTATTGCACTAATTTGTAATATATTCAGAAGCATTAGGGACCAGATGCTTTTAGAATTGGGTATTTCTCTTTCTCACATGTGTTTCAGAACCTGGACTGGGTCACACATTTCTTGTGCATTTTTAGCCCTGGGGTGTAGGACAGCAAGATTGGCTGGAAGTGGCACATGGAAGTTGTTGACTGCCGCACAGATCAATGGGCTCCTTCCTGGTGCTGCCCTGGCTCAGGAGGAAGCAGAAATGCTGTTCTCTTTAGTTACCTCCTAATTGCTGTACTTAAGGCTTTGATTGGCTCCTGACCGAAATCTTCAGTGTTTCAGGACATGGAGGGTTGTTACAAACTCAGCCAGGGCTTCTTTTGAGATGGCACAGTCTGGCTACTGCCCTGACTTTCTCTTTTCTGGTGGTAAGCTACTGGGCTGTGGGAGGAACAGAAGATGTCGGATACCATGCTTGTACTTGGCAAATCCTTTTGTTTTGTTTGTTTGTTTTTGAGACAGGGTTTCTCTGTGTAGCCTCGGCTGTCCTGGACTTTGTAGACTTGGCTAGTCTCTAACTTTCAAGAGATCCGCCTGCCTCTGCCTCCCTGAGTGCTAGGATTTGCAGGTATGCTCTGGTAAGCCCAGCTTACTTGGCAACTTCTTTTTTATTATTTATGTGCCTGCAGGCTAAAAGAGGGCACCAGATCTCATTATATATGGTTATAAGCCACCATATGGTTGCTGGGATTTGAACTCAGGTCCTTTGGAAGAGCAGTTAACCTCTGAGCCATCTCTCTAGCCCCACTTGGCAAATTTTTAATCAGCTCATGTCCGTGTTCCACATTAGGCTAGATGGCAGGCAGACTTCTCCCCACCTCCTATGAGGGTTCTCCTGTTAGATTCTAAGCCCTAAGCATTTGTCTGTTTATTCAGGGCATTTCCTTTCTAGACCCTAATCCAGGAGCTTAGGAAGAGGCCATTTGGGTGACTTAAAAAAAATCCTAGTGGAGCAGTTTGAGAAAGAGGAAACACTTAACCTTCTGCATGTAAGACTTGGAGCACAGAGGGAGAATGCACAGACTGTGGCTATTGGCTTACCACGTCTGTGCACATCTTCCCTGTTGGCAAAGGGTGAGGAGCAAAGGTCATGATGACTCTGCAACAGCTGGCCGCATACCTCAGCAGCATCAGGATGAGAAAGTAGAGAATGCAGGACGTGCAGTATCCCTTTCCTGTGGACCCACCAATATTATTTCCTTGATACCTTCTACATCATCACTGGTGGCTGGACCAGAACCTGGACTGGCACTTCGTGGACTCACACTATCTAGGAGATAGGGTTCTTTCAGCTTCTCTGCTATGAGGATGAACACACACCCTATCACGCTGTTGGTATCTCACGTGTCCAAGATCAGTGTATGTCAGACATGGTGGCATGAGCCTGTAATCTTAGCCAGGGATGCAGAGGCAGGAGGATTGTGAATTTGAGGCCAGCCTAGGCTGCACACAGGGACCTTATCTGACCAAACCCAAACCAAAAAACAAACAAACAAACAAACAAACAAAAACTAGTGAAACCAGAGTTCACAGTAAACTGTTTGGAATAAAAGAAGTTCAGAGAAGAGACAGCTGGGAAGTAACAATTAGCACATGTTACCTCAGGGGGCGATGTGTGCAGACATACAGTGATTGACATAGGGGAACGAAAGGCCAGTGTTTGGTACTTTTCTTTTCTGTTTTTGTTTATGGAGAGAAGCTGGCATGGTCTTAATAATTAACTTGTTGATCTGTTGTGCGCTGTTTCAGTCTTCCTGGCAGATGCAAACATCTTTCGTCTTTCTGTGAACACTGCCTTCACCCATCTGTCACATATAATAGATTTTCTGCCTGTGAGTTCCAACCTCTTCAAAACTGTTGGCTTCATCAGGAGTACTATCCAGCAGTGAGATCCTGACACCTCTCCCCCCCTCCCCCCCATGAACTATGAAAAGCTTTTCATAGTAATATAATTGATCCACTGTTGGCCACACGTACAAAAAAAAAAAAAATCAATGTATCTTGTTAATATTTCATGAATGCCCACGTTGCCAGCTTCTTGCAATGGGACTGAACTGTAAAGAATGGGACTTGTTTCCCAATAGCCAAGCACATGGACGGAGTGCCAGGAAAAGAGAGTTTGGGGTTGACTTTAAAGTTGGAAGTGCAGTTGGGCCATTGAAAAACAATCCTCTGACTCATGTCAGATTGTTATAATTATTTAATGCCCACAATGCAGCCTTGTCCCCATGGATTTATACTGGAGAGGTTTCTTACCCACACATTGTGGTTATTAGCTGCAAAGAAAGCGGCGTTTGTTTATAATGACACAGGGTATATCAGTGTGGCAAAGAAAACACTGAAGATTCTGTCCTAGGAAGAAGGCAGGAATTTGGCAGGCAACCTATAAGAAAGTAGAAGACACGCTCCCATTACTTCTCATACATGTGGGTGGTACCATCCAATAACCATTAGGCACCTTTGATTCCTAACCTGTGCTCCAACCTCCTGTTACAGTGAAAGCACATCCCCATTTTTCATCCAGAGTACACAGTGCACAGCTACAGTGTTCAGCGTGCCACTTATCACTTAGAAAACTCATGTTTTAGCATTGTATCCTGCTCCTGTTAAATTTGTGACCACAGGCATTGACCATGGGATGTGGAAGTGGAGAAAACGGAGCAGTGGTTAAAAGTGCTTGCTGCATAAGCAGTGAAGGGCTGATTTCAGATCCCTAGAACTCATGAAATGTCGTTTTGGATGTTTGTACCTGGAATGTGCCACCCCAGCAGTGGCATGAGGAAAGAGGTGGATCCCTGGGGACTCGCTAGCCAGAATGAGGTCCAGCGAGACCTCATCTCAAAAAGTAAGGTGGAGAAGCAACAGAAGAAGCAGGCTGTCCCGACTCCAGCCTCTTCCACCTAAGAGCCACATGAATACACAGGCAAGTGTACACACACTCACACAACAGGTAGGTTCTGGGTAGTTCTTTCATTCCATAACCCATTAAACTCTTCCAGAGACAAAAAGAATGAAGTAAGACTTTGGGATGTCCCTGGAAACACGGCAGGCGTGGAGGGGAGTGTTGTAATTTAGACTCGTGACTCAAGGTGCCCAGCTCCTTGGGTATGTGTGTTATGTATGTTGGAGGGGCCTAGTAAAGTCCAGGTCCATAGTTGCTCTAACCTGTGGGCTCCTCCCCCCGCCTGGCCCCACCATCATTACCTGAGCTTTCAAAGGAGATTCATTGTCTATGAGTCTCTCAAGCTTAGAGTGCAGGGAGGAGACACGAAGCCAGAAATCTCCCTGAGGCACTCAAAAGCTGGGGTGTGCAGATACCATTTAGAATTGCTCCGGAAATGTTTGTAACCTCTATCAGCTCAGTGGTGAGATGAGAAAACCCATGACTCAGCTGAATACTGACTCGGGACCAGTATGAAACAACTGGGTCTTCTCAGGTTTTGCAAAGGCACAGGGAGTAGGCAGACACACAGGCTTTTGTTGCTGTTCGGATCGCAGCAAGTCTGGGAGCTCTGTGGGCCTCTGGTACCATTAAGGTTTTAGTGGTGGATTTTGAGTAAGGTGCACACAGTGAGACATAGCATGCCATGCAGATAGAGAGCTGCTGAAAGGCAGGCTCGCATTTTCTAGGGACAGGATGGCTACATGGTGGTGGTGGCATTGCTGGTGCTCAGGGAACTTAAGGTTTTTGTTGTTGTTACATGTGAATATTTTCTCTTCTCTCCCTCTCTGTTGCCATCTCCTCCCTTCCTTTCATTTGTTGGGAACACACAAAAGACAGATTCCTTGTTCCCAGCCCTCTAATCCTTCATTTAAACATTCCACTCTTGTTTCTCTCACCGTAGTTGTGTGTATGTCACAGGAGAATGAAAGCCTAAAAGAACAGCCTACTTTGTAATCCATTGGGCCAGTTTTAAACCATTGGACATAATGAGTCAGAACTGCCCCACAGACAAGGAAATGGCTGGCCTACTGCTTCTTGAAGGCTGACATATCCTTCTTGGTCTGATGGGAGTTTCTTGAGGGCAGTGGCTACTTGGCACCCTGTTACTAGAGGTGAACCAGTGGTCCAGTTACTGGGAGCTCAGCCCTGTGTAGTCAGAGGAGGGGGCAAAACAGCTGCGGGGTCATTGTGACCCGTCATGGGGGATGCCGTATGCCACCCCATATAAAGTCCTTCATCAGTACAGAGACTCGGGACAAAGGTCTTAAGAGGAAACGTATGGTGGCGGATGTGACATGGCCCAGTTTGAATGTCATATGCTCAAGGCTCTTGCCTTACAATAACTTCCTTCAGTTTCTCAGACCCTGCTGTTGTCAGGGAGAGAGAGCAGACTCTTCATGGCTCCCTCATGGCTGTGTGTCACCCCCACTCTGTTCACCCACGGAGCCATCTACAGCTCTGGTCTAATAGCACTTTGTCTTGTGAGAAGAAAGACACAGTTGTCTGCCCCTCCCTCCTATCCCACTCCCAGAGTGTCCTCCTTCTCACCCAAACCATGATCTCAGAGGTTTACAGGGCAGACATGTCACGGATCTGTTTGGAAGCAGTTGTCTCCATTAGCGATGAGATCGCAACACCCTAAAAGAGAGCTTTGGAGTAGGGACTCGAGGGCTGTTAGACACGCTTGGGTTGAGAGGGGAAGTGCAATTATGGGAAGAATCGGAACACAAAGTCGTGTCTGTTCATAGTCATGGCTGCTGTTCCCGGGGTCCAGGGCCAGCAGCAACCCAGACGGGCGAAGCATTGGGTTTGTTTTGTTTTGGCTGTGGGAACGTGGGTGCCATCTCTCCAGATTAACTCCGTTTGATATCGTTATATTCTGTTGTGCTGTGGATGTACATGCATGAACTTATATCAGTACAAGCAGTTTAACTCTTAACAAGTGTTAAGAGTTGTATTCAAATCACACGGGATCAGAAAGTGTAGTATCCGTTGTACACAGCTCTCTTTCAGATGTGGGCTGTTGGGAGTGGAAGGGCTGAAGGAGAGGGGGTATATGCAGCCCTTCCTGTGCCCTGTTCCTTCTTACCTGCCTTGGCATTGAGGAAGCAGTTACACAGCTGGTCATCTGTGTCCTGGGTTCTTCAAACATCCACAGTCTTAATCGGGGGGGGGGGGAAAGGTTGTAACAATTTATTTCATGTTTATATCATACGAGGCATTCTGAGTGATCTAGAGCCTATTTAAAGTATATGGGATATTTGCACATTGCATGGAATATGACACCACTCTGTAGAAGAAATGTTAGCATTCAGATTTTGGTACCAAGGGCACTCCCGGAACTAGTCCTCTGCAGATACCAATGGATGCCTAAATTTAGATTTCAGCAACATAATTCACACCATTTTTCTAACTTGTATTCATATAAATTAGCTCATTTTGATTCTCTTATTTACCTAAAGGAGCAGGTGCTGCTATTTTTCTGTTGAATAGGCAGAGTGAATTGTGGGCCATGCATAAATCCAGAGCTAGTAAGTAGAATGGTTGCGGTTTGAACTCAGGCACTCTGGCTTCAGACCCCTCCCTAAGTAGCCCCAAATGTGCAGGGTGTAATATCCCCCACCTGATGCATTCCCATTCATTTGACAGCCTATAAAATGTGATGTCATCACGAGAGGAAAACCTCTTTTGCCCCAGTGTGCACTCAGATCATCCACCCTGTGGATGATCTGCTTTGTACTTCTTTCTCATTCTGCGGTGTGTATGTGCATGGCGTGGGTGTGCATGCACGTACGCATGTGCTTGCGGAGACCAGAGCAAGATATAGATGGATTGTCTTCTGTCACTCAAGGTAGAATCTCTCACCGAACTGCAAGCTCGCCTTTTTGGCCAGGCTGATTGGCTCATGAGCCCTCAGGATGCACCTGTCTCTACTCACTGGGGCTGTGCTTACAGCCATGCCCAGCTTTTTGCATGGGCCCCAGGCATTCACATCCAGCTCCCTATGTGTGCAGGGCAAGCGCTAACAGAGCCAGATACCCAGCTTCACATGTGAAGTCTTACTGGGATGAGCATAGAGAGGGATAGCTGGAGAGCCATAATGCCTTTTCCAGAGACCATGCCTTGTGTCCTCTGATCTTGGTGGCCATGGGCCAGAAGCCTGAGAGGTTTCTTTCCCCTGCTGTGCACCTTTGGAGAACAAGGTGCACGGAGGAACTTGAGTTTCAGGAGCGTCCTGGTTCTCTGATATCAGTGTGGGTGCACAGATAAGATTAGCATCCATATTAGTAACACCCTGCCCGGAGAACCCTGCAATTATCTCATGATTTTATCTAATGACTGCTCTTTTCAGAGCTTATTGGGGTAATCTTCTGAGCGCGCCTGATTACATGTTGTGCACACAAGTGAGCTGAAAAAGCACTTCAGAACATAGCCTGAGTTTCATGTGTAGTTTTTGCATTTCAAGACAACATTTTGAGTAGGTAATTGTCCAGTAATTTTTAAATAACATATGTCACTTTTTCCCTCTTGCTGAAATTTCTGCTCTCGTATTACATCCTATCCGTGGCAGTAACAGCAAGAAGAGAGCTGATGTGTGGGTTGTTCCTTGCTTTCCTTGCCAGATGGCATCTCTTGGCTCTTTAAAACATTATTCAAAAGTTTCAACTTATATATTTTTACGTTATGTGTATCAGTGTTTTGCCTACAAGTGTGTAACATGCCACAGTTCTGCCTGTTAGATCCCCTGGGACTGGAATTAGAGACAGTTGTGAGCAACCATAGTGGGAGCTGAACCCAGGTCCTCTGGAAGAGCAGCCAGTGTGTGCTCTTAATCTCTGAGCCATTTTTCTCGCTTCTTTAGGAACTATTTAATGACAAATAAAGCTTTGGGGAGAAAAAACAAAGCCTTCAGGCACGTGGTGTTGAGCGGCAAGTAAAGCGCTGAGTACCTACTAGGTGAGCCATCTGGGCCGGGGTACTTGGTCTTGAACCTGGAGACCTGTTTACTTTTCAGGGCCTACTTTGAAAGGTCACTGTAGGCACCATTTGGAAGTAATCTGTAAGCAGGCCCGCTGCCCTGCTGGTGCTGCTTGGGATCTTGGTGTCCCTCGTTGGTCATAGCGCCTTCCCATGCAGAGGGGGTCTCTGTAGCGCGGACCTTCTTAAGTGAAGGGATAGGCTAGCAGGCACTCACCTTCTTGCTACAGACAGTGGATTCTTCCTGTAAACCATTTGAGTCTGGCACTAGTATTTTATGTAAAAAGCTTTTAGAGAAGAGGATGGGACATTTCTTAGGTCCTGGTTGTGTTCTTGGCGCTGGGGCTTTGGTGCTGGTGACAGTCATTGGGAATGCATGGGGTGAGAAACGAAGGAATATAGAGCAGACTGCCTGTAGAACACAGTGAGCCGGTCCACAGAGGAGCAGGCGGCTCTCCGGAAGCCAGTATTTCCTTCAGGAGCTGGAGACCTTCCCACCCACCCCCAGTGAACACTTTGTGCTTCAGAGCACGGTGGGTGAGTAGGATTCCAGTTCTCCAAGGCCCTGTAAAGTGTGGACTTCCATAAACTGAAGTAGGAAGCCAGAGTTCTCCCATTCTCATCTCCTCCAGGTCTTTACCTTTTTTCTTGCTAAATTTTAGGTCTCCTAAGGGACTCTTTTGTATTCCTATCTGTTTTCTATGAAATCCATGCATGTAGTGTCTAGTTTGTTCGTCCTTGTTTTTCTGTTTTAGATTTATTGCACTGTACAGTAGGATGTAGTATGGCAGGTATCCATCTGTAGCGAGCAGCTTGTCTAGTTGTGTAAACAGCAGTTGTCCTGTGCAGGTACCATGTACATCATAGCGTCTAGAAGTGTATCAGAGTTGGGATTTAAGCCAGCAGTCACATTCTGAACATGCTCCTTGCGGGGCCATCTCAACTTTTGTCTCTTTAAGAAAACAAAAGTCTTAGGAACCAGTGTGTTCTTTCAAGCAATGTTGGATGCTGCCATCCTAGAATCCAGTGTTTGTTTATTTATATATTTTTTTAAAAACTTATGGCTATTTGGTAAGATAGAGGCTGCTGTGTGGAGCTCCTGCTGGAGGCTCCTTGTCTTCCAGACTCCCAGTAAGCTAACAGGGTAGTGGGAAGAGGCTTCCTCAGCAATGGTAGTCCTGGACACCCAGTGAGTGGACTGTAGAGACTGTGTTTGGGGGCCCTGCTGCTGTTTTCACAGAGTTAGGCCAGTTTGGACCCTGTTGGAGAACCTGTGAGAGTCAGGTCTCTTTTCAGGCTGTAGCTGCCTTCGCCTGCCTCCATGTAGTTTGCCTCATCTCCACTTGAAGCAATCCTTAATTGAGATGTGCTGTTTTTCCATATACTTAGTTGTTAGTAAGTTTATACTTTAGCAAAAAAGTAGGCTCTTGGCTCTTTTTAGTTCTCCTTAAAATTAAAACATGCTTTGATTAATTTTTTTATCGTTTAGTTTACTAGTAATTTTTCATTTGTGGAGTACTCCTGTCATGGGCCATCAGTATAAGAAACTATTTCTCTAGTTCTTGGGTAGCTGACTTTATGCAGATGACGATGACGATGATGATGGTGGTGGTGGTGGTGGTAGTGACTCCTAAGGTCCAGGAGGGCAAGGTGCTGATGTCCTCTCTTGCTATGTCTGATCAAAATGACACTGCAGATTCAGAAATGACAGTTATACAGATTATAAAGAGGAAGTAATGGTGTCTTTTTGTCATTAAAGGTTGCACTGGTATTGGGCAGTCCTGAGAAATCCAGGTGGGCACGCAGGCACACATGCACACACACATACAGGAAAAATGAAACAGTTCTGCTCAAAGAATAAGTTTGTTTTGTTTGGTTTTGATACAGGAGTTCTCGGTGTAGACCAGCCTGTCCTTAAACTCCGAGATCCACCTGTCTCTTCCTCTCCCAAGTTTTGGGGTTAAAGGCATGTACAGCCACTACAGTGCAATAATTATTTATTTTATTTATTGGTGTTTTAAGTGCGTGTATACCTGTTTGAGGGTGTCAGATTCCGTAGAACTGGAGTTGCAGACAGTTGTGAGCTGCCATGTAGGTGCTGGGAATTGAACCCGGGTCCTCTGGAAGAGCAGTCAGTACTGTTAACCACTGAGCCATCTCTCCAACCCCCAAGAATAAGATTCTTATTAAAGTAAGTATGAGGCTTCAACAGTGAAAGGTGTCAGGCTTTGATGCAAAAAAAAAAAAAAAAAAAAAAAAAAAAAAAAGATGTAAACAAACAGCTCTTTCATCTTCATGGAATGCAAAACTCAATATTGTGGATTTTCCCCGAATTGACTCAGATTTAGTATGAGCACTGAAAAAAATTCAAGCATTTGTGTTTCTTTAGGGTGAAGTTGGCAGCCATTTCCTAAATCCATACAGTGAAGCAGAGTCCCCAAGATAACGAATATAATTTTGAAAAGGAAAAGATTTAGAAGACATAAACATACTGGTCTCAAAACTTACCACACAGCTCTGGTGACAGACCATGTTACTGGTGTAAGCTTAGACAATTGAAGAGAATTGAGAGTGCAGAAATAAAGTATTATTCATTGTTGATTTTTTTTTTTTTCCTACAGAGGAGCCAATGCAGTTCTGAAGTAATAAGAGTTTAATTCAGTAGTCTTCAACAAACACCACCAGGAAACTGGATTCTCACGCGCACACACACACACACACACACACACACACAGAGAGAGAGAGAGAGATAATTTTAGAACCTTATCTCACATTCCATATACAGAATGAAGTTAAAAATGGGTTGTAGGTCTAAGTAGGATCTCCCAGAAAAACATCGTACCAAAGCTTCATGCCCTTGAGGTAGGCAGAGCGTTTAGATATAAAGCTGGACTTGGAGCCATCCATCTTCCCTTTTGGGATATTTGCTATATTTAGTGTGTGTGTGTGTGTGTGTGTGTGTGTGTGTGTGTGTGTGTGTGTGTATACACTCAATGCCCCATGATAGTCATGTGTAGAGGACAATTTAAAGAAGTCTCCTTCTACCATGTTGCTCTGAGATTGCACTCAGATGTTAGGCTTGGTAGTATGCAGCTTTACATAATAAGCCACACCCCCTTGGGTATGTATGTATGCATGCATATAAGTATACATGCATGTATTAAGCACTCAATTATTAGAGCTATCTGGGCTGTTCTAGACTTCTGCCACACTCTTACCCCCCGAAGCCTTCCTGGAGAAGATACTGGCAGAAGAACTTGAATCAGAGTGGGTGGGATTACATTTTCTCTTTGAACCTCCAGAGTATGGGGGTCCATGATGTCTTTGGTCCTTTGGCAAAGAAGATTATGTGAGTGATTTTCAAGACCTGACTGATAAAGTGTAAATTGGGCATAGCCCAAACAAATAAGCAGTCATGATGGGATAAAAATTATTATGGATTCAACATGCGCTTTACTTCTTAGCTGTTTAGACCTACTTCAAGCCCGTCACTTGATGTCAAGCAAGAGAGATAAAGAAATTATTTTTGCTGTAGGGCTGCTTTGAGCACGAACTGCAAGATTTGTTGAGAGGGTTAGTGCAGGGCCTGACAAATAAAAACCCATTATTCATGATGCTGAGCAGTCAGTGTTCAGGTTTCCGAGGCTCAGTGCTCAGACCCTAGAGGTCCCTGACTCAGGCTCCAACTCGTGTTTCCTTTTTAAAATGCAGTTCCAAGTCTGGAGCAAGTTCTTTTGTCACTGCAGACATGATTTCCTTTGGGCTGTAGCTCTCCCCATGGCTTGAATTCATAGAGTAACTAAAGCCCGGGAGGGAATTCTTCTCAACTCTCTGTCCCCGGGAATCCCCTTGGTGGGGTTGGGAGGTGCAGCTATTGTGTTGTTATTGTTTTTGGGGCTGTGATAGAACCCAATGGACTTTCTTGAGTGGGGAAAAATTAAGTGAGTCGAATAATCATTTGACTCAATATCTCTAGTGACATATGCCTTACCTGGCTTCACAGTCTGCCTTCAACTAGCCTGTGAGTCTTAGTCCTGAGCTGCACCTTCTAATTGTCTTTCTGCATCTCTTGTGTGGCAAGGAGACTATGCCTGGCATTTTCTGAGCTTCATAGATGAATAGGATCACATCTGTGTCAAATTCACTTCAGAGACTTAAAATTCCCTTCTTTGTGCTTTCAGCAATGCTGGAGCATGGTGGTTGTTAGGGAAAAGGAAAGCCCACATAGAGGAGTGACTTGGTGATACTATTCTCCAGGGAGGGTGGAGATTTGAACTTGATTCTGCAAACTCTTGAGTTCTGAGGGGCCTGCTGCTCTGCCTTGCAGCTTCTGGAGGTAACAGGAACGTACATTCCATGCATTTTCTCCTAGTGGTATCCTCTGCATCATGAAGATTACCCACTTCTGTGCTTGGTGAGAGAAAAAGCATAGGACCCTTTTCTCTGAGCCCTGGACAGACTTTAATGGACATGATGTTTTGTTGTAGGCCACTCTGTGTCATGATGGTTTGGATGGACGGTTTGGTCCCTTCCCCACCCCTTTGGCACAGGCTGTAATATCCCTAGCCAATGAAGCAATAAATGAGAGAAAATGACCCTTCCCGGTCATGGAAAGTAGCAGCTGGTGAAACCTGAAGAGAAGTACGTGTTCCAGAAGGAGAGGTGGCCGCAGTGGAGTGTGAAGCTTGCTTGGCTGAAGAGTATGTTTGCCTCCTTCATGGCTGTCAATAAAAGGTCCTTAAAAACCCAACCTTGGCTCTGTGTATGTGTCCGCTGCCTGTGTGGAAACCCGAGGTTGATGCAGGGTTTCTTCCTCAGTGGCTCTCTGGCCTTATTTTCTGAGATAGGGTGTCTCTTGGGGCCAGGAGTCTACTACCATTTTAGTTAGACTGGCTGGCCAGTGAGCTCTTGGTGTCTTTTCTCTCAGCTCTGGGATCTAGGCCTTGCTCCCACAACATGGGTGGATCTGAACTGCATCCTCCATCGCTCTAACCTCCTAGCTTGACTCTTGAGGACCAGAGGTGCCACTGTGCCAGGGCCACGCCACAGGATGGAGACCCTCTTCCTGGCAGACACTTGATTCACAAGGGCGCTAATTCTTTCTTCTTCCTCCAGCCACTTCTCAAACAATCACCCTGCTTGTTTGGTGGGCAGTGCAGTGTTGGACAGTCGGGCCTTTTTGTTTAACTGTATGTTCATATTGTTCTTTATGTACTTAGTTTATAGCTTATGCAGCAGACATTCTGGTCAATTAGCTTCTTGTCCTGAAAACTGGGCGCTGCTGGGCTCCTTTCTTCTAATGCTGTGTGGGTTGGTTTCAAGTTACAGGGTTTTTATTGGTTCCTCTTTGCTGAACCCTGGTTTCCAAAGCCTGGTGTTTATGAGCTGAATTTCTTAAAGGTACAGCTTTCCTTTTTTATAAGTTGCACTGCCCAGTGCATTTAAAAACAACAAAAACCTGAGGTGTATGTGGAAATGTTTGTTGTGTGTGTGTGTGTGTGTGTGTGTGTGTGTGTGTGTGTGTGTGTTTTAAAAAAATCATATAAAATTTTAAGTGAAGGGTAGGAAGTTGGTTCAGTGGATGCACTCCCACCCCAAACCCAATTAAAGACAGGGTTTCAGTGGATTACCGTGGCTGACCGGGAGCTTCATTTGTAGATCAGGCTGGCCTGAAACTCTACAGGATGAAGAGTGATCAAGGAAGACATATCACATTAACTTTGGGTTTCCATATACATACACATACACATACACATACACATACACATACACATACACATACACATACACATACACATATACATGCAAGCATGTGTACATGCATCACACACACAAAACACGACTCTACAAGAACTTCCTTCCTTCCCCCTTCCCCCCTTCTGTCCCTCCCTCTTTTCTCTCTCTCTTTCTCTCTCTTCCCCTCCCTCTCTCCCTCTCTCTCTGTTTCTGGTGTAACTCACGTAGCTGATACTGGCCTTGATACCCGCTGTCTCCTGAGTGCTGAGGTTGCAAGTGTGCCCACCATGCCCAGCTCCCTCTTATCCCTTAATGTCTTCAGTGTGTTAATACTGGTGAGTGTGTGGTGGTGTAGGCACATCTGGAGGTATCGTGTCTGGGGCGTTCCTCCCAAACTGAAGCATAGCAGGCAGCATTTTACCCTCATCTACTTGATTCAGTAAATCCTAAGTTTCTATGTGATAGTCTTGGCTGTACCCTTGACTTTCCACAGTTTTTCATGGTACCCAGCTCAGAAAATCCTTGAATGTTGGGGTTACTCCTCTACTCCTATCCTCTTGTATGTACCCCTTGAGTTTCATTCATTGGCTGAGACTCTGGCCCAGCTCACTTGGTCTTACCCTGGACCCAGAAGGTGGGTTGGGGGTGATGATGCAGAATCCTTCTGAGTTGTTAGCACCAGCTGTGATTGAGCATAAGGTATTGCTCATCCTCAGTGCCTTGGCATTGAGAATTTGTTCCTCTCCTTGCTGATTTTGAATACCCATTAGTAATATTCCTACTGAATCCCATGTAGACTGTTCCTTTATTCTTGTGATCATAGAGTTCCACTGTTGCATGGGAATGATGAAGTATGATCATGAGGTATGAGTCTATGCCCCTACCAGCCTCTGAAAGACAGGATTAGTGAGCCTGGGCTCACAATATACAAAAAACCATAGCCAGCATATACCAGTACCACCCTACCCTGGAATCTGTACCTGCCTCGCTCTTACATAATTCTTGTCAGACTGCAGAGGCCATTTCCAGTACTCCGCATCACTCAGTATGACACCCAAAGGTCTTTAATGGGCCCTTGGATGGGGGAGAAGTTTGCTGAGATGGATTTGTGTTGCTGAGTCTTGGGATTGAAGTACTACAGGGGGTTAGGCCTGGGAACAGAGCCCAGGGAGCCCCTGCAGAAGCCCAGGTACTTTGGGAATCAGGAGATTAGCCTTGGAAATTGAACAGAGTCCCAGTGAGTGATGTCCTGGTTGAGGGTGAGAGAGATGAGCTAAAGGATGAGAGCATTCTGAGAACTTTCTGATGAGACCCCTCACTGTGCCAGTAAGGGCAGAGGACAAGCCCATTGGCAGGAACAGCCAGTGGATCTAGATAGGTTTGAGGGGACACAGTTCACTCTTGGCATTTCTACCCTCTAGTGATGTTTTTATCTTCGTAGGAAGGAAGGCAGTTTCTCCCTGGTGGGCTTGGCTGCCCTACTGGGTGATTTGCCGCTGGCATCCAGTGCTGATTTTTTTAGTGACTTTTTAGATACCTGCCGCTCAAGTGTCTGGTAAGACGAGACATATAGAGGTCTATATATGCACACAGGCAGAGACACCCCCAGAGCAGGGGTGGGCAGGGTGTGCAGTATGCCGCCCACCAACCCACTGGGTCCTCTTCTCTGCTCTGCTGTTGGCTGAACTCAAGCTGTGCCAGGTCCCCATGTCCCTTTGTCAGCTCCAGGGCCCAGGGATTGCTGTGTGACAGGAGGCTGATGTTTCCCTTCTCCCTCATGTGGGTCTTTCCCTGAGTTAAATGCACTCTCTCTCTTCCTCCCTTCCTCTCTTTTTCTTTACCTGGCCAGGGCTTGGATGGCTTCTTTGAACTCTTGGCCCTTAAACCGCCACCTGCGGAGTGATGGGATGGCAGGCCTCGTGTCACTGTAACCCAGTTTGTGCGGTGCTGGGAATTGAACCCAGGGCCATGTCTTTCTTTGGCTCCTAGCTTACCTCTCTCCGACTCACCCTTGTCACCCTGTTTCTAGCTCACCTACCTCATCTCTGGTGTCTTCTGTGACTTCTTCCTATGGAGGGTTCCCTTCCTTGCCCCTGCCAGGCAAGCTCTCTCCTTCCAGAATTCCCCCAGTGCCTGCCTCTGATTTTACATCTGCCTTATTTACTCCCACCCTTCGAGGGCTAGCCCATGCTCTACCTCATTATGAGGTCTTGCTCCACTATAGTCAAGAAATCCTTGTTTGGATTAGTTTTGTTGTTGTTGTTTTTGTTTTTGTTTGTTTTTAATAGTATTTGTAGAGGACCATCTCCCATAGGAAAATTAAGGTAGCCTCAGTTTTGTCTGTTAATACTTACGCTGGCCTTGCATTTCATTTTATATGCTCTTATTTCTTTACTTTGAAATATATAATTAAATAGGATGTTAAGCTGTAGACCTTTGCACCTTTAAATTGATGTGGCAGGCAGGAGCTTTTCTGTCCTCAACAGGTGTGAGGGGATCTGCGGCACAGTGGGGAGTGACTGGCAGGGCCAGATTGATGCAGATTCTCTGACTGTCTTTCCTGTGGAGCACAGCGGCCTTCTCTTTAGCCATTCCAGTGCTGGCTCATGAAGGATGTATTAGGTTGCAAATTTTTATTTGTTTATTCCAAGCTTTCTTTAAATGTTCTGGTCTTTCATACCTCTGTGTCCTTTAAAGGATTGTCTGTCCCTAAATTTAAAGCAAGCAAACAAAAGGTGAGATGAGACATTTGTCAGAGATGGTTCAATTAAGATGTTCAGGGGTTGATGATATGGTGTAGTAGGTCCTTGTGTTGCCAAATCTGCCTGATGACTTAAGTCTGTCTCTGTCTGTCTGTCTGTCTGTCTGTCTATCTGTCTCCTCCTCTCTCCACCCTCCCAATATAATTAAAAAATTAAGAATAAAAGATGTTCACAAGTGTTATAGAAGATTGGGGAGGGAAGTCTGAGTTTTTGGTAAATCACTCTCAAGGTAAGACTGATTCTAGAGACAGAAAAACCAGAAGTCTTGCCAGAGCTCTGTTCAGTCTCCACAGTGTGGGTAGGACTGCTTCTTCCCCTTTGCAAGCTGGGCTGACATTTCCTTCTGCGTTTTGCACTAATCATTAATAACTATACTGTTGTCACAGCTCAAAACTTTGCCATTGACACTTCAATCACTTTGTAAAGATCTCAAATGTTCAACCTTGCTGAAGCTAACCTTTTGTACTCTATTAAAATGTAAGAACTGCTTGATTCCCAGCAAATGCCCAGCTACTGGATCATGAAAGCGTTAGCTTGTGCCAAGGGCATGAGGCAGTACACTTGTTCCCTTTTAACAAATAATAAGAAGTTTGACTTTTCATTTACACATCCTGCCAATTGCTAACAAGTTTCCATCTCGTTCAAACACCAGATTGATCCTAAGAAATTGAAAATATTGATTTAACCCTCCGCCTGATTCCTACTGCAGGCACCTGCTAGTGCAGCCTTAGCACCTCGCGATTGCTTGGCCGTAATTCCTCAGGGGACCACTAATAACTACCACATCTGTCTTTTCATCTTTCGAAATTATGCTAGCGGTTGTCCAAGTCAATTGTGATTCATTTGATAGTGCTCTCCTCCAAGACATACTGCAACCAAATAGACTTGCTCACCAGTAATATATCTGATGACATAGTTAGCTCTCGTTAATTGACAGAATGATTCAGGCTTTTATGGATGGCATTAATTGGTCCCTCGTGTCCATGCAATAATTGACCAGACAGAGGCAGCAGCATTAGCTCTCATCCAGTCAGGAGAGTTTGGAGATGAGGTTAATGTAGTAAGGATGACAAAATGTCTGTATTTTTAATCAAGACTTTATCAATGACTTGAGGGGGAAAAATAAAAATGAATCTGGGAGGCGGAATTCAGATGTTGTTAGCTGTGAACACTGCGTTCCAGTGTGTAGAGAGGCAGCATGGTGTGGCTTGGCCTTCTTCCTCGTCCTTAGCATACGAGGATCTAGTTCATGCAAGGCTGGATGCCCCTGTACCTGAATCAAGGTGACATAAAGGAGATCCTTAGGAACCAGACACCCAGGGCGTGTAACATCTGAACACATGGAATTTATCTTCAAGCCTATTGCTGGAGAATAGATCCGGAGTATTCCATTAGCTTCCTGAAACTCAGGTGTTTCCTGTCAGCATGGTTTTAGGGAAACACCAGTCACTGCCACCCCACCAAGACACAGCTTTTTTCATGTGTAAGATTGTTTTACAGCAGGGCTGGTGGGAGGGCTCAATAGTCAAGAGCCCTTGGTTCCTGGCACCCATGTTGGAGGCTCACAGGCACCTGTAACCTTAGCTGTAGGGGCTCTGACACTCTCTTCTGGCATTGGCAGTCACCTGCACAGACCCCTACATACACATGTACAATTATAAAATAAAACAAGTTTTTTTAAAACAAAAATTTAAGCTGTTTTTGTTTGTTTGTTTTCAGGTGGAGTTTCTTTGTAAACCAGGCTGGCCTTGAACTCACAGTATCCTACTTCTTCTGCCTCCCTGAGTGCTGGGATTAAAGATGTGGACCACCATATCCAGCTTCAAAAAAAAAAAATATGTTTATAACTTACTTTGTCATGAGATCTATCCCCCACTACTTTACATATTTAATGTACAGTCCCAAGTGATAATTTATCCTGTTGTTGATTTTAATTTATCCTGTTTTTGAGACAGGGTTTCTCTGTGTAATAGAGCCCTGGCCATCCTGGGCTTATTTTGTAGACCAGGCTGTCCTTGAACCCACAGAGATCTGCCTGCCTCTGCCTTCAGTGTGCTGGGACTAAAGGCTTGGGCCACCGGGCCTGGCCTATCTGGTTTTGTTTTGTTTTTATTTTTAGTTTTAAACTTGGTGTGCTCTTTGTCACAATAGCCATTCTTGGTTCTTCATTTTTTTAAAAGCCCCTGGGGTGCCTCCACAGCATTTCCCAAACTGAATCAGCAGGTCCTTGTTCATGTTTACAGGTTGATTACTTGCTTCCCGGAGTAGATCTTGAACTCGCCTTAGGCAAGGGCTGTGTTTGAGGACATGGCACATGTAATTATGTAAGGGCTTAATAAATGCTTTCTGAATTGAGTTGCAATCATTACCTTTTGAGGAATGAGAATTTGAAGTTTGAGTCCAAGAAGGACAACTTGGATCAAATTAGATATTACGAAATCCTGTGAGTAAATGGCTGGCCACCAGCCCTGGAACATTTTGACAGTATGGTGTGAAACCATTTGAGGTATGGAGACAGGTCAGATCCTCTGTGGAGAGGAGAGGGCAAGGTGAGGTATGAGGTAGAGTTGACTCTTTTTTTTTTCTCCCCGTGGTCACTGATTAGCTTTGACTGTTTATGTGTGCTGACTTGTGTGTGCTGTGGGTATTGCCTGGGTGGGACAGGTAACCATGGGCTCCTGGCACTTAGCCACGACTAGTGGGATCTGACAGAGAGGCCAGCATCAGTTGATAGCTGTGCTGTCAGTGAGCATAGGCTCTGCTTCCTCACCTGTCAGGTGGAATGCGATGCCCTGTGCCTGAAACTGTCACCCTGGTGAAGAGCTGATGGGGTGTGTGTGTTGGCTGTGCCTGAGGGTACACAGCAGATTTTCCTTAAGCGGTTCTTGGTACCGGTTAAACATGGGTTTTTTGTTGTAGTGACATTAATTTTTTTTAATTGCATTTTATTTGCTCTGTGTGTGCGCACACTCAGGTGCGTGGCACCTTGGGTATATGGCAGTTAGAGGTTAATGTGTGGGAGTCTGTTCTCTCCTTTTATCCTGTGGATCCTGAGGGACTGAACTTAGGTTGTCTGGCATGGCTACAAGTACCTTTATCATCTCATTAGCTGAAGAGGACTGTGAACTGCTCACTGATTCTCTTGCCTCCCCTTCCTGAGTGCTGGGACCGCAGGTGTCCACTGCCATGCCTGTTTTATGGGGCGCTGGGGACTTTGTGTATGCTAAGTGTGCCCTCTACTAACCCAGCTACACCCCAACCCGTTTAAATCCTTCCTCTGGTTGCGTGTGGCTTCCGTTGTCTCAGAAAGTATGCATTTCTTACCCAAGACCCAAGAGCAGTCCTGAATGTGGGGACCAGCAAACCGTGCTTTTTCTGGTTGGCTTGTTTATTTGAAACAGGGTCTCAGTATATAGCCTCACCTGGTTTGGAACTCATATAGACCAGGGCAGCCAATTCACAGAGATCCACCCGCCTCTGACTCCTGAGAGTTGGGATTAAAGGCATGCACTACCATGACCAGCCAAACCTTCTCTTTCTAACTGGAAAACATACAGCCCTCTGTGTGACAGAAGCAGAGAGTCACTGTTGTGGGGTAGGTCTGGCAACAGCAATAGTGTTTTATAAGAGCAGTGTCCATCTCGACATCATTCCTCAGAGTGTTTTTTTACTGGTAAGAGATTACTTTGCTTCTCCGTGAGATTATAAATGGAAATGAACAGTTGTGTCCTAGCCCAATGCTGTCACTCTATGGTCTGTGTCAAAGTGGTACCATGTACCTCACCATAAAGCTATCAATCAAAAAGGAAGACAGTTTGCAAACATCTTGTGATCTGTTCCTCTTGCTGTGTTGTTAAGTAATGGGGTTGTCTATTTTAGTGTGAAGGAGTTCAGCCAGAATGCTTACTCTGCATACTAGAATGAGCCCCTTGGAGTACAGGATGGGAGGAAAGGTCGAAGAACAGAGAGAGAGGGTTCTTTTGGAGTCCAGCAGATTCTTGGGTTAGGGCACTTGCCACCAAGAGGTAGCCATAAGGAAATGACTAGCCTCTGTTAGGTCAGTGACAAAGCGATCAAAACTTCCCTCTTTTCTACAGTGCCTGGAGTGTGTTTCATCCCTTGCAGCAGGCTTGCTTTCATGGCTTCACTTCACACAAGCTCACAGAGATGCTGGGAAACAGCTGCAAGACAGCTGGTTTTACCTGCCTGCCTCCCCTGGGCTGAGGTCATGTGTGTGGTCCACCACATTGGCTGTTACATGGTGCTGGTCTTGAGCTCAGGTCTTCACTGCTAAGCCTTCGCCTCAGCTGGAGACAGGAGACTCTGCCAGTGCCCACCTCCCCTCCCCACAGCTTCTCTGCTCTGACAGTGGTTGTGACAAACCTTCAGCACAACCTGGACATAGCAGGGTACATTTATCATAACAAGATCTGTTTCTCAGGGCTACAGAGATGGCTCATTGTTTAAGAGCAAGTTCTGCCCTTGCAGAAGCCCAGAGTTCGGCCCCCCAAACCCAAGTTTGATGAATGACAACTGCCTGTGACTCCAGCTCATGGGACCTGACTCTCCTGTTAGACTCTGAGTACCTCATTTACATACACACGTGAGCAGACAATCACAAATAATCAAGCAATTAAAATAAGTTCTTTAAAAGATCTTCTTTTGTTGTTTGTTTTATTGTTGTTGTTTTTAGAGACAGGGTTTCTCTGTGTAACTTTGGCTGTCCTGGGTTCACTTTGTATCACTTTGTAGAGCAGGCTGGCTTGGAACTCACAGATATGCACCTGCCTCTGTCTCCCTGAGGGCTGGGATTACAGGCATGCGCCGCTGTGCCCAGCTTTAAAATAGATTTAAAATTTTTTCTTTTCCTTTGCAAAGATAAATCTTTGAAGGCATTGTATTATGAAATGCAGTTTCCTTTAATTCAACTAACTCAGCATCTTCATGTTTTTTTTAATGTTCAGCAATTAAGCACAAGTTAATTAACGCTGAACATCCCGCAGTGACTCTTTCCCTCTGGCCCAGCAGCCACGTATGCCCCGTGCACAGGCAACAGCTTAATTAACTTACCTCCGTCCACTGTCAGCCGTCTGTAAATTAACTTTTTGTAATGCTTAGGAGTGTACACCACTAGTGGAGTTTTAAATCTGCTTAGGGTTATAAGGAACCAACACAATTATTCCTCACTCTTCCTTCCCTCGGCCTTCTTACCTGTTGATCTTGCATGCTTGCAATCCCAGCATTTGGGAGATAGAGGCAGAGGACCAAAAGTTTAGGGTTGAGTCTAGGGAGATAATTAAGAGGATAAAGAAACCGCCATACAAGTATAAGAACTTGATTTTGTATCCCTAGCATCCATATATTGTGAGGTGTTTGTCTGCCTATAATCCCAGAATTTCAGAGGTGGAAATTAACTATATATAGTGCTGGAAATTAATTTATAATGTGAAAATTAACCATATAATTAGTCTAGCAAGCTACCCAACTAGACTAGCGGAATCTGTGTGGTCTGAGGTCCTCAGCGCCAACCTCGGTTTTTCACAACTGTGCCCGCACACATGTAAGCATACATACTCAGACACACAACACACATGTAAAGCATACACACACAGATGTATGCCACATGCATATAAAGCACACATACTCAGACACAGTCCATACATGTAAACACACATACACAGATGCACAACACACATGTAAAGCACATACTCAGATATGCGCCACACACATGTAACTACACATATTCCATACACATGCCACATACATGTAAAAGAAAAAGAGTATAAGATCATTCTCAGGTACAGAATGAGTTTAAGGCTAACCTGGGCTATGTAAAAGCATCTCAAAATAACAAGAGTAGCAGTTCTGTTATACTGAATTAAAATTTTTAATCACTGCAAATACTTAAAAGCTTAAAAAAAATGCCGTGTTTCCCTGAGCCCCACACTGTCGTAAGTGTGGAGACGAGTATGCTGGACAGGACTTTTGGGTGGCTGCATCATTTGAAGTTGGATCTCTGTAGAAGCTACAGATACCTTGGATTAATCTGGTGTGGCTGCTACACTGTTAACGACTTAAGAGCAGCACAGTGTTCCAGATGTCAGGAGTGGCATCCTCCTGAATGTTTCAGGGAAGGTAGTGCCATGCTAATGCAGAACCCAGATGGTCATGGAGTGACTGTTGCGTTCAAGGTCAGCCTTGCAAGACCCACAGCAGTCATCTTCTTGTTCTGGAAGCAGAAGTCCAAGCGAAGGCTCCAGCATGCCTGGATGACTCTTCCAGAGGCCATTCTCTTTGTCTCTGGTTCCGTGTGCTTCCCATGGCCCATGGTCTCCTTATTGTCTCTGCCTTTCTTTTAGAAGGCAGCATCCTATCCGATCAGAGCCTCTCTCGCCCTTGTATTTTCCTTTATCCTTAACTTCCCAAAGTTGTTCTCAGACTTACACGTGCACCCCAAAATGAACAAACAGACAAAAATTGAACTCCAAACTCAGGCCTCAGTTCTTGCTGGCTAGAAAGTATCTCTTGGTGTCTCTTCGCCTTGATTTTCTTATCTGTGGCACTGGCATTGTTTCTGGACCTCAGTTGTTTGCTGGAGTTAAGCATTCCATCTCCTGAGGGTTTTTCCAAGTCGAGGCAGGGCAGTTGCAGATAGTCTCATTGTTCACGCTTTCGGTTTTGAGTGATAATGTTTTGTAATTAGGAAGCTTGGAGAGATGAGCAACACCTACGCAATTACAGCGTTTCTCAGCAGAAAAAAATGTGTGTGGCTCAAATTGGGGAAATAGCCTGATAAATGCCGTCTGATAGAAGACATGTTACCACAGAGGCAGCTTGTTTTTAACGCATGAACAAACGCGCACACACGCACTCTCTCTCACACACACACCCCTGAACATTGCTGATCGTAGATGTGGAGAAATTCCTAAGTTAAGTCTTTTTTGAAAATAGTAATTTTATTTCAAATTAGTTTTAAAAAATACACATAAGAATCTTAAATTTAGAAAAGTACTTCCTGTACTTCATATTTCTGGTTCATTATTAGTTCAGGGATGCTGTCAAGCACAGTGTTCTGGAAACTTGGGGATGCAGAACTTAGAGGAAAACATGCTTGCTATGTAGTGTCTCAGGTGGGTAGACAGGTGTCCTTGGCAGTTTGAGAGTGTTTTTGACAAGGCTTGAGAGTGGAAGGGTCCCCTCCCAGCACATAGTGGAGGTTTTATTTCAGCTGCTTCTTGCAGGCTTGCAGGTAGCAAGGAGTGCTGATGGTCTCTGTCGTGTGTAGTGCAGTATGGCGCGCAGAAGGAACTCCAGTGAAGAGTAAGAGGCAAGGAAGGCCATGAGGCAAGACTTACTGAAAGAGAGTGGCTAGTCTGTTGGGAAAACGGACAGAAATGGTGAAGGCGAAGAAGAAGCCATGCTGGATGCTGGTGCTGATTCTGGACGCTGCCTGGCTCACCCTTAGCAACTCCTGGGAAGGGGAGTGATTGTGGATGCTCAGTGAGATACATTTGCTGATCCAGGAACCTGCTTTTCCTTGGATACTTCTAGGCCTTTCAGTAGCAGTGCTGACAGTTTATAACCGTGTGTATGTGCACACGCGTGCACACACATACTTGGCACCATTCAAGTGTTCAGTATTTTCAAATACTAAAATATTCTGCCATTTTTATTGTCCATTCTATATAGGCTATTGATTGTCACAAGATACATTGGTTTTCTTTTCCCCAAAATCTTGTTCTGGTGACTCACCAGCTGTTCGACAAGGTAGTGACAACCTGCCACCTCAGCCCTGGGACATGTTTGGGGAAGTATCTGATTTCCCTTCCCTTATTTCCTCTACCCAAAAGTCTCTGCTCTGTCAACCCTCCCTCTACCTATACACCACCGCCTGCCCACTCCTCTTGGACTTGATTTCCATTTTGTAGGGAGGCTGGTGAATGGACAGCCACCCAAGGAGGTCATCCACTAGCATTCTAGAGGTGTTGATGTGGCGTGCTCCGTAGCAGCCTCACGGTGGCTCATGGTGTGTGCGCAGCATCCCACTGCAGAGCTTTGAACTCGAGTAAAGGCTCCATCCTCGCTTCCTTCTATGTTCCGCTGGCCCATAGCTTTCATTCTCTTGGGTTCAGTAGTCAGCAATGTGACCTTGGAGTCTGTCTGCTCTGCTAGACTCTGCTCTCTGCACAGCCAGCCACCTCCTGGGGAGCTCCACTTGGATGGCTTTTATTCTCAAGTTCTCCTACTAAGGATGCAACCCACTGCCTCCACGCTCTTACCCCTTCTCCTGTGGTATTCTTTGTGTCCACCAATTGTAGAGCTAAAAGTGCCAGTTGCCACTGAAATCCACCCATTTTTTTCTCCATCCCTTTTCCTTCCTTTTCTTACTTCCCTTTCTGTCCTATCTTGGGGTCTTATTTTGTGGCCTAGAGTGGCCTGGAACTCACAGTGTAGCCCCTGCTAGCTTTGAACTCATAGCTGTCCTCCTGCCTCAGTTTCCCAAATGCTAGGATTAAAGGCTTACACCACAATGCCCAGCTGCTGTTCTTTCTGTGTATCTACACTGAGTAAGTCATGAAGGTTAGTTCAGTCCCCTAGTCTTACTTTCTCCACCATCCAGCTGTTCGGGCATTCTTTTCTTGACTGCATCTGCTCCCACCGATCCCATTCCCAGGGTGGAGCTTGACCTCCTATGTAGCATTCCCAAAGCTCACCTTCTGTTGTTTGGCAGAAGTGTTATTCCCATATTCACTGAGATACTCAGTGAATGCTGGGAACTCAAGAGTCATCTAACTTACTTCTGTATGGACACAGTTGTATTCATGTAAAGATCTCATTAAATCGTAGGGAAAGCCTGGTCAGCATTGTTATACTGGGGTGACTGTGGTAACGTTCCCCACTTAACTCTCACATGTTTATCTTCACGAATTAAGTGTCCGTTTGTAATGGTTAATACTGGGTTTTAGCTTGAAGGGATGAATCAGATCTGGACACATGGCATTTCTAGATTGGGTTGTTTGCAGTGGGCAGAGTCAGGTGAGGTGTGAGTGGCTTGACTCCGTGGGTTAGGCCCTGTACTGAATAAATAGGAGGAAGCCTGCTGTGCCTCCTGGCTGTACCCTTACACTGTGTGTCCAGACAAACCCTTCGTTACTCAAGTTGCTTTTGTCAGAGCAATGAGGAGCATCGTTAATTCAGTGTGTGGGGGTTGGCTGCATGCATGGATTGACACGCCGTCTGTTAGAAGTGGTGATGCCTCTGCGTGTGACCTGAGGGGAGGAGAATAAGATTGCATACAGGGGCACTCAGAATTCTCACAGATATTTGACAGCCCCTTACCCTTTGGCTGACAACAGCCGGGTTGTCCTGAGACAGACATGTCTGAAAATGGAAACGGGATACCTTTTCCCGTGTGTTATTGACAGTAGCCACCAGGAATTTTTTGTCTCACAGTCTTTTGGCTTGAGAACCTGCTACGTGTGAGGGTATCTGGTGCGGCACTACCTTACCCTGTCGATACAGAGAGAGACTCAAAAAACTAGGTTATTCAGAGATTTTAAAAAGCAGGGAGGAGCACATACAAGGAAAAAAATCTGAAAAATACTTAGCCACTGTGCTGTGCCTTTCTTCCGCCTGTATTTGCTGGCCACCATGGTGTGGAAGGGTTTGCAGAAGTGGATGCAGAAGGACAGAGGCCTTTCCTCCAGTCCCGTTAGCTGCAGTCTCCCAAGTCGTGCCTCCAGCCTCTGTTAATGGCAGCACTGTGTAAAGCAGTCGAGATGGCTCCACAGTAGGAAGTGAGTGTGTTGCCTTGGCAGGAAGGCCATCTCACTTCTCCAGAGCCTTTCATTCCCCCAAAAGAAGCCGGGGCCTTTTGGTTTCCATGCTGCTTTTGTGAGTTTGGTTGGAAATGATCTCAGATGTTAAGAGCCTCCTTCCCCAAGCCCTCTGGGCTGCTGACATGGCAGACGCACTTGATTTGCACTGTTGAAACCTGGTGTTCAGAAGGAAATGGGTTAGTCATTGAAGGCCCCCAATAAAACTGAGACCGCTTTCTGGTGCTATCTACATGTGTTTGGAGCATATGTAAAAGTAGCCAGACATTACAGCAGGGTCATATTAGATCTGTGAAGAAGCTAAGACTGAAAAGGTTAGTAACTGTCAACAAGCTCGCACCATTAGTGGGAGAGCTCTGGTCTGTACTTTCCTGTAATTCTCTCTTCACATGGTAGAAAAGTCTCTTTTAAAGTGTATCCTGACGTCACAGGAATGCAGGTGTCAGGGCTGTAGGTGCTAAAGAACTATTGTCAGGGTTTGGAGAGGTGGTTCAGGTTGGAAAGTAAGTGCCATGTCCCATGAGGACCTGGGTTTGGGTCTCCAGCACCCACACTAAAAACAGGGCTCAACCACCCTTGCTCACAATCCTAATGCTGGGAGGCAGAGGTAGTGGGATCACCGGAGCTGAATGTGTGCCCCGTGCTCAACAAGAACGTCAGTGTCAAACAATGAGATAGGAGAGCAGTTGGAGAAGACACTCAAGACACTCAAACACACACACATACACAGAGAGAGAGCGAGAGAGCACAGTGTGTTCAGATTTCTATAGTCTCGGAATTCTGGCAAATCAAGATGTTTCCAACCCTCAAAGCGTTCCTGTAACAGAAAAAAACAGACTAGTGTTAATCATGGGAGCCTATTATGTTCATATATAGCTGTCATAACATATTATAATATTACAGCGAATATATTTAACTCACTGAATGCCCTCAGGAGGCTCCTAACTCCCATTTTGATTGTTTTCTGAGCCTTTTCTGCAAGGTCTAGCTGCAAAGCCTTGTGATTCTGCCAAGTCATTTTTGCCAAATACCAAGATTTAGACTCCCCTTGGGGGGGGGGGGAATCACTGCACTGTTTGCTGGTACTTAAAAGTCTGTCTGGTTTTGTCAGCACCTGCAAACAGGAAGTTGAGATTTGAGGAGAAACCTTTGGCAGCGTGCACTAAGCTCGCTGGCTAGCAAGAGTCTCCGTTGCCATGGAAACCACACTGCTGCCTGCTGCATTAATGGAGAATTGGTGGACTTCCGGAGGTACTCTTGTTTAGGCCTGTAAATCTTTCCGGAGAAATGAAGGTTGACTTTTAAGATGCTTCTCTGTCCTCTACAAAACATTTCTCACCCCCCACTCAGGCTCTTCACGAGCTCAAAAATTGTAGGTGTCTTCAGAGTCGCTGGTTTCTGTCTGGCAAGAATGTCCGAAGTTAGTTTCTTTTCCTTCATGCTCAAATCACATTTATTTGTGCCTACTTTGTTCCATAAATGACTTTTTAAAAGTTACTGTGATGCCTGTTAGAATTCTGTGGTTTGAAAATAGAAAAGATGGACTTGGAGGCATCAGCCACACCACATGTGGAAAATCTTCTGATGCTGGAAGGGTGTTCTACTCCCCTTTCCTAACTTAAGATTCTAAACTTTCCCTAACCCCTTGTTTCTTCTCATTCCAGTGAGAAGCCGTAAGGTAATGTTGTGAATGTTTTTAAAGTTAACCAACCTGACTTCACTAAGCAAGTCTGGATATATGAGAGAGATTTTGCAGGTTGCTTCCAGGCCCCTGGACAAGTGCCCTCCCCCACCTCCCCCTTCCCATTTCCCTCCAGCTAATTGTTTATCTGAGAGAATGCAAATGGTGGTTTTAAGTCTTCTAAGTCATCCATCATGCCTGGCAGCCTCCATTGTCTCAGTTTTGGGTTTGAGCCAAGCCAGCCTCTTTCTGATGGTTGAGGGGGGAGGTGAGGGGAGATTCGTTCATCAGGCTCTGCCAGCTCTGTTCTTGTGGAGTCGAGCCCTGGTGTGAGTGAGGGTCATGCAGGCTTGTCCATCGTCCCTTTGCACAGGGGAGAGGGACTCATGGGTCCTCAATTTCTTAGGTCCTATTAATAGCAAGTAGCTCTTCATTTCAAGTGGAAGAGGCGGGGCCTGCTCTCTGCCTGTATCAGAGTTCCTGTTAGCTTTTTAATGCATTTTTGTGGATGTAATAAAATACTGTTTATAGTCAGCTACAAAGTAAGTAATTACCATGCAGCCAATGAAATTCAATATAGTTTGTCGCGGTTTTTTGAATTTTAATTAAACCAGTCTTCAAGTAAATGAGAAATGCTGCTGTTTTTGTTGTGACAAGTGACATTGACAAAATATTAATCTGACGGTTTATTTGCCTGCAGCCTCTAGGGTGTATTTCGTTGTTTCAGTTTGTGCTTTCTAAAGAGCATGGAGAAGAATAAGCTTTTTAAAACCACATGGAATGAGAACTCCATGTATGGAATATTCCACCATTGATAACTCGCCAGCCACAATTGCGTGTGTCTCCTTTATGGCAGGGAAAAAATTTTATGTTTTTAAACCAGATGTCTCTGTGGTTCACTTTTTTCATATCATTAAAACTGTAGCTGGGATAAATAACCAACTATTGACTACAAAGCCTAATATTAAGGAGAAACCAGCCTATGTTCCTGTTACATCATTTCCTTTCTATTTTTCTTTATAAATTACCTTGTGGCTTAAAAATGACATCTTGGTGGTGGAAGATTCTTTTTTTATGGCTGAATTATTTAAGTCATTTTCTCTAGAGATTCTTTTAACTTGAACTTAGATAATCATCTGGAAAGAATGTAAACGTTTAAAAATGAATATTCTTTCTGTCAATTTTTTGCTCTTCCTCATGGGGCCAGAATTTGATATTTAAAAGAGCAGTTTCATTTCAGATTCTGTTAGTTCTGAGTCCCTATTACAAAATCTTCACATTTTCTCATCTTTAGACCAACATAAAGCCCAAAGGTTTAAGAACAAACTCGCCATGGATCTTAGCTTTCCCCTGGTGTGCTAGGAATTTGTGACAAGTAGATTGGCTATTACTTTTCTTGCCTGTTTGTGAGTCAGTCAGGAAGCCACACTGTTCACTCTGCACAAACATTTACGTGCCACCTTCAGATTGTGGGGGCTCAGAGGTTGTGTTTTGGGGGACACGAGACAGTTGAATCTAGACATCCAAGTATGGCAGCAGAAAAACCTACAAAGCAGAATGTCTGGGAGCATGTGTGGACTTTGAGTGCCAGATCAACCCCAATATTTTTTCAGGGATGCTAACCCTCTTGTAAATGCTAAATTGGATTTGTCGCTGAATGAAGTATCAGCTGCTGTTGGACACGGCTATGAAAGCCAGCCGGCTGGCCCCTTTGTAGGCGCGGCTTAGCCAACGATTGATATGTTTTAGCACTTTCAGAATTATTGTGATTAGGAGGAAACCTTTCTGAATAAGAGAGAAAAGGGGGAAGGACGTAGGGCCACAGCTGGTGATCAGGATGTGTTTGCAAAGAGGAAGTCACCATTATGGCTTTCTCCCGATCGGTGCCCTGAGTGTGAAATCTTGGGAGGAGGAAGCCGTGTCCACGGTCTCGCCCTGCAGCGTCTGGATGCTGTGGACTTGAGAAACCTGTGCATTTAGAGAACTGGCACCGCCGTGTGCACAGCGGCTAAAGGCGGTGGTCTCCACGTGGCGGGGTGGTGGAGTTAATGAGCTGTAGCCTTCACGGATAACAGTGGCCTAGCTTGTCTTTCGTTTCCCGTACCTGAGCTTCTGTGACAGGCTTTTAAAATATGACTCTTTGTGCCACCTGTCCTCAGTGTGCTCCTGCAGGCTAAGTGGGAAGACATGCACCTGGTTTGGGCCGTCTGGGTAAGGTATTTTTAGGTACCACCTGACCCAGGAACTTATGGGGTAGCTCTTTGAGTGGATCAGACAGAGTGGTGTGGCTTCCCAGCATTCCCAAATGCACCTGGAATGGCTGCCTCTCTGGCTGTCCCTGAAGACACTCTATTCCCGTTCAGAGTTTGCTCAGGAAAGAGACCGGCTTGCTAGGTCCCAGGGAGAGCCTTTCCAAGCCCGTGAAAAGCATGAAGCATCCAGCAGCCGAGCCTGCTTACAGCTGGCTCTCCTGGCCCTCTGCTAGCTTTGATCTGAGAATCGGGCTGCACCATGAATGCCCTTATTGTCATGTTGTGTGTACACAGTGTGTGAATTATTGAAAATAGGGAGGCCTGGGCCTCATCTGGTAGAGATTACAGTGCAGGCATGCTGGGCGAAGGTCTGTAATTGAAAATCCCCAGATGCTGTTTATTTGGCCTTTGTCACATGACCTGCAGCAGGAAGATTGTCTGAACAAAACGTTGCCTGCGTGGAGAGTAGAGCCTGCCATCCCCCACCCAGAGCCTCCACAGGCGCAGTCAGTACACAGCTTAAACACCTGCCCGGAGGATTTTTAAAGGCTTAAAATAGATTCGCTCATAGCATTTAAATAGAAGGCATCTTGCTTGTTGGTTTAAACTGCTTAAGCGGTTGTTGACTTGTGGAACCTTCTATCCACACAAGGGTTTGCTGGATAATTTCACTTTGAGATATCTTTACAAAGCAATATTCAAGGCTAGAGCCATATAAGGATATGACGTGTGGGCCCTTGAGTGTAGTGTATGAGCTAGCAGGTGTATAGTCCTTCTATCTTTAGAAAACATTGTGGACACCCAGAATATGGCCCCAAGTTAGTTAGTTGATTCTTAACCTGTTTGACCTGTTGTAAAGAAGAGATGGTTCCTGGAAAACACTTCCTCAGAGGCGGCTTTACCCTTTGTGTCTGGTGTATTAAGGCAGGATGCTGCTTCTAAAAGCCATGAAGACCACTGGAATTTAAAAAAGGAAAGCCAGGTACCCCAGTACAAGCCTCTCAGCCAACTACTGCAGGCCTAATACTGAAAGATTACTTTGTGTACAGTTTTCAAGACAGCCCAGGCACCATGGGGAAGACCTTGTTTGGATAGACAGGAAGGTGGGTGGGTGGATGGATGGACTTTGAAGATAGAAACTTCTCGGTTTTTCTGAGTTCATTCTACTAGAAAATAGGGTAGGCTGCTCACCCTACCTGTGGCCTTTTGTCTCAGCTGTCTCTCAAGGGGTGGGAAGGTCACAGATAGCTCAGCATTCCATGATTTTTCCACCCAGACACGGTGTACCTCAAGGACAGGAGCCCTGGCTTTTCTTCCACCTGCCAGCATGGAGCTCTTTTTCCTTCCTCAAGAACACATCAAATTACTGCTTCTCGTGTGCCATGATGCTGCTCCTCAAAATGAAAGTGTTACAGGAAGAGACAGAAACCAACACTGAATGTGTCCTTCATTCAGTAGCATCTCCTGAAGCCAGTGCTGGGAGCCAGGAGGACAGTAGACTGTGGGAAGAGAATATGGTCCCTGCCTTCATGAAACCCAGTATTTGCTAAGGAAAGGGAGCAAATCCCCCATATCACAAGGCAGTTCCAGTGCAGCGCTCTGGGGTGTCCAGAGCTGGTGGTGAAGATGTACTAGACCATAGTGTCTTAGCAATGTAGAAGTTACTGTTCAGCAAATGTGGGTGGACCACAGAGGCAGGAAAGAGTGCGGATAGTCATTTATCAGATGGGAACAGCACCCAGCAGGTGCTGAGGAATAAGGATGTGCCAGGGAAGTGTACACACAGGCATGTGGTGCACACACATTCCATCTAGGCTTTTGTTTTGCATGGTGGGAAGGATATGGATGGTAGAAATATAAGATATAAATATGAAAACGGCCAACTCTCCTTAATCTCCATTTCCTCCTAGAAAGGTGGTGTATTTTAATGTGATTGGTCCCTGTCTTAATGTGGAAGGACACTGCTTACTCTCTAGCTTGACCTCCCAGGGGTTGGAAGCACTGGCAGGTCACATGACCCAGACCCGGGCAGCCTCGGAAGGTGGTGTCACAGCATTTGTGTTGCAGGCTGTACTTCAGCACAGCTCCTTCCTCCACCTTGGTCTGATAGTAGCAGTGTAGATCAGGACTCATGAGGGCTGAATGTGTCTTATTCCGGAGTGTGTGTCTCATGCTCAGTCTTGTTGATGCGGGACTAGGTCTGCAGTGGTAGGGGAGTGTCCTTGTGTCCTGTGAAGGCCTTGACTGTGTGGCTAGCAGTTAAGACTTACCCTTATTGTAGCTGGGGTATAGAGACCATTTACCGGGAAGTGGAGCCTATGTGATCCAGTCTATTTCTTGGTTGAATTCTGTCCTTTACTATTATTTTGCTCATACTGAACATTTTGTAATGGTCGGGTAAACAGATGATGGGCTTGGGAAACAGCTCAGCATTCATATCCCTGAGAGAAATTTTGAACCTGATGTGTAGCGTCTGTAAGGTGGGAATCGGGGCATGAAGTTCCGTATGTACAGAGACAGGGAGGGTTTTGCTTGGACTGACCTGTGGCAGGTACTCAGCAAGCTTAGGCAGCTTTCTACCACTCACTCCAGTGTCCAGCCGAGCAGGGGCATTTTATTTAGCCTGACCCCCAAGTTTCAGATTGTTCAGTCTGAAAGCTTTTTAAAAATACTGCTTGAAAAGCATTATTAAGTGGTAGGCGTCTTTACTTGACATGGTTTTTGTTGTTGTTGTTTTTGTCTTTTAAGACAAGGTTTCTCTGTGTAGCCCTGGCTATCCTGAAACTATCTGTGGACCAGGATGGTCTGAAAATGACAGACTCACCTGCCTCTGCCCCCTGAGTGCTGGAAGTAAAGGTATGTGCCACTACTGCCTGACTTCAGCAGGTTTCAGCAGGTCTCCATGAGGCTCATTTGATTGAAGGCTTGAGGCTCACCTTTGTGCAGGTCTATCCAGTAGCTGTAGAAGCTGACTGACAATTCCTCTGGAGAGCTCATGTTTTTACAGAAAGAACTAAGCTGTAGAGTTTCTGCTGCTTGATGACTTTCATCCTGCCTGTTCACAGAAGCCATTGGTGGGGGTGGGGGGGAAGGACCACACACACATACATACACACACACACACACACACACAAAACCTCATGCTGTATTAGAAGCTTGGCCACACTCAGCTGCCTCCTCCCACCCCCAAAGGTTTCTCTCTTTTGGTGGAGGTGTTGGTTGTTTTTGTTGTTGTTAGTGGTGGTGGTGTCATTTTAAGATTTATTTATTATATGTACAATATTCTGTCTTCATGTAAACCTGCACACCGAAGAGGGCACTAGATCTCGTTATGGATGGTTGTGAGCCACCATGTCGGTGCTGAGGCTTGAACTCAGGACCTCTAGGAAGAGCAGCCAGTGTTCTTAACCTCTGAGCCACCTGTGTAGTCCAGAGGCACTGGTGTTTAAGGACAGGGTTTCTCTGTAGCCCTGGAACTCAGATCTTCCTGCATCTGCTCCAGGGCTGCGATTAAAGTTGTGTATACCCCATCCCCCACACCCCCCTTTTTTTTTTTTTTTTAAAGAAAAGGAAAGCTTTATTTTGGCTTTTTGTTCTAACTTTGCTTTCTTTTTATTTTATTTATTCATTTATTGTTTCATGTATATCAGTGTTTTGCCTGCATGTATGTCTGTGTGAGGATATGGACCCTCTCGAACTGGAGTTACAGACAGCTGTGAGCTGCCATGTGGGTTCTGGGAATTGAACCCTGGTCCTGGAAGAGTACCCAGTGCTTTTAACCACCAAGCCATCTCCCCCAGGTGCCATTCAGCCCTTCTGACACACACCTCTGAGAACTAGGTGTTTTACTATTTTATTCAATGAAAAAAAAAATCTACTTTATTTTTAAGTTTTCGACATATATTTTTTTAGTTTGCATGGGTTGACAAGTAGTTGTGTTCATGCCATCTTGCACATCAATTACAAGTCTGG
This sequence comes from Psammomys obesus, assembly GCF_907164565.1. Taxonomy (NCBI): domain Eukaryota; kingdom Metazoa; phylum Chordata; class Mammalia; order Rodentia; family Muridae; genus Psammomys; species Psammomys obesus. The sequence goes on along the minus strand of NW_026596088.1, from coordinate 14,369,840 downwards.
AGTTGGGAGGATATCTCATGCAAACCAACATCATCCTTCAACAGTGTAGGTTCCAGGGATTGAACTCAGGCCATCAGGATTGGTGGCAAAATGTGTCCTTTCACAGGCCAGAAGAATGCATTCTCAATGCAATTTCCAGGACAGCAGGGCTACGTAATGAGAACTTGTCTTAAAGAGGGAAGAAAAGAGATGGGTGTGGTGACACACAGCTGTGATCCATTCCAGAACTGTGGGGGCAGAGGCAGGCATGATCTCTGTGAGGTTGAGGCCAGGCTGGTCTGCAAAGTAAGTCTAGGACAGCCAAGGCCACACAGAGAAACCCTGGGGGGGGGGGGGGGAAAAGGAGAGGGGAGGAGAGGAAAGAGAAGAGATGGGAAGGGAGGGAGAGTGAGGAAGAAGAGAAGCAAGCAAGCTGGGGTGGAGGGGGGTCCCCAGCACTGGAAGCAGACACTCCCAGAGTGTGAGTCAGCGCAGACCCATGGTTCTTAGCACTTCTCATGTGTGGATTTCACACTTCTAAGGCCAAATAATTAATAAACAGACAGAGTGTTCTTAGCAAAGTTTTTCATTAACGAGGCTTTCCTGGGTTAATGTTGAGATTAGCTCTCTTTTTGGACTAGGTCCCTATTTCTGTGACAGTTGGGGGTGGGGCACAAAGAAGGAGGCCCATGTGGTGGCCACACCGCAGCGTTAGACCCCAGAGCGCAGGACTTGAAAAAAGTGCATCGCTGAAATTGTGGACAGAAAGGGCTTTTGAAATTGTGGACAGAAAGGGCTTTTGAATCCAGGTGGTAATGGTAGTGCTTACCAGCTCCCATGATCCTTTAGTTTTTCTTTTGTTCTGGAACTTATTCATTTAATTAATTTTTAAAAACATGTATTAGCATGTGCAGTTGGAGCATGCTGATTATGTGGTCAGAGGGAAGCAAGCTGACTCTCTGTAGAGTGTCTCTGCTCTAGGAAGTGAGGAACGCTGCCTCAGCGGGGATGTGCTTCCTACTGTCCGGTAGAAAGGAATAAATGACTGACTTCATTTCTGCCGTTTTCCGACCACGTGGAGGAAACACTGCAGTCGGGATGCATGGGGATGAGTAGGAGTCTGCAAGAAGAGAGGAGGACAAGAGTGTTAGGGAGAATGGCTACACAGTGGCCTGGACAGGGTAGAGGAGGCAGAGCCATGGTGTGGGAACGCTCTCCCCTCCTGTGAGCAGTAGAAGATCCCTATACAGGAATGCTCTGAGGACTTATAATAGATTCCGGAAGGGTATACTTTTCACATGGTTTTGATAAAATACCTAAGCAACTCACTGGATGAAGTGTTCATGTGGCTCATGGTTTGAGAGAGGCATAGTATCAAGAATGCTGAAGTGCTGTTGTTTCTTAATGGCCCTAACTAGGATCAGAGAGACAGGGCAAGAAGTCCTTCCTCATCTTTCCTTCTCCTCTTCTTCTTTTTGAGACAGGGTTTCCCATATGTAGCCTTGGCTGGCTGTCCTGGACTGGCTTCGTAGACCAGGCTGGCCAGGAGCTCACAGAGATCCGACTGCCTCTGCCTCCCCGAGTGCTGGGATTAAAGGCATGTGCTCCCATAGCCGGCTTCAACTCTCTTCTTTCTTTCTTTCTTTCTTTCTTTCTTTCTTTCTTTCTTTCTCTCTCTCTCTCTCTCTCTCTCTCTCTCTCTCTCTTTCTTTCTCTCTCTCACTTTCTTTAATGAGACCCTACAACACCATCAACTGGAGACCAAGTATGAGGACATGTATCTGTTGTGGTCATCTTACTTCAAACCAGAACGTGACATAAACAGATGTGGACCTGAAAGAGATGAGTTGAAAGGGCCTGTCAGAGCCACCTCTGAAACCCCTGAGCAGGGGTCTGTTCAGATCCAGATCGCTACAGAGCTGAGGGCAACAGGCTGAGGATCCAATTGATCCTACATACACCGAGGGCTGCCAGGACAATGAAGATACTGGGGGTGCCTATAAGACGGGCCCTTGTGGTAGAGTCAAGTTCTGGGCAGTGCCCAGTCCCACGAGGGAGAGAAGGAAAGCTGTGGGAGTAGAGTGACTTGTTGACCTCCAGGTTTCTTTCCTGGTGACAGTCAAGCCATCTTTTGTATGCTAAGCCACTTGTTTTGAACCCACAGTTCCTAGTATCTCTGATTTTGCTTTGTAATCCCGTGGTCTTCCCTGAAAGTCAATCTGGCTTACCACTCTCACGTCGCCCAACCATCCCCATAGCACTGTGGCCTGTGTGTTCCGTTTCTTTGAGAAAACACGTTGTAAGTTGGACTTGGATGGATTTTGATTTGATAATCTGTCCTATTTTCATCTGTTACCATAATAAGTTACCCTGACTTATGAAAGAGGAGAAAGAAGAAAATTCGCTCATAGTTCCAGATTTTAATCTATCATGACAGGGAAGCCAAGGCGGCAGGGTCTTCAAACAGCTAGCCCCATCACCTGCACAGTAATTCTTCCTTCTTTGCTCAGTTCCTCTACGCTTACACAGGTCAGGACTTCCTCATACATACAAAAATGGTAGCGTTCGCTGTGGTGTGGGCCTTCCCACAGACGTGCCGCACAGGCCAACCCAGGGTAGACAGTCCCTCCTTGACATTTTTTTTTTTCTTTTTGGTGGTTCTGGGTTTGGTCAAGGTGAAGCTCAGTGTCACACTGTGTTGGGGGAGAGCGAAGCTGTGAGTAACTTCAGGATGGCTGGATGGGTTCATGGACCTGGCAGCTGAGTATGCATCTTGATGGTAAAGTGATGATGGTGGGAGTGTGCCCTGAAAAAGTAAGTGGAGGAATGGATTGTCACACCCAATGGGACACCCCACTAAAGCTATTGATGTAGACTGGAGGCAGCAGAGCCTCATTAAAGGTCTTGAAGCTATGGATTGACTGTCCCAGAACTGTGTGTAAGTCACTGTCAGTGGACAGTGGTTTGCAACACGAAACGTAGCACTGTCCACTTGGATTAAGAATGTGATGCGGCGGTGTCTGTTGCTTCATAACGAATTGGCCATGAGAAGCTATTGTTCCTATTTATTGTTCTGCACAGCTGTTGTAGCATGGATTGTATGCATGCAGAGTCAGAAACCGTCACCCTGGGCACACAGCCTTAGCTACTTTTACCTGCTCTTCGGCAATCCCAGGCAAATGTATTATAAGCTGTCTTACCCCCCAAGATGGAGGTATTTTATGGTGTTGTCACTTGATAATGCTATTAAGGTGGTGGACTGATGACACTCCCAGGAAGCTAGAACTTGAGTTACTACCAGACACTTCCCAGCGAGTCTAGAAAGAACTGAACTCACTGACCAGGGTCCACCAAGCCTTCTCTGTTACTCTCTTCTTCTAAGTATAAGCTGTTCTCCTATGCCCCTGAATGAAGAGACCAGTCATCTCAGGAAGATGCCACCATTGCCTTTGTAGGACATAAAGTCCTAGCACCTGACAACCTAGGAGGGTGCCCTGGCCTTTCCTGGTGATTTTCCACATTGGCACTGAGTTTTGGTCAATGATTTATATTGGGGATTAACTGAGACATAGGTCTCACTACTTCCTCCTTGCTTGGAGACTGATTGAAATGCCTCTTTTCATGAAGTCACCCTCTCACACTGATCCCGAATCTCTCCCATGGAGCCATTCACTCCATCTGTTCGTGCCTACCCACGGGCTGCCTCGGTACAGTGAGCAGAAATCCAGCTTTCCTCCACGCTCCCGTGGAACTTCCTGCATGCTGTGTGTTGGGGGCAGGGAAGAGGCTGCAGCGTTTAATTTTCAGCTGCAGGGAGCCTCGTAGCCACAAGGAGATTCTGGGCACCTTGTGAGCACACAGTAGGACCACCCAGCCAGATCCTCTCTGGAGATTCTCTAAACACTGTGAAGTCTGTTAGGTGTCATCACTTTATCCTCATGTTGCCTGCCCTCCATTAAATATACCCACTTTGGTTTGACCAATGAGTGTCTTCCTCCCTCGGTAGGCCTCCCCCACTTCCCACTCTGCCAGGACAAGTTGCAGTGGTGGTAGTGGCTAATTATTAAGCCTTAATGTTAGTAAAGAAAGGCCACTGACTGCCTCCTCTGGCCAGGTCCACAAATGCACATCCCCCAGACCTCTGCTGAGCTGGTGACAGTTGGCTCCTGCAGTGGCCCCTACTCCCATGCTCTTTGTTTATTAGATTTCACATTCTAGAAGGTTAGCCCTTCCCTCTCAGTTAGATGAACTCCAGCTTAATGACAGTGAATCCTAGGTCGAGAAGCTCTAATAATACCATCCTGTCCGAGAAAATCCCCTGTGAACCCTGGCTGTGCTGTGTGCTTGCTGCTTCTGGCCTTGCAGGACAAAGCCCGTATCTAGCCTTCCTTCTCTCACCATCGGCCTTGGTGGTGGTGGACAGCTTCTCACTGCTTCTTCCTACTGTATCTTTTTCTTGGCCTAATGGTGACGGTCCATGATCATATTTGCTTACAGGGATGTTTATGTCCCATATGAGGGCATCCTTCACTAACACTGAGGTGCTGGGCAGGGCAGGCACAAAGACCTCCATACTGTCTTTTTAAGGGCCAGAGGTGTTTAGAAAAGGGGGTTGTGTTGGGTCAAAACTCAAGATGATACTACCAGAAAGGACTCTAGACATTCAGAAAGTAACAGGGACATTCCAGTTACACAGGAAACTCAAAGTGCTGTTAGAGAACATGCCAGTAATCTGATAGCCTTTTGGGTAGATCAGGATTTGGGGTGATGTTATCACTAACCTTATAGGTGCACCCATAGATAACAGGAAGGTCAGATACAGTGTATCCTTCCCATTCTTCTACATCAGTGATGGCAGTGGGGGTCCTCATGTAATCCACAGTGGTGGGAGATTCTCACATTGATGGGCAGTTGAAGGGCAACAGAGGTTTCCTTCCAGTACTGGGCCAGAGCTCTTTCCATACTGCTGAGATCATGGGAGCCCTGCCTGAAGTTGGGTTCCCTCCAGGCTGTAGCAGGAAAGAGGGACATTCTATTCTTCCTCACTCTGGCAGGCTGACTCCATTCAGTAACAAAGTGGCTCTCATTCTGTTAAAGCTCAGTGTCCCTGGGCTACAATTTTTAGCTGCAGACCCTGCATTTGCTGAGCCTCAAACAGGACCTCGAAGTCACTTTCCTTCCCATACACAGCCCACAACAATGTTAACCAGTCTCCTCTGGGTTTAGAAGGCCAGTGTGAACCCTGTGCTTCTCAGCACATTCTCTCCACCTTGGCCTGTAGCAAGAAGGTAGACCGTGGCCAGGAAAAGCCTGCTGGCAAGCTTTTTTTCAGACATCTAAAGACCCGGGGAGGGGGCAGGCAGCAAGCTGTGTGCGTGGTGGCCGTACGCTCCTGCCTGTAAGAGAAGCAAACTTAGTCACAAGGTGTCAGACCAAAGAGAAGGTGTGTGTGTGTGTGTGTGTGTGTGTGTGTGTGTGTGTGTGTGTCTGTGTGTACGCGTGAGTGTACACCTCTGGGAGCCATGCCGTGCCATGAGGTGACATTTAGTAATGAAACCTGACCTGGCCATTCAGCTCTATAAGCTGTGTATTGCTGCTCTCAAGGAGCAGGAACGTATCAGGAATGCACAGTGTGAGCTGTGTGGCCCGAAGCCTCAGCAGGTCTGAGGGCAGCCAGTGTGGTTTTTCCAAGAGCCTCCGGGTCCTGCTTGTAAAGATAAGTCTTTATCTGTCGGCACTGGTCAGCATCACCCAGCTTGCTGCCAGATTGGTCTTGTCACTCTAGGTAATGACATGCTCACTCAAGTATTCCACAGGAGCTTTAGATGCCTTCATCTTACAACAAAATAACAGGCCTTGGTGGCTGGGGAGAGGAGAGCGAGCACCTGAGGTACTGCACACACCCTTAAGTTCAGCCCTTGGAAGTTGGAGAAGGTGGATTAGGCATTAGGCGTTCAAGGTCATCTTCCCAGGCTTCATGAGACCCTGTCTCAAGATACCTAAAGAAACAGGAAGATTAAATGTAGCCTAGCTATCCGTAATACAGAAATCAGCAATGCTTTTGGAATTTACTGGAAATTTTCAGGTCTTCCTCATGTGACAGGTTGTAGTTTTGTTGTTTGTTTTGCTTTTTCCTTTTGAATGTATTACATTTCTCTACAGGCTAATCATTAAAGGCATGTTTAGGCATGTATGGGTTTCATGTCTAGAAATGGGTCCTGCCTGCAAGATATTTCATTCATATATGGATATACTCCAAAAAATCTCAGAAAAAGTCACAGTTCAAAACCACAATTGTTTGCAAGAAATGTAAGCTAATGTGTAGGCTGTGTGGAGATACAGTGTAAAATTAAGGGTACCTTGTTAGGAGTCCATTTTACAATGTAATGTTCATGGAACTAAGACACACAAGAACTAGAGACGCAAGAGTGAACATTTCTGCTGCCAATGTTCTGGTTGTGTATGTTTAGCAGGACCCTGGAGTGCAAACTGGGTGCCCCTCCCAGGTTGTAGCAGCGTGCACCTCAGCTCTTGACCAATTTGACAGTTGTGGGCTTTCTGGACGGTTATTACAGACATGTAAGTGGGGACAGCTTTATGAGTACGCACAAACGCTAGGAGCTGGGGTTAGATCCCCAGAACCCATATTTAAAAACAAACAAACAAAACAAAACAGGGTTGGGGGTAGAGAGGAACAGACACAGGAGGACTGTGGGGGCTTCCTGGCAAGCTAGCCTAGATGAGAAATGGCCAGCTGAGCTCAGGTTTAATGAGAAACTCTGTCTCAAGGGAGTAAAGGACAGGATGACAGTGCATTATGAAAACATTCTTCTCTGGCCTCTGAACGCAGCCACTTGCAGGGATGTGAATGTACATGCACGTGTGCAACACACACAACATACACACACACCAATTCAAAAGAAATAGAAGTAACTAACATTTAAGGTGTCCTGTCAAGGTCACAGAGAAGCCCAGACATTTAGAATGTCACTCTGTTTTCCCAGGTAAGAATATTTTAATTCGGGCAAGATTTAGAAATAGACGTAGAAAGTTTTAATAGACTCAGCCATAGGTTCTATTTCGGTTTAAAGGATTTCTGTCTTATTTGCTATTTTCAAATAATTTTTTAAAATAATTTGCTTCCGCTGGGCATTGTTGGCACATGCCTTTAATCCTAGAATCTGGGAAGCAGAGACAGGTGGATCTCCTGAGTTGATGGACAGCCTGGTCTACACAACAAGTTTCAGGACAAAGAAACCTTGTCTTGAACTCCCTACCCTTCCCTCAAAAGAGACCAGGTAATAGATTAGCCTGTTCTTCCAGATTAAACCATATGGCAGAGTAAGAGAATTAGATAAAGAGATTTAAATCACCCAAGATTTACAAGTAGTATTAGGATATTGCTTGCAAGAAAATTGCTCAGGCTTCTATGCCTTGTCTTCTGGAAGACGCTCTCTTCATAAGTTAAAACAGGTGGTTTTAATATCTAAAAGAAATAAATTTTGGAGCAGGGCACCAAAGAAAAAAATCCAGGCTTTGTAGCATGGTCCTATTCATCTCTGGAACAAAGATGTGAGAGTAAGATAAGCTTTCTTATTATTTTGATACAGGACCTCTCTGTGTAACCCAGGCTGGTACCCCTCCCACACCCAGCTTAAACTACGCCTTCAGTGAAATGGTCAGAGAGGCGTGCTTAGCACATCCCTTCAGCAAGGACCCGCTCTGCAAGAAGTGGCCTTTAGAATCACTTTCCAGCCTGATTAAAGCACAGTACCATTTGCTTTGGCTCTGGGGATCTTGGGTCCTTGTCGCTATTCTACATAGCCCTCATCCTCCTTCAACCTGATGCTACGAGAAATCAAAAGTCGCTATGCCAGTTTCGTGTCACATCCCCCAAGCCGTCTTTTCTGTATTCACAGAAAATAAGGAAGTTTGGGGCAAGAGCCTCTTTTGTGCCACCTGGACAAGATCCAGATGAAATTGCATGTCGTACAAGCCCTGGCCACTCAATCAGCCCCAAATGGCTGTGCGGAGAGGGCCTAGGGCTGGAGGGTACTCGGCTGAGCTGTGGACATTGTCATTCGGGGCTGGTTTCTGGTAATTAGGCACTCCTGGCTGGGCTCGGCTGTCAGTGCGCCTTTATGACAAATTGCAAAATCTGCACAGCCTTCTTTGAGATGGACAAGTAGGCCCGATGACACTACAGGGGATATTGGCAGCGGGCAGTTTGAAAGGGGCTGCTCGCCGAAGCAATCCCCAAGCCGAACTCAGAAGCCCTTCTAGTCTAAATGCTCCGGAAAAGGTACATTCAGCCAGAGTCGGGATCTGAAAAGATTTTGACAGACTGGAATGATAGGGCTCAATTTAATAGGGTGAGATGGGAGTGGAGATAAATGGAAAGTTTTGTATTGGGGGTTTGAAAATACCAGCAGTTCTGAAAGGAAGAGGGACAGGGTAAGGGGTATATCTGAGGAACAGCCCCCATGCAGTGGGTTTGGGGGTCCTGACATGCTTTTCTGGCCTCTGTGAGCACCAGGCCTGCACACGATGCACAGGCGTTCAGATAAAACACCCTTATGTATAAAATAACAATAAAAATGATAGATAGTAATAATAGTGGTGGTAGGAGTGTCTAGGCTGAGGTGATAGGTGTACGTACTTAGCTTTACAGCATGATCATTTCTAGTTCTGCATACTCTTCTGAAAGGAAGGTAGACAGAGGACAGTCTGGGGAATCCAGCAGGACTCCTGAAAGGCAGCTAGGCACCTGTGTGAAGGCCTAAAAGACTCTTGGAATCGTCTAAGGATGAACATTAACAGGAACCCTGTGCAAGTAGGCCCTTGTCTTATTAATCTGCTTGAAGATACAGCAGGCCTCTTCCTTCATTCTAAAATGTTGGCTTAGGTTTGGGGTACGTTTTAGTTTCAGAGAAAGGAGAGGGTCCCCCAGGGGTTCTCTGCGGCACTATGGCACCTTTGTCTTTTGTGCTCTGTATGTTCTGTGAGGTCGTGAAACAGGTAGTAGATAGGCTCAAGTCACTGTAAGGACACAGATGTTTCAGGCTGCAGTGAGTTGTTTGTGTCCCAGGTTCTCTGAGCACAGTTGACTTTATTCTGCCAGGGCAGGTGTGTGGTTGCCCTCTCCGCAGAGGCAGTGTATGTGTTGGTAACTTCTGTTTCATTGATCACATACCTGATAAACAACTTAAGGGAAGCAGGATTTATTTTGGCTCACAGTTTAGAGTGTACATTCCATTGTAATGGGAAACACTTCATGCTTAGCTCTCCTTAGTTCTTTGTGGTCTACTTTTTATAACATGCCCTTTGGAAAAAAACATTAGGGTTTAACCCTCAAATCCTGCCTCTGATGACCTCATCCACTAGCTGTGTGCCCTTAAGACCACACAGCTTCCCCAGACAGGGCCACCAAATGGGGAATATGAGTTCAAACATATTGAACATACTGCCTTTGGGGGACATTTCACATTCAAACCAAAGCACTGTGTTTCTATATATCACTCTGTGCCCATCCAGGTGCTAGGTGTCCGGGACAGTGTGGATGTGAAAAAGGGGTCTTGTGCTCTTCAGTGTGTCTGGAGAACTAGACACAAAATACAAGCTATGCCATGACAGTTCAGGTGCATCCCATGAGGGGAAAGGGCAGGGCTTACTGCTTCCAACAGCCCTGGAGTCATGTTAAAGCCAGATCACGCTCAACAGGGCAGGGAAGTGACTGACTTTAGTTAGACCTGGTCTTGCCAAAGGGGCCGATGAAAGGCCATAAAATACAATGTTCTGGAGCTGTGTGCTGTTCCCGGGACAGGCAGAGGGAGTAATTGGAGTATACTTAGAAGGACCCACATCAGGATGGGCTTTCTTTCTCACAGTAGCTTAGTGGTACTTTGCCTCTTCAGCTTCTGGGGGAATGCTTTCCTTTCACATCACACTGTTTAAATTTTCATTTTACCAGCAGCATAAGAATGAAAGTTTTTCTGTTCAGGTGCTTTTTCTTGGCTCAGGGCTGCAAGGCTCGGAGAAGGTTGAGTCACGCCCCCTACACACAGGCATGAGAACAGTCTGCAGTTAGCTTCGGGTGTGAGGACCACATTTCAGGCTCTTCTCCTTCCATACAGTTGAGCTTCCTTTCATTGCTGTACTTGGCAGCCACAAGACTCTCACTCTCTGTGTCTATAATGAGGTGGCCACAGGGAGAAGCTTGGACGAAGAAGAAAATGACCGTTGAGAAATAAAGGCTAAAATAACTGGGTTCATTTTCTCCCAGACTAACTATCCCCCCTCCCCGTGTGTGTGTGTGTGTGTGTGTGTGTGTCCATGTCTCCTTTTCCAACTCTAGTGCAAGCAAACAAGATCACACAGGCCTTTTTGTTTGTTTGTTTGATGATCTTTTTAAGCCATGGTTTCTCTGTGTAGACCTGGCTATCCTGGTCTATAGCCTGGGTCTGTAGACCAGGCTGGCCTTGAACTCAGAGATCCACCTGCCTCTTCCTCTGAGCTCTGAAATTAAAGGTGTGTGCCATCATGCCCAGCTATACTGGTATTTTCTTAAAAGATATATTTCATTCTTGGTACTGGATAAAATTTAAAGTTAATTGATCTCTATCTTAATTTTCCTAGTAAATATTTTTTTTCCAGACAGTTTTGCTATTTTCTGTCAGAAATAAACTGAAAAAGCCCCAGTTTAAAAAGAAGGCGAAAAAGAAAAAGTCGAGGTCTCATTTAGCCCAGGCTGGTCTGAAGTTTCTGATCTGCCTACCTTTACCTCTTAAGTGTTGGCATTACAGGTATGTAAAACCATGCTTGGTGTGTATGGTCTAGAGAGCTAGCCCAGGGCTGGACAAGCAAGCATTCCACCAGCTGTTGCGGTTCAAAATTGTTTTTCTTTTGGGATTTTTTTATTTTATGTATATGAGTGTTGTACCTGCATTCATATATATATGTATGTGCATGTGTGTATATATATGTATATGTACTGCGTGGGTGAGTGTCTGTGGAGACCCAAAGGAGGTGCCAGATCCTCTGGAACTGGGCTTACAGGTGGTTGTAAATCACTGCGTGGGTGCTGGACACTGAACCTGGGTCTCATGCAAGAGCAGCCATCATCTCTCCCACCTCTCCAATTCAAAATTCTTGAATCACATTTCTACTCTTAGGTTTGGGGGGCTTTATTTATTCTTAAGGAGCCCGCCTTATTGTAAATTCTTCTTTCTTGCAGGTAGAAATGAATTGATAGCCAGATACATCAAACTCAGGACAGGGAAGACAAGGACCAGGAAGCAGGTACAGTACCCGCCTGCAAGGTTTGCATGTCAGCGAATGGCCCGGAGACAGTGGGCTGCCTTGGCTGCTGTGCTTTGGCTCTAGGAGCCCTAGTCCCAGTGCCCTGTAAGGAGTCCACGGTGTAGGTGTCCTGCAGTGGCTTTTCCCCACTCTTCATCGTTTTTGTGGCCCAAGCCTCGTGTTACCTGCACCGTCATACACACACAGCAAAGTTCACTGCCAAGCCAATATCTGAACTTCCTTCCCCCTGCTGTGTTTCAATCCTGTCATTTTTTTTTTCTCACCTCCCTAATATTTGCCAGAGCTTCAGAAGGCTGCAGGTGCAGTTACCCTGGCAAGCCAAGAGATTTGGAGGTTCTGTGCATTTTAACATCCTGAAATGATTATGTAATTGTCATCTTTCAGTGAAGTCACTCCAGTGGCCTTTAGCAATGGCCTAAATACGACACTGAGCGATACACTTCCAGGGCACTGTGGCTTCTTTAGCAATGGCTTTTTGTCAGCCTCTGCTGCGACTGTAAAGCAGTTACAGTTTTTATATGCTGCAGACAGGAATGGGAATTCTCTGACTCGGGCCAGGGCTCTGCCTTCCCTGGTTCTTTTGAACACAAAGCAGCTGAGACCTCTGATGTGACGAAGTTCACAAATGGAATGGGTGTGAAACCAGCTTCTAAAAACAGAAAAGAGAAAGAAACGAAAACAAACAACCCATGTGATGGGCTGGTTGATACCAGAAAAACACTTATTTTTTTTTTTAATGTTAACCTATGTGGAAAGATTTGGCACAGAGCTCAGCAGCTGCGGTGGAGTGTACCTCTAGTCCCAGCTACTCGGGAGTCTGAAGCATCAGGACCTTTTCAGCCCAGGAGTTCAAGACCACTCGCAACATAGCGAGAGACCTCATCCCAGAATTAATTAAAGGGAGGTGAGGGGCAATAACGGAATCCTGAATGCAGCCAGCCCACTCTTGTCTCTTTAAGGCTGGGCAGCAGTAGGGTGCCCACCCCCCAATGGGGAGGGATCTTTTCTTTCTGGAGTGTGGGGCAGGGGCCCGGGCTGTCCCTCAGAAAGGTTGTCTGTGCTGGCCCCATGCTGAGTCAGCAGAAAGGGGTGGCCTCCTGCCAGCACAGGCAAGAGGGCCCTGTCTGCCCGGGATGCACCCAGCCATAGCCCTCATCAAGTCAGAGCATCAGACGTGATTCTGGGTGAAAATGAGTAACAGCAGGAGCCAGATGGAGGGGCGAAGAGGCTGGGGAGCCCCCGCTTCTCTGGAAACGGGAAGAAAGTGACTTACTGAAACTGCGAAGACAAATTTAACCACTAAAAGATCTTTGATAATCTGGAGTCCTGTTGTTAGAGTCACTGGAGAGTTAGAAATGAGGTAACTGCCCAAGCCCAAGTCTCTGAACTTGTCATGGGAAGTTCAGAATCTCCAGATGCAGACAACAGGCTCTCTCCTTCCATCTCAAGGGCTGAACTGGCGCATTGGCTAGAGAGCCCTAGTCACTTGCCCTGTATCCCCTTCACTGGGGTCTCTTCTAAATTTAATTAGTTCCCGCTGAAATAGATGCAGGCTTCCTAGCCCAGTGGAATCGCAGTGTGTCAGAAGCCTGCCTGGCCGTGTTTCCACAGTCCGCACCATCCTCAGGGAGCGGGCAGGACATAGTTGGCGACACCCCTCCAGTGTTGTTCAGCAAAGCTGAGTAGTTTTTCAGACCAGATTTTTAACTGGCTGGCTGGCTGTATTCACACATTTCTTTTTGTAATAATATGCAGATCCACTTGGCACCTAGTTGATTCCCAAAAGAGTGGAAGGATTAAAGAAATTTAAAGGGGGGGAAAAAGGCTCTGCTAACTGGGTCCCATTTCTCTTTGATACTTAATTTATGTGCCAGCATTTTTTTCTTTCTTTCTTTTTTTTTTTGACATTTGCCTCAGAATCTAGAATCCTCCAGGAGATCAGAATCCAGCTCACGGCCTCAGCTTTGATTGTGTAGAACATGCTAATTTTACGGACAGTCCTTTCTAAATTGGGGGGGGGGGGGTTTCTCTCCTGATGCAGAGAAGCTGTAAACATTTTCATTTACCTCTCCCTCCGCCTTTTAAATAAAGCACCCCCACCCCCACCCCGTCTCGTGGCTCTCCAAATGAGGCTTCCCCCAGCACCCACCTGTGGTCTTTCCAGGGGGGTGGGGGAACGTGGAGGCGAGCCTGCCCAAACTTCGGCGGCAAGTGACTGTCCGGAGAGCTTCAGAGCTGTGCTGGGGGCTTGGTGTCTGGCCGGGACTGTCTGTTCCTAACCGCAGAGCTTCGTTGAGATGCAAATAACCTCCCCCACCCCACCCCTCCCGAGGAATAGCGATTTTATATTTGATTTCCTTTTTTGTTTGTTTTTTGTTTTTTTTGTTTTTTTCTCGTTTTGTTCTCCCCCTTCTCCCCCCTTCCGCATAAACCCGAAAAATGTAGGTGTCTAGTCATATACAGGTCTTAGCAAGAAAGAAAGTTCGAGAAATTCAAGCCGCCATTAAGGTACGTCTGGCTTGCCCAGTTGTAGGGGGCTTTTCATCTCCATGGTTACAGGCTTTTCCTTTGTTTTCCTCCCTTCCCCTACCCTGCAGGTGTCTAGTCACATTCAGGTTCTTGCCAGAAGGAAATCTCGTGATTTTCATTCCAAGCTAAAGGTATGCGCTTTTCTGCTTTTTGGCTCGTGGTTGCTACGCACCTCACTTCCTGTTTTCCATGGTGACTGGTGAATGCCTGGTGCCGGGATTCTCGTAACCTAGCTTCCTAGCATGTGAGGGCTGTTTACATTTCTTTGTGTCTAATCTCTCTGTTTCTGAACTGGCCTCACATTAAACTCTGTGTGTGTGAGTGTGTGTGCGAGTTCCCAGTAACCACGCAATCGCAGCAGAGAGCTGATCTTGATAACTTCAGCACAGAAACACGATTAAAAGAAACAAAAAACCTAACAGAATAAAAATCTTCTAATAGCCGTCTGTAGCACTGAGCTATCAATTTGCACCCTGAGAAACAGTTGATGGTTAGTACACTTAAAAAAAAAAAAAAAAGAAATGAAAAATCATGTCTAGAGCTTATGTGAAATGACTTTTTAAATAGACGTAGCAATGATTCTAATTTGTGTGTTTGATGTGTTTTTAAAAATATTAAAGGGCTGGAGAGATGGCTCAGTGGTTAAGAAAAACCCTGGTTCAATTCCCAGCATCTTCATGGGAGTTCACAACTGTAACTTCAATTCCAGGGGATCCAGTGCTGTTTCCAGCCTCTGCTAGCAAAACACACACACACACACACACACACACACACACACACACACACACACACACATATATATATATATACACACAATAAATAATAATAATGATAATTTAAGAAAATACATTGTCTCCTTCATCTCATGTCTTCCACGCTGCTGTTTTTTTAATGGCTTTCTTTAGTAGAAAAGTCTAAACCAGGCGTGGTCGCTTATACCTGTGATCTCAGCAGGAAGGAGGCAGAGCCAGGGAGGATTGCTACAAATCATAATGAGATAACACCTCAAAAATACAGAAGAGAGAGAGATAAAAGAAATCTGCAGATATGGCCATAGGCAAAAAACAAAACAAAACAAAAAAAAAAAAAACTACAACAACAACAAAAAACCCCGATGGGTCTTGGAGATAACAATTCTCTCCCCAGGTTTATCTAGAGCATTTTTATATGTGCCTCCTTTATAACCAACTGCCATCCACGGTAATAAATAAATACTTAAAAATTAAGACAGTGATAATTTTTAATTCTTTTCCTGCTCTGGTTTATAGTAGAGTGTGCAAGACCCTTCCTTCTTTCAAGTGCAGTAGTCCAGAGGCCTCTTGGAAGATGTTTAGTTCATAGTAAAAATTAATTTAGGATCATGTTGTTGCTGTCCTCGTGTGTCTTTCCTCCACCCACTTGTTAGGTTTGTGGTTTCGTTCCACAACAAAACAGTGTCATTTCATAGTGTCATACAACATAGTGAGCTATGTCGGAACATAGTGCTGGCCCCTCCCCCAAGCCCTTCAACTTTAAAAATGCAAACCAGGCTGACCGGCCGAGGACTAGGCAGGAAGGAACTTAGGTTGTGCGCTCTGCAGTGGGCAGCATGCTTGCTAGCTCGCACGTGTGGCTGATGGTGGCTGGCTTTGAGCTGCGCTGGCTGAGCAGTTGAAAGGCTAAAGGAACTTTCTAGATTCTGCTTTTTAACCAAAGATGCCGAACTCTCTATGTATGTAACTTCCCTGGTGCTTGCTCAAGTTCTTACTCTGATTCTAGTTTCTCTAGGCTAATGAATTAATGATGTACAAAGAAGTTTACAGATACCAATTTTGTGTTTCCATCTGTGATGTTACAAACTCTCTCCACTGTGTGTGTGTTCCCTGTAGGTTCATGGGGTGGGGGTGAAGGTACTGGGGTGGAGGGGGAGGCTGAACAGAAACCTCTGAAGGTGATAAAAATCTATCTGGCTCAGAAGGGGTCCCCTTGAGGTACAAGAACTCGGAGATTTTCAACTTAGTCAAAGGTGTCACAGTACTATACATACACCTGTGTAGACACACATAGTTGTTTATATGTTTGTTCTTAACGAATTAAAAAGATTGCTTCCTCCCCACTTTCACCCCACTCTTGGGGGCCAGGCACAAGGAGCAGGTGTTGGGCACAGGCTGTATAATGGCAACTGGCTCTGCATTTGAGCCCCAGAAGCACAGTTGCCTTCTAGCGGCTTCTTTCATTCTTTCTTCCACACTACCCCTGCAGAGACGGAGTCCTGTCTCTCTCTCTCCACCAGCTAATACCTATCAAATGTTCCAGGTGTGAAACTCATCAGTGTGCTCTTGACAGCTGGCCCCCTGTCTCAGAACTAGCTGTGTAAATGGGACTCAGATAGAGGGCACTATTGGCTATTTGCAGAAAGATTTGGTATGGAAGGAGCTCTATAACCACATGCCTGAAGAATGGCCTCTAGAGTCTGGAATTTCAAGGACAGGTGTTTAATTCTGATGCAGAGCCTCTGTGTTCTCTCATTGAAGCTCACAAGTTATGGGTTCACTGTTCTGATTTCAAGAAAAAATATGGAAGAAATTATGGTTCCATGGGTCAAGTTGATAATTTGACTGAAGCTGCTCATGATTTGAACTCAGCTCTTTCTGAATCCTAAACCAGCAGAAGGCTTCATGTCAGCATATTGTAGAGAATTGGCTGCTCCTCCACCAGACACACAGTGCTTCCATTAAATAGCCTTGCATCAGTGAGTTTGTGGCTAATATATGAAGATGATTTGTGGTGGACAGTGGTGGTCACTGGTAACTTAGTTGGATGGTACTACCTTGTCCCTGCTCTTGGGGTCTCAGGACAGTCAGGGACGGCTGAGTGGTATATCTGCTTGGCAGTCATGCATGTTTGTAGATTTTACAGGAGGTAGTGGTCTCAGAATCCTGTCTCAGCTATCTCTGCTGGGCTCTGGTTTCTAGCAGCACATTGGGGAGACACCGTGATGGTTTCTTCACCGAGTTCATCATGGGGACAGACTGATTGCCCTACTCAAACACCCACAATAACTGAGATAAACTCACTACACAATTTGAAGTCATCTTGAAAATGACACAAATGGCTTCTGGGTGTGCAGTGGGGGTGGCAGGAGGTGGCCAGGATTACACGAGATGTTGTGTTTGCCTTGAGAAAGATGTAGGAGGCTTGTTGGAGAAGGTAACTGACGACTTGGCCACTACTGGTCTGTTCTCACTGTCTAGTCATCATGTCTCCGTATATCCAGATATCAAGGTGGGGTGCCCAGGGGTGGGGCAGGTGGATGCGTGGGGGTAAGAGGTTATCCATCTGTGCACCTCCCGTGAATACTAAGACCAAGGTCTCATTTCTTTGTCTTCTCAGCCATCTATACAACTAGGTCCATGCTGGGTACAGTTTCCCATAAGCCCATTTGCTTTAAAATTGTGTGTGTGGGGTGGGGTGGGGGCACAGAGAACAGCTGTCAGGCATCTAGTCTCTCCTTCTAGCAATATGGGTCTCTTGTCAGGCAATCATCTTTGCCCACGGGACCCACCTCTCCATCCCAAGCATTACTGCCTCTTCTTTTTCAGAACAGGATGTGAGAGAATTCTTTAGGATGCTGGTTTTCCAGCAACCCTCTTGTTGGCTGTAGAAAAAAACACCATGAACAAAGGCAACTTGGGGAGAGAAGGGTTTGTTTTATCTTACAGTTCTTAGGTCATGCTTCATCACTGATGAAACTCAGGGCAGGAACTGAGAGGCAAGAACTGCAGAGCCACGGAAGACCACTGCCTTCCTGCTTGCTCAGCCTGCTTTCTCATATAACCCAGGACCTCCTGGCCAGGAGTGAGTGGCAGCACTCCTAGTGGGCTAGTGCCTCCCACATCAACCGTTGGTCAAGAAAATGCCCCTATAGTTCCTTTAAAAAACAAACAAACAAACAAACAAAACCTTTATTTTATGTGCATTGGTGTGAGGGTGGCAGACCTGGAGTTACAGACAGTTGTGAGCTGCCATGTGGGTGCTGGGAATTGAACTCGGGTTCTTGTACTTCATGGCAGTTGCTTCACGCACAGTCATCTTCCTTGCCCATTTAAAAAGCAGCAAAACTCATGTTTCAAGCTGAAAAATTGTCCTGAAACTGAGATATGAAATTGTAAAAGTGGATCTGAGTGACGCCCGCCCTCTCAGCTCCTGAGCTCTACTTTGTGCTTTGGCTGTCCTGTGGGCTGAATTTGGAGAAACCACCATCCCTGCCTCAAGCAGAAGGCCAAGGGAGGCACTCACTCCAAGGCTGATTTTCAACCTCAGTGTCCCACTCAGAGTGCTGATCCTTGTGCAGAGGACTCAAAGAGGTGACATTCTCAATGAGTAGTCCCGCTGAGGTCACTCTTGAAAACGTTAGTGTAAGTTCTAAAGGTCAGCCACTGCTCCTGCCTGCTTCTCAGAGTCATACCCCCAGGTATGCAGTCTGTTTTCATCTCAACAGGCAGGAGAAGGTTCTGGTGAACTCTAAAAGCTGGGAGGTGAATGCTTTCCTCAGCCTCTGGGCTTTCTTCAGACCTGGTGCACCCCAGGCCTGAGCTTGCAGAGCTGGCATTCTGAAAACACTAAAGATGTGCTAATTCCCTTGTTGGTTTCCCACAGCCAGGACTCTGCAGTAGACAGGAAACAGGGCCCAGAAAAGACTGTCTGACCCAAGAGTGGGACGTTGAAGAAAGCTCTGTGGAGGGGTACAGTTAGAACTGATTATAAAGGAACTTGTTAAGGTTTCCTGTAGGTAGGGTTTCTGGATTACCCTAAAGAGTACCATTCAGGTTGTCCCTGGGCAATGCTTGGAGCAGCCCTGTGTCATCTAACCGAAGATGGAGTCTTTGCCCAGCGTGCTAGGGAGCACTCAGAGATTGTTCACTAGGCCCTTTGGAAAGACCTAATAGTGTGTTTATAAAAGAGACCAAGCTAGAGGTCCAGAAGAGAGAATTATGTATGAAAGTTCTGTTCGTAAGCCTATAAATTACATGATAGAACTTTTTGCACGTCCAAAATTAACATTTTTATTAAATCAAGTTAAAAAATGTTCATTGTAGAAAAGTCAACAATGGTATTAAGAAAATTAAAATATACCTTTTTTATAATATATGTATGTATTACCAGCAAACTACTTCAGAGATTTTCTTTTGTGTTTAGTTATTTTAAAGAAAGCATTACAGTGTATGTTAGCATGGACTGTCAGGAATTCGCTCTTCACCCTTTCCTCTGTGGCTTGGCTGCCTCTACAATACTTTATACCAAAGATTAAGAACAAACTTGGTTTTGACTAAAAGGTAGTGAAACAGTAGCTGGTAAAATCTCTCTCACTACATCACCTATGCATTTTTATCAAGAATAGCAAATGAGCACCATGTAACAAATTGTTCAGGTGTAATAACAGCCAGCTGTACCACTTAGTGCTTGGATTACTGTTTTAAAAATTTGGTAACATACAAAATTTTAATTAAACAAATGAGATAAATACTTCAATCCTATATTGCTTGTCCATTATTAAAACTCTTAATAGAAATTCTATACATAACCTGACAAACTCTAGGCAAAGATATATATGTGTATATATACATGCAAAAGTGTATGTACATATCCACATACATCTTCAACTTTGGATTTTTAAAAAACTAAGTATAATATATCATCACTGACTGAAAAGTTTCATCAGCTAGTGAGAAATGCTGACTACAAAGAATTGTCGTACAACTTATTTTAGGCTTACAAATTACTCAAGCTAGAGATTGAAATAAACTAACCACCAAAGAAAACTTTTTTCTTCTCTTGATATGCTCTAATAGCAAAAGAAGAACACTTGTACAATATGCTTTCAAAGTCAATATTATTAAAGAAATCTCACTAATCTTCAAAAATACTAAACATTATATAAATAAATTTTTCTTATTGTTGAATTCCTCAGCTAGAATCTATACTTTACAAAATCCCCTTGGATGATCGCACTTAGCACTTCAAGTTTCCATTCTGCAGCTCTGACAAATGGCTCAGGTTTATTAGTTTTACAGGCGTCACATCTTTCAGAATTTGCTACTGTCATCTCTGTACTAAAGTAAATAGTAAGAACTGCATCAAATATCAAAAACAACTTAATGGAACATTCAGAATATGTAATACAAGAAAGAAAAGACAACAGAGATTCCGTTTTTACCACACAGGTGAAATACAACCTTTCCATGCTGTTAATATAATTGTCTAGAGAATGGAGTTAGGGTGGCCCACCTTTATTTTCAATTAAAAACCTAATACAGTAGACTGAATTATTATTTTATTAATATGCACAGAAAATTACTGAAACGGTGACTTCATGTTGTCTTCTCCTTAAAGATGGCACTTGTAGGTACAAAGATGCAGAGATGTCTATACACATCAGATGTTTACTTGAAAAGACTCTTCCACAGCAGTTTGATATTGGGTTTCTTCATCTAGCTGAATATTCACAAATTCTCCATAATCAAACTGATGTCTTTGATTTAGATGACTAACGAAATTTCTAGTAATCTGGCTAGGATCTCCCCAAGGAAGAGACACACAAATAGGACATGTCACAGGAACTATCTGAAATAGGTGGTTACTATTACAGTGATCCAATGAACGCTGTCTGGTGAAATTTGATTCTTGACATAAGGGACACTTAAAGGTGGGATGCCCAGAAGAACTTGTATTCTCTTGATAAGCTTCTGTGTTATCAGATGTAGATGTTTCACACCTATTACTGTTCCTTACTGAATCTTGAGAAATCTTGTCTGCAAAGTTTTGAATGCCAGAAGAAACACCATATTCATCCTGATACTTTTTACAAGATTTGTAATGATGTCTCATGCGATAGAATTTAATCTTTTTTGAACAGCATCTGCAGCTACCAGAAAACTTCCTCATGATATTTTCAAGATCTAAGGCCCATTCCGGACATGCTCTTTCTCTTCTAGTCACACTTCCACGACATAGGGGACAATGTATTCCACTTTCTCTCATTGCAGTCAGGAAACATTTTCTACAGAAAACATGCTGGCAGGCCTCGGTCTGCACCGGTGTCTTGAGCACCTCCTGACACACAGGGCAGTAAAAGTCATCTTCCGTGTAGGATGTGGCCGCCGAGAGCTCCTCGGACATGGCGAGGGGTGGGCAGGAAAGGCGGCGGCGCCAGCAGGGGCCGAGGTGGCGGTGGCGGTCCGGGGCCCTACGCCCTGAGAGAGCCCTGATGGGGGAGGGCTCTAAACAAGATTTAAAAAAAAAAAAAGATTTATTTGTATATTTTATGTATATGAGAGTTTTGTCTGCATATATGTCTCTACACCAGAAGACAGCATTGGGTTCCTCATAGAGAGTTTGAGCCACCATATGAGTGCTGGATATTGAGTAGCCAGTGCTCCTCGCTACTGAGCCATCTCCAGCCCCCTAAACCAGATTTCCAGTAACACATTTAAAATATACCTTGTTAAGAGGTGGGGAATGGTTGAGTCAGTGAGGTGCTTACCAAGCAAATGGCAGGACCTGAGGTTAGATCCTCAGTACCCTGGGGGAAAACTGGGCATAGGGGCATGTGTCCATAATCCTTGTGCCTGGGAGGTTGTCCCTCAAGATCCCTTAAGCGTACTCTGGGCAGCCAGCATGTCTCAGAGCAAGAAGGTGGAGAGTGAGAGAGGAAGGCACATGTGTGGAGGGACGGGACCGGATGGGATGGGACAGGACTAGGAGGGGACTGGGACACATAAACTGGGACACCAAACTGACACCAAGACTGACTCTAAGTTTCTTTGGTTTGTTTTTATTTTGGTGTTTTGTTTTGTTTGAGACAGGGTTTCTCTGTGTGTAACCCTGGATGTCCTTGAACTCACAGTGATTTCCCTGCCTCTGCTTCCTGAGTGATGGGATTAAAGGTGTATGCCACCACACCCACGCACCTTGACCCTGTGCTTCTTAAAAGCTGGGAGCATACATCAAAATTAACTATGAAGTTTTATTTAAGTGTATAAAAGTCAGTACACAGTCAAGTATACTTGCTCACACCTGTAATCACAGCATTGGGAAGTGGGAGGATTGAATTTAAAGTCAGTCTCTTAGGCCACCCATAGCTGCATCTCAGAAAACAAAACACAATCTTCAGGTGTCTGTGCTCCAGAGGTGGCTTTTGTTTTTTAAACAAAATGTGTAAGAGGAAAAACATTGTTCTATACTTTTTCTAATTTCCTCCAACCTCTCTTTTCCCTAATTAAATTCAGTTCCACTTCTGTTACCCCCAAGTCTTTCCTTTGTCACTTAGAGAAAATAAACCAAGTGGAAACCTTGTCTCTCTCTTACCCCAAAGTTGTATTCAGATGGTTGCACCAGAAGTTCTTGCTGTTGTCCTTGACACCAGCACAAGGCAAGGTGAAGACAGACTTGGTCACTTGGGATGCCCCAACATGCAGGCCATGATCATGTGTGAGAGATAGGTTGGGATATAGCTCAGTGGCCTAAGGCTTACCTGCTGTGGTTGGATCCCTAACATTGTAAAAAGGAGAAATGTGGAATTACACCAAGAAGTGGTGCATTGGAGCAGGGAGATGGTGTTGGCCACTTCCAGTAGACACTCAGGAAGAGCCCAGGAAGGTTGAGAAAAGAATGAAAGGCATCTGTGGCCAGAGTACCAAGATAGTGGAAATTCACACAAGGATTTATCTTATCTTGATCAAAGTGCCTAAGAAAAAAGCAAAAGTGCTTCCTCCAGGCCTCTGGGAGCTTATCTTCAAGAGAGGATGCCTTTCCTGCCAGGACAGAGCCCTTCTGACCTATGCTTCTTCTGGGAGTGTTTTAGATGACCCTCAGCTCTCCTGATACAGTCAGCAAAGCAGAAGATAGCCCCACACCGTGCCATAGGCACGTGGCCTCCAGGTCTGTGGCATAGGTGGATCGGAGTTCACAGATGCCAACTTGGAGCTGGCTGTGTGATTTTGTCACACAGAGCACCCATTCTGCTTTCATTTATTGCATTGATACCTTAGTCCCCTGCAGTTTAGAATCTTACCAAAATCTCAGGTTGGGTTGAGAGAGATCTGAGGAACAGCTTGCAACAATTGAAGTTCTTTGTTGCTCTGAAATGTTTTCTCCATGAATATATCAACATTAGCTCTTCCTGAATCTCTACCGATTGAGACCCAGCCTGGCATGGAAAAAGACTACAACTGAATTTTCTATGTTTTCTACCTTTGCCTTTTCTATGTGGAGTTTCTACACAGAGATTCCTGCTCTGAGTCTCTTTTGTCATCCAAGATGTCCAGAACTATCGTGGCAGAGACCATGGGACCCATACCTGGCTCTGCAGATGGCATACCACTGCCATCTTCCTTGTGGGAGTTGGATGGAGCCATGTTTGTGTTCAGATGGTTGTACAAGCATGAGAAAATAGGAAGAGGAAATGAGGTCATTGCTCTGTCCTCACCTTGGCAGGATGTCTTGGGCAGAAGATTTGTTCGTGTCTGGCCAGGATGCACAATGAAGAAAAGCTAATAGTGCTTCATCCCAGTGGAGCAGAAGAGGCATGTGTCTCTGATCCATCCAGTGATTGACTAAATTATAAGCTACAGGAACTCTCCTGGGGCCATACTTTTTTCATTTTTGCCCTGGGGCCCTCTGTCACACAGACCTTCTTCCTTCCTTTCTTCCTTCCTCCCTCCCTCCTTCCCTTCCTTCCTTCCTTCCTTCTTTCTTTCCTCCCTTTCTTCTTCCCTCCCTGCCTTGCAAGCCAGAGGAAGGCACCAGTTATCATTATAGATGGTTGTGAGCTGCCATTTGCAGACCTTTCTTTCTAGTCAGTCATTCCTTCCATTTAGCAGAGAGCTTAAAATTGAAATCATTACTTTTATTCTTCCAAGTTCAAGAACTTCATGGGGCATTGCTCAAGTGCACTCTGCTGCATCCAGTTGGGGTTATAACTAAGGCACACCCCAGGGCAGACACACTGCATTCACTCCCTGTGGTCCCCTGGGCCACACGTGAGGAGTGGGACCTGAACAGAGCGCTAGGTCCCAAGCCTTGAAGGGAACCTGCATCCTCCCGGCCTTGCCTTCGGTTTGGGAAACCATGCCAGCTTTTTCTCAGTTCCAGTCTTCAGGTTCTTTTGCCATCATGACATTAGTCCTTTGATGCCATAGGTACTTGAGCTGATGTGGGAAGGAATTAGAGTCTCAGCACCAGTAATGTGGCAATGCAGGACAGACTCTGTGAGCCCAACACTGCATTTGCTTACCTTTCTCCTCTGAGCCAGCCCTGGAAGATATTTTGCTTTCTAAACGAAGCAGCTCTGTTCTGTGTGCTCATACTTGAATTGAGAAATCTCTTGCTAAGCAGCCTTCCAAGGTCGGTCTGTCAGAGACCACTCTAGAGTAAAGTTGGTAACCAGGATTGTGCAGGTAAGACCCGAGCTCCTGAGTAGCAGGTCACAACAGGGGAAGCATGAATAGTGGGCCCGTGGGCCGCCATCTTGTCCGAGCGGTGCTGCCTTTGTCCCTGCTTTAGTAAAGAGGCAGTGAGGGCTCACAAAGGCTTTGTGATCTGTCTGGGGTTACAGATCTCACCCTGATCTTCAGCATGTTGGGTGCCAAAGCCCAAGTTTCTTGCAGAGCGACTCATGAGGGTTTCTGTCCCTGACTCACGGTTTTGCACATAGGCACATTGCACAAAGGCAGCTGGTCTTTCTGAGTTTGAAGGAAATGGCAAAGACGAGCAGTGGGAGCTAGCTCTCACTCTAGAACTCAGCTGCCAGCTCCCAGACAACAGGGCACTAATCAGGAACATATCTTTTCCTCAGCACCTAGCCCCAGACTGAGCTGGCCACATTCTCCATTCCTAGGACAGTCTCAAGGCTCACTTACCCAGCTCCTCATCTGCAGTTCTTTGTGAAGCCAGAGGCCCACATTAGAAAGAAAGGGACTGCCGTGGACAATGACACAGTGCTAAACATAGCTCTGTACATTGGAAAATGAACAATGTGTAAAAGCCTTGAAAAATTTTTTTCTTTGATGTGAATGGAGCCTTCGGCATTTTGAGATACAATACGATGAATTAATTGCTACTCATTAGGCAGCAAGTCAGGCCAGCTCTGAATGTGCCTTCCCTCCTCCACAGTGGCTGTGGCCTGACCAGAATTGCCCCTTTTGTATTTGCTCCCGCCTTCTGCAATGATAAGCAAATTAGAGATCATGGCTAGAAAACATTCAAGTGCCCCATCCTTTCCCAAGACCACCTTATGTTTTTGTGATGTTTATCTGCTCAAGGGTCACGGCTAATCATTGCAGAGGTCACGGGAATCCACACTATGCTTGATTAGAAACAACATCGTAAAAGTAATTCTGAGGCACATATTCTGTGGGTTGTTTTTTTTTTTTTTTTTTTTTCCAAGCAAATTGCTGTTTTCCCTCCCCTGCGTTATAATTTTATGTTACTGGGGAAAATATGTTTTTTTGCAGGAAAGCATTTAATAGCTCACGATGCCTTTTTACTCCTTGGTTTCTGTGACTTTATATATGGCTTTTTCCTGCAGTGTTGCTAATATTCCCGTCTGAAGTTCTGAGATGGTAGTTTCTGAATAAGTGTGTTATATGGTTTGTGTATACATACTGTGTATATTCTATATATTAGAACTTTACAGGTTATATATGCTTTATGTAGTATGCTGTGACACACTGCATATCCAAGCATGTGTTCTCTTTATGTTTATTACCCTCAAAGTTTGTCTGTGGATTACATCTAGAGACAGTGAGATCATTTGCAAACCAACTGAGTGCTGGCACAGCAGTGAGAAAGGAGGAAAAGACCCATGTGACAGCCAGAGGCTGGTTCATACAGTTTCCTGGACCTCCTCAGCCACGTTCATTCACATTGCTACCTTCCCATCATGTATATTACATACATGTATTTGCCTAACATCCATTTTTATCAAAGAGGAGAGGCAGTCAGCAGAACAGAGCCCGGCTTCATGAAATATGAAGGCCTGTTTACTTACTAACAGTTTGCAAAAAGTGTGACTCAGCATGCTGAACTGAGCAGGGGCAATGAGACAGTTGACTGTGTATGGTATAAATTGAATGGTGAGGGGAAAAGGGAAGATAATGAGGACACTTACCTCTAGCTGGGACTTTACCAGCATCTTTGGCTCATGTTTGCTACTGTTTGGGACTTTAAAAACAGGTCATGGGCTCAGGATAAGCAGGGAGGGTGAGACTGACTGAAAGGAGTTGAGGGGGGGCTGCAATAGGGATATACAATGAATAAATTGTAAAAACAACAACAACAACAAAAATGAACAGGGAACAGGAACTTGTCCCAGGTTTTCCCCGAGACTTTTTTTTCCCCTGTGTTCCTATACATACACACTCTCACACACACAGTGTTTCCTGGGGTCTAAGTCAGGCAGCGTATAACTCAATATTGACTTTCTACAGTGTTTCAAGATAAACCAGTTGGCTCATCCTTTGTAAATCTCATCCTCAGCTCAGAAGCATCGAGAAGTTTAAATACATCTTAGAGATAAATTAACTTGGTGTGTGAGTGTAGCTTGCATTTCTTACAAGCACTGAGACTTACTGGGCCCATCAACCCTTTCTCTTTTGTATGAGGGTGAGAGGAACCAACAGATAAAAGGCCAGGATATTATCCTGTAGTGACACAGGTAGGCAATTTACCCAGCCAGGTTTGACACTTAGGGTGATAATTCTTCTAGAGCCAGTCACGTGTCTCTGGGCTGCAGATGACAGCTGAGAGAGAGCATCTTTCTCAGCTCACATCTCAGGGTGAGAGGGTCTGCAGCCAGGCTCTCCCCCTAATTTCCATGGAGCACCGTCAGGCTTATTACCTGTCTCCAGGGTTACTTTAGATTTTATACACCCCCGAAGCTACCACACACAGCATAACCCTTTTCATTTTCACGTGTACATTGTAGATGAAGGGCCACTGCTCTGAAATTCAATGACTAGAGTATCTGCTGCAAAAGCTAGGAATCATGAGTGTAGCCGTTTCAGTCCATTTACAGAAAATTGCCCATTCTCAGGCAGGTGGGTCAAGTGCAGGGGCCACTGCTTGAGATAACATTATGTCCCACACTTGGCTTCCTCTCTGTCAGGACAGGCAGCTAAGAGGTGTCCAGATTTGAACAAACCAGCTAGTTGCCTCTGGTCATTAGTTCACTGGCCTTAGGGATTATGATTTGCTGGTCATAATGGAATTCCCCAGCCACCTTCATCCTGACAGATAGACACTTTTATAGTGGAACAGGAAGGGTGTAGGAGATCAAGGTGAAATCCTTCCCAAGTGAAGAAAGTCAAAGGTGTCACATGACTTGCCCTCCATGGGGCAGGAGGCCAGGCACTTGACTTACTCCCAAGAAGGCATTGGGTGCTGTGGAAATCACAGAAAACAACAAATCTCTCCTCTTGCCTTCAGACTTTGCTTTTATTTATGATACCTTCTAGCCGGAGTGGCTCATAATCACTAAATAGATGAATTAGAGCTTCCTTACAGGCTATGAGGGGTAAACAGCAAAGCCAGGTTTGTTTGTTTTTCCTTCCCCCTCCCACGCTGACTGATAGGAGAATGTAGCTGGTGAGATGGCTCAGCAGGTAAAGGGACTTGCCGCCAAGCCTCTTGATCTGAGTTCAAGCCCAGGGTCTCACACTGGATGTAGAGAACCGACCAACTCCACGGTGGGCACATACGTACTAATAAATGTATAAAAAGCTTTTTAAGGAGACTGTTAATCCTTCATGGATATTTTGAAGAACTTCTGAACATACCTGGCAAAGAGAAATGTTTCAAGCAGGTTTGTGTATCAATATGTCCTGGAGATTCAAGGAACTATTTTTTCTCTGGACCTGGGCTTTGGTTTCCTAAATCGTGCCACTAAAATGCAGCAATCATATTCCACACTGGGGCAGGTACAGTCACCTCTCTCCCTAGCATCTCATAAACACAAGGCCTCACAGGTCTCTTGAGAGGTTGCATGACTCTCTCAAGGAACAGGGCCAGGTCCTAAAGCGATTTTATAGTTCTTCAGAATTCACAGCGCCGGACAGACAAAAGGTCTGGGCTTCTCTTTAACAAACTACCCCATTCTGGGCCCCAAAGAAGATGTGAAGCGTGGCAAGGCACCTGTGGCCATTCCTCTGCCATTTCCTCAGTCTCAGCAAATTGCCTGGAGAGCTTTTATAATCTCTCACCAGGGTTGAGTGGCTCCAGGGCTGGAGTCCAGTGTGATGGGCTCAAAGAAAAAACTAGGCAATGTGTTTTGGTGTTGGGCATTTTTTTACTGTGAGTACAGCCATGCTTACTGAGATTCCCTTCAGAGGAAGCCATCAGTTGACTAGCACTGACACCTGTGTGTGCTGGGGTCAGCTCTGCTTTAGCATGCATATGAGTGTTCCCAGTCTATAATAAAATTCCACCTCTGCGTTGATGCACACACTCACACACACACAAAACTCACGTACATGTGAGCATGCATAAAATCTTTTGGAACCATTTAAATTTTACTTGCGTCAACTTCAGGTTTAGACAGGCTTTGGGTTAGAGGTTTTGACTGGCTAGCCAATAAAGCCTGGCTTGAAAGCATGCCAGCTGGTGATGAGATAGTAAGCATCATTCCTAGTCACCCTAGGCCGTTGTAGTAGGGATCAGCAAGCAAGCTTCCCAGGCCTTCACCATGTCCTTGATGCAGGTATATGAGAAGTGTTCACAGGATTCGGGTGCAGCCTGGAGAGCTGGCTCGGGGCTTACTCGCTCTCGAGTACAAAGCACGGAAATGTAAAAATCCATGTTTAGCTCCTCCTCCCTCTCCTTCTACTCCCCCCTCTCATTACTCTTTCTCTCAAAATGTTTGTAATAAAATATTTTTATTCTTTGAGGCTCTGTCTCTCCATACGAGCTTTTAGAAATGTCCTCCTGGTGTTCCTGGTATAGTGGGGCAAAGTGCTGTCCACACTTTGGAGGATTGAATGCATTCTTGTCAGAAGCTTCCAGAATTGTTTTCTACTTTGTTTGTTTTTCCGATTTCTCCTGACCTTCCTTTGGCCACCTGTTCGTGTCTCACCTTTGGTTAGCTGTGCGAATGGGGAAGCTGCCTCCTGGCTGGCGCTTTGAGTGACCTCTCAGCCACTGTCCCTCACCATAAACTCTGTTGGCAGCTGTGTGGAAGGTAGCAGCACAGTGCTGGTGTCACTAGTTTCGGCTCCCATGGCCGCTGGGTTCTGAGTATAGACCCTCACCCATGGGGCCTGCCACACACACAAGGCCTGACCGTTGCCCCATCTCTAATGGGGACACCACATAGCCACACAGCCAGGGAGCTTCGTGGTCAGTTCTGCCAATGCCGGTCCTTAGACGGCTATCTGGATGGCATACTCTTAAAGTATAAAAAAATGGCCATATTCACACACACACTTTTATGGCACACGAATGTCGTGTTTATAAGTATTTTTTAACTAAAGAAGAAAAGTAACCCTGCCTTTGTACATGATCCTTTTAACAAACTGTTTATTGTTGTATCCAGGTAACAAGCATGGTAAGTATATTCTCCTAACTGAGTATTCTGTATTTTAGCTGTGCTTGGCAGACTTTTTTTTTTGTTTTGTTTTGTTTTTTTTGGCTAGCTTTATGTTACTAGTCTTGGCTTTCTAGAAAATATCCATTCAGGAAAGGGAAAAGTGCAGTAGCCCCCACACTCTGACCTTTGTAAAGGAACCATAGCCTTAGCCCCATAGCATGTGCCCTGACAGCATGCTGCTTGGCTGCCTTCCTACCTGTCTGCTGCTTCTGAGCTGCCCCCTACAGATGTTTGCCAGGGTTCCTGGGCCCTGCATGACCCCAGCAGGGCCTGCCACAATGACAGCAGGCACCCAAATAGTGCTCCCTGTGTTCTCTAGATGGCCCTGCCCCTGCTGGTAACTGAAAGCAGGGTCACCCCCAGCCCTGACGTGATAAGTCGTTGAGAATTCTCCTGGAAGTACAAACAATGAATACATTGTTTGGCTTCCTACCTACTGGAAAATGGATTAAGGGTTTAAAACCCAACCTTGCCACTAGGTGTTGCTTGCTAGCAGCTTGCTAGTAAGCCAGTCACAGCCTCCCCGCCATGTTGATTTCCCTCTCTGTGCATGTGTGCTTTCTTGGCCCCTGTGTGGCTCTGTATTTTAGTCTTTGTGCTTGTGGCTGCACTGTTAACCCACATGGTAGCCATGTGTTCTGTATTAAGTCAGTGTGTCACTGTCATCTTCAAGGATCAGACTGCCAAGGACAAGGCCTTGCAGCACATGGCTGCCATGTCATCAGCCCAGATCGTCTCAGCTACTGCCATCCACAACAAGCTGGGGCTGCCTGGAATTCCACGCCCCACCTTCCCAGGGGCACCGGGGGTAAGTAAGGACCAGAATCCAGGCATGATGGCCACCATGAGTGTGATGGGACAGCCCCTCAGAAGGCTGATTTGGGAGGCTTGGAAGTTTGAAATCCTGCTTGGTCTACATAGCCAGTTCAAGGCCAGCCAGGGTGACTTGAATCAGCTCTGTCTATGACAAGAATGAAAGGGGACTGAGGATGTGGCTTAGTAGTAGAGCACTTGCCTGCCAGGAATTGTCCCTTGGGACAATCCATGATATCACAAAATGAAAGTTCGGTAGATAAGTAGATAGGTGGATGGATGGATGGATGAATAAATAGATAGTTGATAGGTGAATAGCTAGAATGAAAGAGATGATGGATGGATAGATAGGCAGATGATTATTGATATAGATGATAGGCATAGGTGGATAAGATAGAAGGGGAGAGAGATGGAGCTAGAAAGAAAAGGGGAGAAGGAAAGGAAGGGGTGGGAAGGAAGAAAATAAGAAAAGAAAAAAGAGAAATAAGAGGAAAATAGTAAAATTTAAAGACATGAAGTGTCTTGATTCTGGTGCCCTATTTAGTTGGAACCTGCCTCTTTTACTCTTTTTCCTGGTTCTTGCTCTCTGTCCCTGTATGCTCTGGGTTACTTTATAGCAACCATACCTCACAGGGCAAACTACTCCTTTTAATATTTTCATTTGACAGCTCCCAAAGACTGAGAAGCTATCTATCATATCATGTGTCACCCCAGAGCGATCTTCAATAGTCTTAGTGTCATAACCATTTTGCAGATGAAAAAGCTGAGGTTGCTCAGTAATGAGATGCTATTAAACGTGGCTTGGTCTTTCAGATAAGTAGTGATGTCAAGATTCTGCCGAAGTCCTTACGTATGCTCCCAGCAGAAATGAGTGCCTTTGCTTCTCCAAGCTCTGGCTTCTGTGTCTCAGAGTCCATGTGTTGCTCTTTTGGAGCTTGGGGTATGCAGGAAACTCTTGGAGGTAGTGGGAAGACCTGCCCTGCTGAAAAAAATGGAATTCTTCTATATTGCCTCTTGGTTAGGAGAATTTTCAGGACACGGTAGATAAAAGGAAGCTCCTGGGTTAGCAGAATTCGGGTAGGCTACACAACACTGATCACACCCGAACCCCAGGAAGATGATTCTGAAGCTTGTGGGTGTGGGTAATCTCGTGTTCTTCAGCAGGACCTTATAATTTGGACATATCCCAAACTGTACTTTGATGAGAACTCAAGACCCTGAAGCCTTTGCCTCTTGCCTTTCAGTTCTGGCCTGGAATGATACAGACAGGACAGCCAGGATCCTCACAAGAGTAAGTCTGTGAAGGGCCCAGACAACAGAGGCTAGACAGCCCACCCTGCGGGAGGTTCTCCTGTATTAAGCATTCTCAGGGCTTACTGGAGGAAAGACAGTCAAATGGAAGTCTGCCTCTCCGTATGTCCCAATGTTCCAGGACATTAAAGGGGCCGCCTTTGAGAGTTAGCAAGGGTATAAATTTCTTTCTGCCACCTGCAGTATTATCAGACACAGCTGGAAACTTGAATTAGGTCCCTTATCTTTATGGCTTAGGCTGCATCACCAGCATCTGTCTCATCTGAGAGGGGACAGCAAAGACATTATCTTTTTCCATTGTGGCTGTCCTCGTGGTAGGAGTACCTGATAGAAAATCCCAGAGACCCCTTGAATCCAGGGAGCAAGCTCAGCCCACAAGAGCCAAGCACAGTTTGGGGATAAAGCAGAACAGAAATTTTCTTTGTATATATTTGACCTAGTGGTTTGGAAAAGGGAGACCCCGACTCATGGCCTCCTAAACCCTCCCTGGGCCGTGACAGCTGACCTTGGTCTGTGTGCAGATGAAAAGTATGCTCCACGCGTATCTGCTACCCTGTGGGGAAGCCAGCGTGACCCGGGGCCAGCTTATTCCACCACATTGTTGTCAGTGTTTGGACCTCTGCAAGGAATGGGCATCCCGCTGCAGTCAGGGAGCAGGCAAAGAGGGTGATGGGCGAGTCCTAATATAGGCCAAGACTAGGCCTGGGCAGTAACCACTACTGCTTCCTTCATTTTGACTCTCACCAACCGTTTGTCCCCAGCGTCAAGCCCTTTGTGCAGCAGGCCTACCCCATCCAGCCAGCAGTCACAGCCCCCATTCCAGGTGAGTTTTCCTGCTCCTCTGCTGAGGGACAGCGCAGCCACTTTTATCACAGGAGTGCAGAGATTTTGGTCTTAGCCACCAGCCACCTCTCTTCTTTTCTCTAAGGATGGGCCCTATTTTGAAGCTGAGAAAAGTCCCAGATATCTCCCATCAGGCCTGGGCTCCCTTCACTCAAGAAAGAGTTCCTTCTCCTAGAGAGATGGCTCAGTGGTTAAGAACCCCGATTGCCATTGTATAGTACCTGGGTCCATTTCCTAGTACCCGCATGGTTGCTCACAAACGTTTGTTAATCCAGTTCCAGGGGATACAGTGCCCACATGGAACACATATATGCAAGCAAAACACTTAGGTGATAAAAATAAGGAAATAAAAATAAGTTTAAAAGCAGCCCTTTCTTCTGAGAGCTCTTCTTACGGGACTGTCAGGAAACAGGAAGCCTGGCCACTTTCACTTAAGACACTGGGCCCCACTTAGAAGGGGAAGTTGTTGTGGTCACTCTCTTCAGAAGCTGCCAGATCATGGAATTGAGTCAGGCACAGATAACTTGAGCTTTACTAGGTTGTGAATTCCAGCTCCCTGTTTGTTCCCTTCTGTAAAGAAGGGTTTACATGGAAGGTTGTAGCAGAATCTGGCTGGCCCTTCTGGCTCCCCTTCTCTTGAGCCCTCTCATGCAAATGTACATAGAGTATACTCAGCTGAACTTCTTGACACAGTGTATAATCCTTGATCTACCCTTTCAGTGTTCATGGTCAGAATGCATTGGCTTGTTGCCCTCTGTTTCCATGGAGTATCCTGAGGGAATGAATGTTCTATAGGGCTGGTGAGGACAGTCTTGAGATAGAAGAAGAGCCAAGAGAAGCAGTGTACTATGGGTCCTGGCTGCGTGGGATGCCTTCACAGGTGTTTCCTTAGATACTTCTGCCATTCTTAGCAAGGGGGCTTGCTTTCCAGCCAGCCCCCTTTACCCAGGATTAGCCATCTATGTTAGTTGCTGTGACAGAGTATCTATACAAGCAACCAAAAAGAAAAATGTTTTGCTTGCATTCACAGTGTGAGGGGGTATAGTCCATCTTGTCCATGAGTCATAATGAGGCAGCTGGTCCCATTTATCCGCTGGCAGAAAGTGTAGATGAAGGCTGATGCTCAGCTTCCTTCTTTATGTTGTTCTGGGCCCTAGCTGTGGGGTGGTGCTGTGCACATCCTCTTCTTCAATTAAACCTTTATAGATCCTTGACTGTGATGAGACTAGATTTAATCAAGCTGACAATGGATGGCAACCATTGCAGTGTCCTCCTGCCGCAGCTCCTTAACCTTAGCTGAAGCTGGCCACACAATAGCTTCGTACAGTCTGCCTAGCTGGCCGCTGTCTGTAAAAGCCTCAGCCAGAGTGTCACCCTGCCTGAGTGCCACCAGTGGAGGAAATTGTTCTTTCTTGCTACGTCTTCTGCATTCAGAACTCTGTCCCGTTGAGGGTAAAGGTGACAATTCTTATTTCAGGGTTTGAGCCTACGTCAGCCCCAGCTCCCTCGGTCCCTGCCTGGCAGGGCCGTTCCATTGGCACAACCAAGCTTCGCCTGGTGGAATTTTCAGCCTTCCTTGAACAGCAGAGAGACCCAGACTCGGTGAGTATGCTAGACAGGGGCGGCTAATGGGAGGTGCTTCCATGTTCATTTCTTGACAGTCCCTCGCTGACCCCTTCCCTAATGCCTGTATGAAATGTCCTGATGTGGAGAAGCCAGGAAGCCCTTCTTCACCAGGGAGAAGGACACTTTTGGCAGGTATCTCCAGCTTGAGAGGTGGGTGTTTATTGCTGTGTGGACCACAAGCTCCAGAGAGTACCTTGGCTGCAAGGCAGCCCCTTGCCTCGCTGATGTCTTGCATATTTATGTTAGGTAGCGTTTATTGAGCCTTCTTGTGTGGCTGATGAGATTTGGACACCATTAGATAAATGAGGACCCTGAATTAGAAACTTCTTCAGTCATGTAGTTAATATCTGCTGGGGTAAAGATTCGTCCTAACACACTAAAGGCTAAATAGTTAGCCATCTCAATATCTGTCATTTTTAAGGCCCCCCCCCCCCGCCCCACAAAACAAAAAGCAAGTTATCTTCTTCAGAAGTAATGGTGGTACTTTGATAGCTGCTATCGACTGCGATGCCTTGTAGTGTTTAAATTCCAGAAACACAGGCATCTGGGCTCCATTTGTCATTTTCTTCTTTTCCTTCCCCGCCCACTCCATCTTGTGCGCATCATCCCATGCATATGCGAGCCGCCCTTCTTCCCCACCCCAGAAGCCTGTACCCTTTGTTCACGCCCACTCCTTGGCTGTGAGTGTGAGGGTTGCATCTGTGTGTGGGTGAGCCCCAGGCAGCAATTGAAGCAATCATGAGTTAGCGTTTGGCATCCTCACCAATTTCTGTCTACACTCGGTATCACCAGGCACTGACCTCTGCAGGGGCCATGTTGTGTATATGGGTTCAAGGTTCACTGTGGGCTTTTGCTATCATCTGTTATCAAGAGAAAGAATCTGAAGCTGGGCATGGTGACACCCACAGAGGCAGGTGGACCTCTTTCAGTTTGAGGCCAGCCTGGTATATATATATATAGTAATGAGTTCTAGGAATGAAACCCTGTAGAGACGAGGGGTGGGAGGGAGGAGGATGCAGACAGAGGTGAGCACACACAGTTTGTCCTAAGTGAAGAATATCCTGAGCATTAGAGGTGACCTTCAAGCTTCTGCGTGCAGAGGTGCGCAAGGAAGAGACAGTGTACCCTCAAAGTACACGTGGGGCCTCTGACACACACCTGTCGCTCTGAGGGCTGGCAGAAAATAGGGCTGCGATGAAGTAGCGTGAGTAACAGAAACTGAAGCTCTTGAGACCAGAGTAGGGACGAAGCTGCCTGCTCGGCTCTTCCTTGCCCACTGGCTGGAGGCTGTCCAGGAAAAGCGGCCTGCTGCACTAATCCACATGGGCGGGCTGTTCTGATAACAATGGATATCACCGCCTCCTTCCCCGTATCTTGTGTTTATCTCGGAGTGCTTTGGTCATTGACTCTATCATTCTGTCCCCACAGCACCCTTTCAGGTAAGTTCTGTTTTCCCAGCTTTGCAGAGAAGAAAACTGAGGCCAGGCACACCTGGTGACGTAAGGTATACAGTTAGCAAACAGCGGAACCTCACTGCTTCATCCCCTCTCATCACCGCTATAAACCACCCCAGTGCTGAAGGACCCCTGAGCTGCCTGGGTGGTCCTGAATAGCTCTGAGATGAGCCAGTCTCTCCCTTTGTACACCGATTGCTGATGTTTGAAATATGCTGGATCAAACGCACATCAGGTTTCATGACCATGGTCCCTCAGCGTGGGCAGATTATTCCAAAAGCTTCAGATGCTCGATTCCCTTATAGCTTACACACACCCTCCCCTGTACTTTAAATCATAGAGTACTTGCATATAAGTAGCTTTCTACACCACTGTTCGGGGAATGTAGATGGTACCCATAGACTGAGGTCCCAGCCGGAATAAAAAGGAAGTATACTGAGGGCCAGCTAAATGTAGTATGCCAGAGGCCTCTAAGAAAAATGTGTAAAGACTGTCTTTCCTCACAGTTGAAAGTTGCTTGCTCTTCATTTGCTGCTCCTGCAGAGAACTTGCCCAGCTGCAACTCCAGCTGCATGGAAATCTGATGCCCTTTTCTGTCCTCCAAAGCATGTGCACTCAAAAACACATACACAGAGAAACCTAATGAAGACTAAAATATTTTTTTAAAATAAAAGTTACTTGATCTTTAGTTTAAAAATGTCTAGTTTCAAGCTCAGTGGGAGAGGGCTTATTTTGTATGTGTGTGCAAGGCCCTGGGTTCTACCCACAGCACCTCCACAATTAAAATGCATAGTTTCAGACAGTGAAAACGCTTTCTAAGGTACCTCGATGTTTCTGACTTGGGATGTGACGGTTAATGATATCAGAGTTCACTAGCCACACTGATTTTGCAGTTAAAGGTACACAGGTGAATGTCTTGGGGCTGGCTCAGTCTGTAGACTACTTACCTAATGTGCATGAAGCCCTGGGTTTGATTGGCAGCAACACGGAACTGGAACATGATGGTGCGTGCCTGTGATCTCAGCATCTGGGATGTGGAGACAGGAGGATCAGGACTTTACAGTCATCCTTGGATCCATAATGAATTGTAAGCCAGCCTGAGCTGCATGTGTAGAGGGCTGAAAATTGGGTATCATTCATTTTAGTGGAAACATGAGGCCCAAAGCGTGCTTTTTGTACTGCAGGAGAAAAGTGGTAATTGACTCCTTGAAGCGAAAGGGAATTAACAAAATTATGTGAAGCATCTAACAACATCTCAAGCACCAGCCTTTGCAGTGACCTCACTAGGCAAACGGCCTGAGTGTTGCTTCAGGACTAAGATTAGGCTGAGAAATTTGAAACATGTGGGTGGTTTCCTTGGCTATTGCGACTCCCGAGACACATTAATTTCATTGTAGTTTTGTTCTAAGATAGAAACATTAAGGTCATTTAAAATACTCAGCTGGTGTATTTAAAAACATTTGGAAATACTTAGTTAAACTTTAACATGAAACCATTAAACGCATTAATTTGATAAGGAAACCAGCAAAGTGGCCAATAATTCAAGGACTTTAACCAAATTAAATGTTGCAGTTGGAGTCTCTAGATCTTTGCTCCCTGTCGGCCTCAGGTGTATGTCTTCCGTTTCTTTGCAGCACTGTAGGCTTATTTAAATAATGAGGTGGTAATGTACCCTCAGTGGGGACATGACCCTGAGCTGAAGAGTACTTTCTGCTCTTGCAGAAAGGACTGGAGCTCAGTTCACAGCCACCGCACCAGGCAGCTCACCAGGGGGCCTGTGGACACCTGCGCTCATGTGCACAACCCACTCAGACACACTGCATACACTAATGAAGTAAGATAAATCCCAAAGAATATTCCCAGGACAGGAGGGCCAAAAAGAAATGAAGCAGCCAGGCACAGTGCTGGGGAGCTAATTTACTCTGTGGCTTGACACTGAAGTCGGTCACTACCTCTTCCTGAATAAGAAAGAGGCTTGAAGGGGATTGTGTCTCAGGTAGCTTTGAACCCTGGGCTTCTGTACCATGTTTGCTTAGCTGTGTAAAAGCCTAGGACCTAGCCTGCCTCCCTGGTACAGGGCTGCACACTCAGTACCAGCCTTTCTTGAAACCCTGCTGGCTCACCACATGACGCTTGTCATCACTGAGGACTTCTCAGTTTTGCCACAGTCACATGGACAGTGTTAGTTCCAGGAGCAGTTACGGCCAGTGCTTCTTGAACCTTTTCCGTGTGCCAACACTATACGTTAGCTTATTTAATTCTTATGAAGTGGTTTGTCTAATGTTGGGCTGTCAACTGATACGCGAAATGGGATTCATATCCGGGTCAGATGACTGAGTCCTGAGATTGTGACCAAAGGGCTGTCTGGTCCGTTTATGTCTGAGTGAGTCTGTGTTGATGGCCCAAGGCTGTGAGGAGCTAATGGAAGAATAATAGATGGGTGCACGCCCCCTGCTGGTGCCGTCGTGACCCGTGTGCAGCAGATGGCAGCGCTTCCCCAAGTTGGTGGTTGTTTATGTTGGTAGAAAACCAGCAAGGCAGTCCCTCTGTTACCTTTGGCTCCACTAGAAGCTAAGAGAAAAACAGCAGAGGGTGAAGAGAAGAAGGAAGAACCTAAAAAACAAAGACTGTTTTAGAAAGTGGCTGGGAATGCCTGAAAATACACTTTCTACATGTTTTCAGTGTTGTGCACCAAAGGGCCTAAAGTGTGAAGTGCCAGAGCCTGCACGGGGCGGGCAGTTGAAAGGACCAGTCCTGTAATCAGCATTGGGGTTTGGGGCTGTCTAGAGGAAATGTTAGCAACTGCTTCCTTATATACACAAAATGTCATAGTAGGAAGCTGTGGTGTCCTCTGTGGTTGTGTGCCTGGTAAAGCCTGGGAGGTTCCTCAGCCCCTGCCCCCAACCCACTCCTGGGACAAGGGACGTTCCTTCTGTGGTGTGTTGCTCCTCTACTCACCCACAGCACACCCTCTCCCTCTCCCTCTCCCATGGTGCCAGCTTCTGTTTTTGCTGCCCACTGGTCTGAATGCCAGAGGAGCAGAGCTGAGAGCAGGAAGGGAGGATATGCAGGGTTGCTTAGGTTGAGAGTTGTATTAGAGAAG
Organism: Psammomys obesus; assembly: GCF_907164565.1. NCBI lineage: Eukaryota > Metazoa > Chordata > Mammalia > Rodentia > Muridae > Psammomys > Psammomys obesus. The sequence continues at coordinate 14,331,244 of NW_026596088.1, read as the reverse complement.
GGGGCCCTGAGAGAGGGGATGAAGCATGGTCCAGGTCTGTGCTGTGTGCTGGATCACCCTTGACCAGGTTAGACCATCCTGAGCTTGCCTTTGTGGGTGCCTGCATGGCAGTGATCACTAGCATGCATTTAAATACGCCATCAGCACTGTGCGAGCATTTTTCCTCTGAAGCGTGAGCTCCCCAGGAGAAACACTGGGTAGCACCAGCCCCTCTCAGTGGATGGAGAGCTGTACCAGCATTCCTGGGGTCTCTTTTTTTACATACATCCCAGCGTTCTGTGACACCAGAGAAGCAAAGACTGTCCTTACCTGAACTCTCCTGCCTCCGTCTAATGATACCTGTGTCTCATACAAAGATAGGATACCTGTATGGGCCTCAGTTTCCAGGCTTTGATGTGAGCATAGTAGGGTCTCTTGAGTAGCTGACTGTCTTAATTACATTTTGATGCTGTGTTTAGGCAAATCAAACAGTGCCAAATGTGCTCTGACCTGGTCTTAAAATGATATATTGGACAATAGGGCCATATGGTGGGTAGTGGGGGGAAAAAACCTTGGGGATTAGCCAGCTGCAAGAGGCAACAGCTATCTGGAATGGCTGAACGTGCTGATGGAATGTAGAAGAGCATAGAATAGAAGAGGAAGCTCTAATACATCATCATCCTCAAACTAACCAATATGTTGACACTGGTATTGGGACACCTGACCTCAGAGAGTTTATGTATTGTTAGAAGCAGTTCATAGATGAATGGATGGTTGGAAGGGTTGGCCATTTGAGCTTTGAATCAAAAGACAATTGCTTGAGGCATTTTAGGGAAAGTTCAAGCAATAAATTACTAACATCTAGGGAGGTTTCTGGGTGGGAAAGTGCCCTTCCAGATATGGTGCTTTTCAGTGAGAGAATGACATTGACCTCAAATTGGGAAAGAAAGAGGATCAGGATGGGTAGGTCACAAAGGTGCACTGAGGACTCTGGGAAAGTCCACTTCTGTTGGATGGAAGAATTGCTGCATGGTGGCCTAGGCTAGAGATCCTGCAGTGCCTGGCTTCTGCTACTTATCTCTGAGAGCCTGGAAGAGTCTGGAGCCTAGGACCCTGGGCTGTGCTGTGAGTCAGCAGCCCTCCTTGCCCAAGGGAGCACAAGTTCTCAGCTGCAGGAGATCATGGCCTTTCATTGATGTTCCACAGATGGGCCCTCAGATGACCTGATTCCTTCCAGTAAAGTGGTTGGTCCAACATAGGCCCAAAGATGATTTAATTTTCTTATCTTTATAGCTTCTTTCAAAGGCTTAAATCCCCAGATCCAGGAAAATTCCTTTGTCAGAACACATTTCTGACGTTTGTTAGTTCGGGAAATGTCATCAGAGCAAATAAAAGGAAATCAGCATCTAGGAACCTTTGTGTGAGAGGAGGGTGGAGGGTTAAGGGTGGGGTGTGGGCTGGGAGGAGAGTTTAGATTCTAGATTGCTAAGCGTCCTTGCTTCTGGCCTCGGTGGCTGTGCAGGGAACTGTCCGTTGGTGAAGCTTCTGGGCTGCGGGCTGTGGAGGGGCTGCCAGGGCAGTTACTGTGTCTCAAGGGGTGTGGCCGGCTGGGCAGATCTCTTTTAGATTCTGTAGCAGCTCTGTTTTTCACTTGACCTTCACACTGACCCCCCTGGAGGTGACCCAGCTGGCTGTGTCATCCTGTGTTCCGATGACACAGCCCAGAAAGGCTGATAAGCTACGTGCTTCAGGTCACACAGCTCACACATAGCAAATCCTACCTGGGCATTCTTAGCATCCCTAACACACTCCAGTACATGGTCTCTGAGTACATTTGACCCCCCAGGCCTTGAAGGGGTGCTGCAACTTGGTGTGGTCTTCCTAGAGGACCTGAGAGATAGGGTGACATTCGAGGCTCTTCATGATGGCGGGTGCAGCGCAGTCCCTCAGAACTTGGTATTCTGAATGATGCTGAGTTGTCCCACAGCCAGCACACTGCTTCCCATAGCTGCAGCCTGTCTGCTGGGTGGTTTATGTTCTCTGAGCTGGTCTGGGAACTCACCCTCTTTCTTCATTAGCCTTTGGGGAAAAGGCAATTGAAAGCATCTGGAAATGCAGGTTTTATAGACATTTCACAGAGGCCCAGCCAGGCTCCATCTGCTTTCCTTGTCGGGTCAGCTTCCCTCCCGCTTGTCTTCCCAGGGGCGGCCCTGCACTCAGCCATTGTATCTTTTCAGCTGCGCTGGTTGGAAATAGGAAGCAGGAAGGAGGCATCTTGGTATCACATCCTGGTAGTGCAAGGGACATAGCAGCCTGCTGTGCTTCAGCTGAGGAGGAAATTCCTGATTCACCTCCTCCCTGGCAGCCTCACAGAGGCCTGTACAATCCCCCAGCTTCTCCTGGTTGAATCTGCAAGTCACTTTCTTGGCTTGACTGCACACCCACGCCCTGCCATCAGTCAGAAGGTTGCCCAGGCCACCCTGAGGGTGCCTGAACAGACAGTCCAGGCTGGAGCGTGACATGAAGCAAATGCAGGTGATTTGCCGTCGTTCTGATTCAGCTTAGACATTAGTATCCTTCGGCATGACTTATTTGTCTTGGTTTCTTTAAATTCCTAAGTGAATTATAATTTTTCTCTTGGTATTATTTGACAGCAGTCATTTTTCAAGGTTTTACTCAGTTCCTCAAATACTTGGAATTTTGGGGGAGAAGTTTAGGAGAAGATTGCCATCTTCAGGTCTCTTGGGGCAGTGCAGCTCTCAGGCCTGTCCCAGGGCACAGAAGATTGTAGAGTCCCTCCCTCCCTCCCTTCTTCCCTTCTCCCTTCCTTCCTTGAAGTGAGGGAGAGAGGGGAAGAGGAAGCAGTGAAGCCCCAATAACCGTTGGGAGATGTACTGTTCTGTGTCTTTAATCGGGTACACCCCCACCCGCTCCATCTCGTTGTGGAGGACACCTTTAGTGCTTCCTCATAAGGAGCCTCCAGTGGAACCTGCTGACCTAAGGGAGATGCAGAGGCCAGGTCACAAACCCCACCTCAACTCCAGTAGCTGTGCCAAATTCATGATGGTGGGAATCACCCTGAAGAGCCTGGAACTTCCCACTCTCCATTTCTGTTTTGAATCAGTCCTTCCATTTTAATTCTGTCTGAAGGAATGCACTGACTTCAGAGTTTCTCAGCCCAAGTAGAGAACTGTCACAATTATGGAGTAAATAACATTTGTGACAGATTCAGAAGGCTCTGCTAATAATGTAGTTTCTGTTCGTTCTCTCACCTAATCCTCTGGTGGTCACACAGGGCAGAAATTGTCTTTTAATGGACGACACTCCGGTAGAGGGCCTGATAGTCCCAGCCCAGAAGGTCTCAGGAAGTGGATGGAATCAGCAGCAAATCCAGTCCCAGATCTCAACTGACTCGAGGGTCCAGGTCTCTTCATTCCTCTGTGGTTTCAATAAGCAGCAAAGAGCAAATGGAACCAAGGACCTGGAAGACGGAAACCTTTCTTCAGCCATGGGGAAGGTTCTTGTTGACTCCTCCATCATTTCCCATTCCATGTCCCTGAGGATTCTCATTCACCCTTTCAGGCTTTTAGGGCCTGCAGTGCAGACAGATGAGGATCACAGGAGTAGGAAGAGGAGCTGAGAAATCCCTCAGATCCAGGGGGATTTGCCTTTTCTGGGAGTCCCATGTGCACACAGTTACCCTGACTCCTGTGTAGCTGTCTTGAGCCATGGGAGAGCCTTACAGCGGCTCAAGCTCCTTCAGCCCAGAGAGCTTATATTCAGTGCCTAATAAACATGCTGAAAGTCATACTTTTGTTTCCTTTTATGTTTTTTTTTTTCCCCTTCCTCACTCTACCCCCCAGGTTCCATGGTAGTTTTTCATGGGCTATTTATTTAAGCTAAGGCAAATTGAACCACATGGCCCATAAGGAAAACAGCCATATGCCAGCCCTTGCAACCACTTCTTTGTATTTTTTTTAGATGTAGCCTGTTATCACCGTGTGTGTGTGTGTGTGTGTGTGTGTGTGTGTGTGTGTGTGTGTGATGACATGCAGCTTTTCGTAGTCAGTTCCCTCCTTCCAGTGTGTGATGGAACTCAGGTAGGTCTTCAGTGCTTTTACCAGCCCCTCTTCATAGGACTTCCCTCTCTTTTTGAGCATGTGCTGACATTAGCTTTTACACTACAAACTAGTTGTATTTCCATACAGTAATGTGACGTGGTACTGTGTCCTTTTTTCATAAACTGTCCCCAATGTGGTTGCCTCTCTTCTTCATCTCTTCAGATTTTGTTGTGCTTTTTGTTTTTTTGTTTGTTTGTTTGTTTTGCCTTTGTGTCTGTACAAGTGTATCTTCTTGGAGTTCCATATGCACACAGGTCCCCCATTTCTAGTACAACTCTAAAACTTTCTCTGGATGTTCTGATACAGAACTCTACCAGGTCCATTTTTCTTCCTACCACCTCTCCAAGAGTCCACAGCCTACATCCCGATTGACTGTGACTGGCCAGGTCCCTCTGGGGTGGGCCTTTTCTCTTTGCTTGTTAGAAATGTTTCCTATAGCTACTAAAGTACTCGAGGGAAGCTCGGTGTTCTGAAACCTCCTGTGTCTGAACATGGCCTCTGCTCTCGCGTGTACGGGTAACCTGACGCATATGGTTTAGGTTTGTAAAATCATTCACATTTTCTGGTGGATTCTGCACGCATACTCCCATTAATGAAAGACGCTATGCTTCATGGAAGATATGTGGGGTTTCTTGTTGTTGTTTTGATTTAGATTTATTTATTTTTATTTTATCTGTACAAGTGTTTTGCATGCATGGTACATGTGGAAGCCAGAGGAGCCTCAGAGGCCAGATCCCTGGAACTGGAGGTATGGATGGCTGTGAGCTGCCATGTAGGTGCTCTACCTTCACAGAGTTCTGTGAAGAAATGCAACTTGTAGTGTTTGCTTATGGACTTAGCCTTCCTATCTCAGTGCCTGGTGGATGGTAGGTCATTCCACTAAAATCCATGGAGAAATTACAGAGTGGGTACCGTATCTGGTGTTGCCCTTGATGTTTGGGTGGCTCATTTTAGCTGTTAAGTGCCTAGGAAATCTTAAATTCTTAAATTTTTTCCTTTGAATTATTTATGGCTTGTGTGTATGTGTTGGTGGGCCATGGCACACATGTAGAGGTCAGAGGGCAGCTTTGTGGAATTAGTTCTCTCCTTCCAGTGATTTAGCACTGGCTTGTGCACAGAATGTCTTCACCCACTGAGCCATCTCCCTGGTCCCTTTTTTGGTGTTTACACATGACTATTTTCAACTGAACAGATTGGGTTTTGAAGAATTATAGTCCTAGGTATTGACACAGGTCGCTTGTTGGCAGCTGCTTTCTTTTGAGAGTGTTTTCCTGCTCTGCTTTTTGGGTGTATATTCCTTCCGCCTTTGGGGAGAGAGCACCTCCCCTTGGATTTCTTCAGGGAAGGAGGGAACTAACTGGTAAGGAAGCGTCCATTCCTATCCCATTCCCTTACCAGGAAGGCAGGCTGGTGGTCTTAGAGTTTCTGTTTCATTTAGGCCCAAGCACATCAGGCTGCTTTCTTCATTTTGCCTTTGGGTTTGTGGCCAGAAGGATTCCAGACCTCCCCAGGTTGAATTGAGGGGAGAGTGAGGTCTGTTTGTTTCATGCTGTGGTCTCCAGGACACCTTCTGGAGTCCTTTGTATTCTTAGAAACAAAGTCAGCCCTTGGCAGCAGGAAAGCCTGCGGACTCCACTGGCCAGGTTCTGGCTTCAAGTCCCCAGCCTTGGAGAGGGAGCTCCAGCTTCCCTGTCTCTTCTGTGCCCTTTCCCCTCCGGACAGAGGTCACATCCTCAAAATAGAACCCTTTGAAGACTCGATCTACTGTGCTTGTGACTGGATCTAGAATTCTCCTTTAACCTCAACAGACTTGAGGAATGCTGGTCAGCTCTTCTCCTCAATTCCGCTTTCAGGAGCATTGGGAAGGGTATAGGTGGCTCCTTTGGGAGATAGTGGTGGTGTCCGTGCTGAACAGAGCCTGGCTCTCACACGCCCAAGTTTTATTCTTAACTTCAGACCTATTTCCGAATGTGTGACTTCAGACAGCGAGGTGTGACTCCGAGCTCCTGTTTCCTCTTCTTTAAGGACAAGATACAGTCTACTGCAGCAAGAATGACCTAAGGTCATACATATGTAAAGTATGGCTCACAGCAGCATGGGGACACAAGACCTTGTCCTTCTTTCCTTCTGCACTGACAACCCTGTGAGAGTCCTTCTGTCATTGCTACCACTTTGGACACTAAGGAGGCAAGGCGACTGCCACAGATAACATACATTGGGCTAGGGTCTTGTCCTTGAGCTGACTGCATCTGGATTGTACATTCTTTTCCAGTGGGCAATGCAGTAGGAGCATTTGTCAAGCATTCAACAATTGAATGTTACTGTAATAGTATAACTCGGGGTCATAGTTGATAAAACTGGTTTAAACCTTTTTAGTGGGGGAAGAGGGGCTCTGCCATATGAAGAACTGAAGATGCAGTGTTTCTTGTGATTTCTGAGTTCTACTGGATGGAGTCTCTGGGCGTTTGAACATCTCTGGGCCATGCCATTAGGTGGGAAATGCAGGCCTCAAGTGTCTGATAGCTTCATATTCAGCTAAACATTGGACCTCATCAAGGAATTTTAAAAATGCTTTTTTCTTACTGTCCTAGTTTAGCCTTGGAGATTCTGGCCCTAACTCTGCACTCAGCTGTGTTGCATGCACACAGAAGTTTTACATGGATTCCTGAGGTGGCTGGTGACCCAGAAGAAGGGAGTACCATCCACCAAACTGCTGTGCCCACACTCCTGCTTGGAAAGCTGGGGCTAAGGGTGCATTCTGGGTAATGCTGTTAGCAGCTGTAATTGTAGGAGGCTTATGCTGTGGATAAGGAACTGCGAAGAGTGAGCCAGGTGAAACTGGACAGTAGAATTGTTTCTTGGTTTGGTAGTTGACACCCTGAGAGACTCTGCTTAGGCATTTGGGAAAACTGCATGATCTTGCCTGGAGACAGAGTTTGTTTTTCTCTATGCCCTAATGACTTTTTTTCTGTAAGTGTACGTATTTTCGGAGGTGGGATTTCAAGGTTCCCACTCATTCTCAGTTCACACAGGTGAGTCCCCGTTCCATGAAAGAGTGTCTAATGGGAATATCTCCAATGGTTTCTTGCAGTACAACAAACACCTCTTCGTGCACATTGGGCATGCCAACCATTCTTACAGTGACCCATTGCTCGAATCCGTGGACATTCGTCAGATATATGACAAATTTCCCGAAAAGAAAGGTGGCTTGAAGGAACTGTTTGGAAAGGGCCCTCAAAATGCCTTCTTCCTCGTAAAGTTCTGGGTGAGTAGACAATGGCTGTGATTTCCCTGGTTCCTGGGAGCGAGGTGCAGTGTAGCCAGCTATGGCTCCACACTGACCGGGTAGGTGGGTCCCAGGCCTTTCTCACGTGGTAACTCACAGGCTGCTGGAGTTGCAATTCGAAACTTGAGACACTGCCCCCTTTTTGCTGCTTTTCACCCTATTAAGCCAAGTGACCTGTGACTTTCACCAGAGTGCAGAACCTAGGGTCAGGAGAAAGATGGAGTTGTATACTTCAACATTTTCTAAGTGTCAGAGAGGCTACACAGTGGTTTGTCAGTAACTGTTTTTTTCTGGCCTGGGAAGATGGCGCAGTCAGTAAAGTGTTAGCCTTGCCAGCCCGGGGATCTGAGTGTGATTTTCCACACTCGTATGTGGCAGCATGCGCCTGTCTTCCCAGTTCTGGAGAGGCACAAATTGAGGATCTCTCCACTTTCGCTGGCCAGCCAGAATAGCCTGCTTAGTGAGCTCCAGGCCAGTCGGAGACTTTGTCTCAAAGAACCAAGGTGGGTGACTCCTAAGGAGACATGCCTGAGGATGTCCTCTGGCCTGCATACACCAAGAAAGAAAGAAAAACAATTATTCCTGCTTGTGTGGAATGGTCCTTGGTGCGTGGGCTTGCTGATGAAGAAGCTCTGTGTCCCTTTGCCCCTAGTAGCCAAGTGTGGGCCAGTGGCCTGCTGATCAGACTATACAGGCATAGGTATAATATGTGGGTGCCGGACGGGGAGCACAGAAGACAAGCGCCAGCATTGAGAGCTGTGAGTGCCCAGTCTATAGGAAGATGCCTCAAGTGTTTATGTCCTGAGGTGTGTGTCGTTCAAGGCCCTCAATGACCTGCTTCTAGGGTTCTTCGCTCCTGGGTTATGCAGTGCCCTGGGCCTCCGTGTTCATTCTGTCTACCTTCCCACCCTCATAATGATCCAGATACCATTCTCTTTTCCCCTTCTATCACCAAGCCAGCTCCTTCCTGTCTCAGCACCCTCCTCGATGAAGCAGGCCATTGATTTTCCCCCCTCACTCCTGTTTCGTTTTGTGGTTAATCGGTTCTCATGCTGGGTCATAATTATTGGGACGTGTTCAGCTCCCCTCTGGACTCTGACTGCCCCCAGGGGACCTTATTCACAGAGTGGCTTCCATTTATTGAATGCCTGCTGTGTGCTAGGAATGGGCTAAGTGCTTTACATGGATTTCATGCTGTAAGTGGAATTTGTCTCATATCCAACTAAGAAGGCAGGCTTGGGAATGACAAAGGACAAACTGCCTGAGGCTGGGGACCTGGCACTTGAAATCAGATCTGTCAGCTTCAATATATGGCCCTGTGTCCAGGCAGCGCCACTCTCCATGGGTCACAGGGTTTGGCACCCTAAGACTCCATATTTGCGACACCAGGCATCTGTCCCCAGAGAAAAAAAGCCTAGCCAATGTGGGAACAAATGGTGGATTAAAGGGGGTGTTTTAATTCCTTGGGGAATTTGCACATTAAACTTACTCAACTTTTCCATCCTTCCACGGTGACTAGGTTACACTGGTTATGCTGTCAGCATTGAAGCTTGGATGGATGTTGCCATGCTACTACCGCGCAGCTTGAGAAAGCTGCAGCGGCCATTTTTCCAAGCTGGTGGCTGTGTCTGTAAAGATGTTTGTGCTCAGGGACTCCGTGTAAGATCAGCACCTACTGGGTTCCTCAGAGTCCTGCTTGCTTGTTTCAAGCCTTTCATTCAGCAGGTTTTCTGGTATCCCAGCCTGGTCTTGAACCTGCTGTGTACACAGAGATGACTCCAAACTTCTGATCCTTCTGCCTTTACTTCCGGGTGCCAGGGTTGTAGGGGTGTGATGCCACACCTACCCACCAACAGAGCTCTGCCTCCAGCCCTTCCTCAGTAGCCTTCAGGGGACTGATTCCATCACAGCTGTACTCGTTAGAATACTGAGGAGTGAATTGCCCTAATCTGTACCCTGCTGATGGTACTCAGTCAGATGACAGCAGTGGTAAGAGGGGACATACAGTAGGACCCAGGCCAAGGCCGTGCTCTAGAAATGCCCCCATTTAACTGTATCTGGAGCCTAGAGCACATGCTGGCAGTGAACACAGTGAGCCCATCACAACATGGAAGACTGCAGACACTCTGTGTCGCTAAAATAAAATTTAAGTTTGCAGAGGAAAATAAGAGGCTTGGGAAGTCTGTCCCTGTTTTGGTGAACTTGCCAGGTGCCCAGTACTTACAGGATTTCCGATGACAGCCACAGACAGGACTAGTGAGAGCCGTGCTGGGCAGACTGGTGGATTTTGACATAGTGGAGGAAGCAAACGTGGCTGGTGTGAATTTGGACTGCTCTCACTCTGCAGCTAACCCATGCAAAACTCTGGCTGAGAAGGTAGCTCAATAAAGCAGATAGCTTGCAAGGATGAGGACCTGAGCTTGGTGTCCTGCTCCCATGTAGAGAGCCATGTGTGGTGACATGCACTTGTAACCCCAGGGTCAGGGAGGCAGGTGAAGGTGGACTCCTGAGCAGTCTGGCTAGCCCGCCTAGCCCATTTAGGGAGTATTCAGGCAGGGGGAAACCTTGCCCCAGAATGTAAGATGAGGCCAGCTGGTGGCTCAGTGGGTAGAGACTGCCAAGCTTGATGATCTGGATGATCTAATTCAGTCCCCAAGACCCACAGGGTTTAAAGAAGAACCAAGAAGTTGTTTTCTGGTCTTCCCACATGTGCTGCCCTCACATAACAAACAGATAAAATGTCATTAAAATAAATAAGAAAACAAGGTAAGCATCTCTTGAGGGGCAACACCAGAGAGTGACCCTTGGTCTCCTGGACACTGCATAGAAGAAAAGCTGGTGTAATCTCTTGAATAACCTATTACAAATGTGAAACAATACTATTCCCGGCCCTTCCCCCTCCCCCAGTTCATCTCCCCCCTTTTGAGGAAGATTTACTCTTTGTAACCCAGGCTGGCCTCAAACTCAGAGATTGGACTGCCTCTGCCTCTGGGATTAAAGGTATTCCCAGCACCTGGGGCCCCTTCTCAGTACTTTAGAAAACATAGCTGTGCTCAGCTAGGTCTGGTGGTGAGGCAGAGGCAGTTGGATCTCTGAATTCACGACCAGTCTGGTGTACAGTGAGACTTCCAGGACAGCCTGGGTTACACAGGACAAAACTCTTGTCTTGAAAAACAAAAACTAAATCGATATTTGTATCTATATCTATATATCTCTGTATGTGTGTATGTATCTGTCTATCATCTGTCTCTATAAGCTTGCATGCTTAACTTTTAAAAGGTGTATAGTAACATATAACTTGCTTATATAATTTGTTTTTGACACTGTTATAAGGTAAGGTAAAATCTGTCTACAGTATAGAAAATAGATGTGAACTATGAAAAACAAGAGCTGTGTTTTAAGCCTAAGAACAGTCCTTGAGTCAAATTTGAGTCATATTGTTAAAGATAGGAAATGGGGTTGTTTATTCAAGTTAATAAGAAAGTATAAGATAATTAGAGGAAACCACTTGCACTACTTTTAATTTAACAGCAGTGGGGTTTAATGATGAGATTTCTTATAATTAACATTTTGTTTGAATGTGAATTGGTGCAGAAGTTGCTTGGATGGATTTTTTGGGGAGCTTTGCTTCCAGAATTGCCTCTTTTACCCAGTGGATGAGCTGCTTTTCCTGAGGGGCCCCTTGAGTCGTGGCTCTCCTGATAATGTCTTCTAATAAGGAGGCCTAGATTGCAGATGTGGAGCTTGTGGTGTGCAAACTTAGAATGTTCCTGCCTGAGCCCAGGTACTTATCTGTTCTCTTCAGATTTACAGGATTAAAATTGCGCACTTCGATGAATATGATCGACACTGTGACTCACTGAGCACCACTGTTGGGAGCCCTTAACCTTTATGAGGAAACTGGCTTTCAAATGTTAGAGCCGAGGGGAGAAGGCAGTTTCAATCAGGCTGCAGTTTGCAGTCTCCCTGGCTCCTGTAATGACTTGGTGACTGTGAGTTGAGCTCTTAGCATCTCCATCTTTGGGTATCAGTAGGCTCGTGCCGTGGACGATGCTTCAGGAGGTTTAATGCTCCGTTTGAAGCAGCCTTTATATTAGAAATTCATTCAGCAGATTCTCTTCTTAGTGGGAATTCGGTAAATTACAACAGAGACCCAGTGCGCAGCCGGCCTCCCTTTTGCCTCTTTCTCACATCAGGAGGACTCTTAATTTGCTCATTTGATTGCTGTTGAAATTCCATTTTCAGAGTGCCTGACCTGGGCTTAGTAAGGCAAGACAACCTGAGGTGTTCCCTACGGAAAAATACCTGTGCTGCCGTTTCACAGCCCCACCAGCAAAACAAATGGCACAATGTAGGTGTCCACCCAGTGGACACCCAGGTGACGGAAGCCTTGTGCTGGGCCGGGCTGGGCAGAATCAAACCAAATGACATTTGCAAAGGAAGTGAATTCAAGGGTTTCACTGAATGAGGGATGACAATGAAGCTAGTATCTTTGAGAGGATTCTACTTTTCAGTCCTGATAGGGCTCAGGAGTGTCAAGATTGGAAATACTTGTGTCAGGAAAGCTGTATGTTTTCACCTTACATACCCAAACAATTCATAACAGGGCTTAATGTGATGAAACCTTATTCTTAAACTTAATTGGAGTAATGAGGAAGTAATAAAACAGCTAGGGCCTGGAGAGATGGCTTAGTGGCTAACAGGGTCTGCTAACTCTTACAGAGGACCAGGGTTCAAATCCCAACACCTATATCAGGTGGCTCCCAACCTTCTGTAACTCCAGCTCTCAGGGATCTGACACCCATTTAGGCTGCTGAGTGCACATGCATGAGTATGAGCATGCATGTACACATACACAAGTCTATACATGTGCGTACACACACATAAAAATATATTTGTTTTCCTTTTGAGAGGGAGGAGTCACCTTGCTAGCTGCTCTGGAACTTACTATGTAGACTAGGCTGCCCATAAATTCACAGAAATCTCCCTAACTCTGCCTCTCAGGTGCAGGGATTAAAGGCATAAGGCACCATGCCCAATCCAAAATACAATAAATCTTTCAAAAACTTGTTAGTTGTACAGATATGTATCCTGTTATAAGGCATAAAATTTTTAAATGAGCGTTTAATGATTTGTTTTCCTTCCAATTCATTGTAAGTAGTTATATCTTAGAAACTAAAATATATATTAACCTATATTCTTTTTTCCTGAAACTGGAGTCACAAAGGGTTTTCTTTTTCCTTTTTCTTTTTAAGACAGGGTTTCTCTGTGTAGCCCTGGCTGTCCAGAACTCACTTTGTCGACCAGGCTGGCCTGGAACTGATCAGCCTGCCTCTGGGGTTAAAGCCTCCAGTGCTGGGGTTAAAGGCGTGTGTCACTACCCTTGGCCTCCCGATGTTCTTAATAATGCTTTTCTCTGTACTGTTTTTGGAATTACATTCACTATAAATAACAGTCTGTTAATGTTCACTTCATTTTACATGTTTAACTACTTTTCGTTGTTGGTGTGTGGTTTTGGTTTTTGAGACAGACTTTTACCATGTAACCTTAGTTGTCCTAGAACCCACTATGTTGATCAGGCTGGCCTTGAACTCACAAAGATCTGCCTTCCTCTGCTGCGTGCTGGGATTAAAGGTGTATACCACCGTGCCTGCATAACCACTTTTTAAAGGAATTAAAAACACAAGTTAACTTACTAACTATACGAGAGAATTTTATGAACCTGAGAAGAGGTGAGCCGGTCATCTGGCATGGGGGCAGCCTGTGGAGTCCACAAGGAATCTCTTCCTCTGGAGTTGCCCTGACCGCATTGGGAGAATCCCCTGCCCGTTGCCTGGCCAGTCCTCCTGGGGCATCGGGCTTAGTATTTGCTGGCCAAACCCAGGACAGGGTGCAGCCATTGTTGTGTGTGGCTGTTTAAACACTGTTGCTGTCCCAGGTCGGGGGAGGAATATGGTGGCACCGCTCTTCCCACGCTTATTTTGTTTTTTGTTGTGTAAGTCAAGCAGGCACTCCAGCACTCAACCACCGAGCTTAGACCAGTACTCACAGAGGAACCCTTTATCAGCCCTCTCTCCCTCACACTTCAAACTAGGGGCCTAGAGAGAAGGCTTGGAGGTTAACAGCTAAAAACATATACTGCGTTTCCAGAGGACGAGAGTTCGGATCCCACCACACACCCACCTGTAGCTGCAGCTCCTGTGAGTCAGACAGCTCTGGCTTCCCAGGACACCTGCACTTATGTACAGAGACACACATACACATAGTAAAAAAAAAAAAAAAAAAAACATAAAAATCTTCTGGAAGTAATACAAGTTAGTTACCAGTAGTTCAAGCAGATACAGGAATACAATTTCAACGTGAGGACACAGTGTTTCTACTACAGAAAGGATCGTGGGTGTCAGCACTGCACAGCTATACACTCGTCCCCCAGCGGCTTATGTTTTCTTACAGCAGTTGGAATTTGAAGATAAGTTTTGTTCTTTTTAGTAAAGATGATTCATTACATTGGTAGAATGACTGGGTTAGTAACTAACACTGAAGGCTTCCCACGTTAATTTAAATTCCACCACAGGTGTCTCTGAGATCGTTGGAACATTCAAGTACCGAAGTACCCGTGTGATGCTCATCTGCTGTGCAGATTTCACTGGGCGCCCTGAGGCTTATCCACATATAATTAATTGTTACTGCACTGTGTGCGATTGGTTGCCTGGTGGTCGTTGCTTACTTAAGAAAGATATTTCTTGTACGGAGACTTCAGTCTAGAAGACAGCCCCATTTCCTGGGAAAGCGGCAGCATTCGCACACCTGATGAACTGGGGTCAGGCTGCCTCTGCTGGGCGCCCAGGACTCATTACTTGACTCAGTTGGAAGGCACTGGCCTGAGTATGGACTTAATTCATAGGGCTGAGACCTTGACTCCAGCACAGTCCCAGCCTGTACTCTACTCTGGTCCATTACCTGGAGTTTTGTGGGTGATATTAATTGCATTTTTGTAAATGAGTGCTGATATTGGTGAGAAATTTGCAATGCAAACAGACGGTCTTTTCAGACCAGGCTTATTGTAATTAGGGCAAGCTTTTAAGATTCTTTGAAGTACTAAATGTTTATGAAATTCAAATAGGGGCGTGCAATCTGCACAATAAAGGGGCCCTGGTGGTGTTTTTAAAAATCGTCTATTTTGTGGATGTAAATATATGCCATAATTAGTGGGAAGTAACTTGAAGAGCTGGGCTGGCTGAGTTTATTCCTGTTATTCTTATTTAAAACAGCTGTGCACCGAGAGCTGCCTCTGCTTCAGTTGTGTTGGGCAGGGGCACAATGGCTCCAGTGAATGGAGCCTGCACTCAGGGGCCCAGCGCCCTGCGGGCAGCTCCTCTCTCCGCTCTCATCCCCATAGGAGGCTGTCTAACTGGAGAGGTGTTCATGGTCACTCCAGCCTCCCCTGCCTGTAGGGCTGGTTTCAGGAGTCTAGGCCAAGGTACAGATGCATGCAAATGAAGCAGGCTGGGAGGGCTCTAGGGCCGCCAGCTTTCTCCAGACCTACCCCCTCACCCCCCAGATAGGCCCAGTCTCTCAAGGCCCTTTTGCCCTGTGCAAAGCAATTGTCCTTTAGTGCCTGTGGGAGCAGCTGCAAAGCCTGCAAGGCGTGCCCTGCCTGGCCCGGCCTCACCATGTGGCAAGCCTGGACAGCCGCCCACAGCAGGGCCCAGCTCCTGGTGCTGCCTGCCAAACAGCCAGATGCTGCCATTGGGAAAAAATTGCTTCACAATTTGAAATCTTGGTCCTTTGATCATGGCTCAGAGAGGATGCAGAGGAGAGATTCAAAGTGGTGGTTTGGAAACAGCCCATCCATCAGCGCCTATTACACTGGCTCTTGTCAAGGACAGTCCTGGATGGTTTTCATTTTTGCAACTTCATAATCCCTGCCCAGCCCTTTTGCACACTGAAGAATGAAGGGAGATAAGTAAGTAGGAAGGGCATGTCCTCCACAGCCTACCCCCTGCACCTTGATGTCTTAACTTTAGGGGTTCTCTCCCACCCATGGGCCAGCAAGCTTTGCCTCATCAACCTGTGACACAGCCAAGTATCCTTGCTATATGGGCTGCCAGCTCCCAGTGTTGGCAGCGTGGGCCTTTATCTCCTGCTGCTTCTCCCCCTGCAGCTAGTTCTCCAGAGGCCACAGGTTTTGTGGGAACAGTTGCTCTGTTCTTGGCCCTATCCCCCTCTTTAGGGTCTGGATCCCTCACACCTGGATGAGGCTTCATTTTTTAAAGATAATTGCATTTTTAATGCTTACCCAAAAGCTGCACACATTAAAAACAAACAACAACAACAAAAAACCAGACAAACATGAATTTCAACAGTGAACCACAGCCTTGAATAGGCAGGCTTATTGAATAAGAGGACAGTGAGGAGAAACCATGCCTTAAAGAGTTTCATGTAGCAAAGACTAACCTTGAACTCCTGATCCTTCTGTCTGTGTCTCGTGTGGGGATTACAGTCATGCACCAGCATTCCTGGTTTGTGAGTACTGAAGCTCAAACCTGCATATATCCCCATGTACAGTCATCAAGCACTCTCCCAACTGGGTCACAGCCCCAGCCCCAGGGGCACCCCTTTTTTTGTGCTATTGTTGTTGTTGTTGTTGTTATTTGTTTGACCTGCCTTTGAAACCTGCCTACGCTCCCATCCTGCTTTTCAGAACTTGCCTGCAAATAGATCTTGGAGTCTTTAATCCACTCAAAGCATGTTAGTGGCCTTCTTTGTTGATTTCTTGTGGGATCCCGTGATATCTTTACCTGTGCCTTTGTGGAGAGGGGTGGGTTTGTACCTGTCTGAGTAGTTATACCCAGTGTGCCAGGTTTGTCGTGAAACTCACCAATCAGGGAAACCTCCCACTCTGTTTATCTGGGAAAAGCCAGCCTGCCGTTCACACATGTGGATTGAAGCTAAGCTTGGTGTCTTGATGGCTGTTGTCATGTTTACTGATCATGCTAGGTGTCTGTAGATGGGACGTGAGGCTCTGTCCTGGTCAGTCTTTCACTTGCAGAGTTAAAAGCAATAATGGCTGGTGTTTTTTACTGTCGTCAGCACAGCAGCTTGCAGCCTGCAGGTGCGTTGGTATGCCCCGACTCCCCACTGTACCACAGCAGCTGATGGTTGTGCCAACTTCTCTGTTAAAGATGAGAAATGTTGAGGCCTGCTGTTCGTACCATTGGTCAGATGACAGAGACGAGACCGTGACAGGTGAAGTAGCATCCAGAATATCTGGACTAGGTAGAGGGAACCTAACACCAGGCTTACTGAAAACAGAAATTTGTAATTTGAGTCCTAGCACAGAGCCCACTGGAGGGACTGGGAGAGGATAGGAGAGTTCAGCAAAATTGAAGACAGTGTCAAAATTGTCTTCCAACACCTGGAGATCTGGTTAGGAGTTACCGGAAGCAGTGATACTAGGGAAATTGGGGGTCCATTCTTAGAGTTCTTATTCTCATTAGTAAAAGAACTTAAGCATGGACTCAAATGGAGTGGGAAGGCAGCTGTTTTAGAGTTAAAAAAAAAAAAAATCCTCAGGGCAGACAAACTGCAAATCTTAGCACTGCTTGGCAAAGGGGAATGGAGAAGAGAAGGGGACAGGAGGGGTGCCATTTGAATTAAACTGAAGGTCAGCCTGAAGGTAACCATGTGGTGGGGGTTGGGGAAGGGAGAAAGTGTAAGGAAGACCAGAGTCCACATGGAAGCTGTGGAACACAGCTTAGAACAGAAGAAGAAAGAAGATTAAGCTTTTCTGAGTAATTCAGGAAAGTGGGCAGGTTCATGGAGCCCAGCACACTGCCAACCTAGGGCAGGAATTCTGGGAGAAAAGTATTTTGTCTCATTAAAGCACAAAGTATTACTCTTTGGGGTGAACCTACTTTCCTAGGAGTGGTACTAACTAAAGGGCAGCACCTTAGCCCGGCCCTTGACCCTGCCCAAGCAGAATGTTATGTCTCCATCCAGGCCCGAGATTCTGTCCACTTGACCTGAAGGAGATGCTTTTCTCTTAATAAACCCAGCCTGTCAGCACGTGTGCTAGGCAGAGTCGTGATGCCCCAGGAAGTGCCATGTCTGTATCTGTGGGGTCTGTGCTATGGCACACTCCCCAGCAAGGCGTGGGGAGGAGATCTGTGAAGCTAGCTCAGTAGGAGGATCGCTTACATTTTCCAACTGAGTTTGTCATCCTGGGGACAGTGTTGCAGAAGGAACACACACCCAGATAGATAAGGAATGAAAGTGAGAGCTATAGAGGAGGGATTTGGGTGTCCCTAGACACTAGAAGAGGAGGCTAAGAAACAGATTTCCCTGTCTCCAATAGGAGACACCATTGGTAATCCACACCATGGGTTTAGCCTGTGCCTTTTCAGTTAATGTTGTTTTAAGCCTCTCAACCTGCAGCAGTTTGTACTGGCTGGTTTTGTGTCAACCTGACAAAAGCTAGAGTCATCAGAGAGGCCGAAGCCTCAGTTGAGGATATGCCTACATGAGACCTAGCAGCAAGATATTTTTTCAATTAATGACCAGTGGAGGAGGGCACAGCCCATTGTGCGTAGTGCCATCCCTG
This sequence comes from Psammomys obesus, assembly GCF_907164565.1. Classification (NCBI taxonomy): domain Eukaryota; kingdom Metazoa; phylum Chordata; class Mammalia; order Rodentia; family Muridae; genus Psammomys; species Psammomys obesus. The sequence continues at coordinate 14,313,255 of NW_026596088.1, read as the reverse complement.
GGATGCAAGCCAGGAAGGAGCACCCTCCATGGCCTCTGCATCAGCTCCTGCCTCCAGGTACTGCCCTGTTTGAGTTCCTGTCCAGATTTCCTTGGGGATGAACAGCGATGTGGAAGTGTAAGCTGAATAAATCCTTTTCTCCCCAACTTCCTTCTTGGTCATGGTATTTTGTTGCAGCAGTAGAAACCCAACTAAGACAAGAGTTTGTTGCAGCAGCAGTAAGAAGCACATTGGATAGAAAGGAACTAATGAGACCATTGACTGTATCCTGCAATGTTGCTGAAGAAATGTGTAGAAATACTTAGACATTGGGGCCTGCCAAAGAGGCTTCTGCACAGAGGACAAATAGTTGAACCCTGAAGTCCATTCATCTGTAGAGCAACTGAATGGTTTTCTCAGAAGGGCTGCCTCCTTGTGCTGTCCGCCCCTCTCCTTTCAGAGCCCACTCCAGTCAACCTGTTCAACTAGCCAGGCTACAGGATGCATTTTGAGAGCATCTGCAGCAAGAGGATGGGTTTTCTTCTGCTACTCTTTTGTGTTTATTTGCTTTCAGAAAACACTCCTGTTAGGTTAAAAAAAAAACTGGCAGGAATATTTTGAACCCCCAAGAGTGCATACTTTTTCTTTCTTATTTTCTTGCCTTTAGAATTGCATGAGTTGGGTGGTTTTGGTTGTGGGGAAGTCAACAGGTTGGATAGCAAGTTTCTGTGAGCCCTAGATTCATTACAACTGTCTCCTTTTTTATTGCTTGTATTCTTTCTTTTGTTGACTACATTTCTTTCTAGAAGAGTTTTAGTGCTATCAACTGATGGCTAACTATCGTTCACATCAGTTTCTTCTCCTAGAACATTCCTAAAGAGCATCTGTGATACAGTTGGTGACTGCGTAATTATTTTTCATGTGCAAGGATAGCTTTGTTTTGTTTTAGTTTGTTTTTTTGTTTTTTGAGACAAGAATTTTTCTCTGTGTAGCCTTAGTTGTCCTGGACTCACTTTGTAGACCAGGCTGGCCTCAAACTTAAAATGATCCACCTGCCTCTGCCTTCCTGAGCATTGGGATCAAAGGGGTACGTCACCGCACCCAGCAAGGATAGTTTTTGTAAAACAGTTGTGATATTGCCTGCAAATGTATTCTTTGCCACTCACTGGAGAAGCCTTTCAAAGTCTAAACTCTGAAATATATGTCTCCAATTTTAAGTTCTCTCAGCATGTAAGAGAAAGGAAAAATAAGTTTTGAAGCCTGTCTGTGCTAAAGTAACAAGGGTGAATGAACAACAAGGCTGAGTGTCACTAATAAAATGCCTGAAGGACAAACAGTATCAGGGTAAACACTGTGTGAGGCCACTTCTTGAGCTTTGTTTTGTTTGAGACAGCACCACATACATCTCATACTGGCACTGTGTAACTGAGGATGACCTTGAACTTCTGATCCTTCTGCCTCCTGAGTGTCCTATCTTTGCCTCCTTGAGGTGCTGAGCATTTGAACCAGGGTCCTGTGCATGGTTCTCAAGCATTGTACCAACTAAATTTCAGTTCTAGCACCTTCAAGATTTCTTCCCTTTTTTGGGAGGGTTCCAAGGTGGGAGGTCCAGACAGGTTTTCTCTGCGTGTAGCCCTGCCTATCCTGGACTCACTTTGTAGACCAGGCTCGCCCAAACTCACAGAGATCTGCCTGCCCCTGTCCTCCAAGTGCTGAGATGAAAGCTGTGTGCTACCATGCTTGGCCCTTCCTTTTTAAAAAAAATTATTTATTTGTCTCTCTGTCTGTCTGTCTGTCTCTTTAGCATGCCTGGGTACATCTACTCTTGTGGAATTGATGTGCTGCATGAGCACCTGATACTAAAGGAGGCAAGAAAAGGGCATCAGTTCTCTTGGAACTAGAATTACAGACAGTTGTAAGTCTCCATGTCAGTTTTGAGCGCTGAGAATAAAACCCAGGTCCTCCGGAAAAGCAGCTAGTGTTTTAATCTTTTTTTTTTTTTTTTTTTTTTAAAGACATAGTTTCTTTGTGTAGCCTTGGTTGTCCTAAAATTCTCTCTGTACACAATGTTGGCTTCGAACTCACAGAGATCTGCCTCCCAAGTGTTGGGATTAAAGGCATGTGCCACCCAAGCCCAGCTCCTCCAGACCTTTAATGGACCACCAGGTCCCATTATGTAGCCCTGCCTGACCTTGAATTGATTGTAGACCACACTGCCTCAAACTTGCTGCAGTCCTTCTGCTTCTGTGCTGCTGGGATAACCCGGCTGTTCCACCACTCCTGACCATAACTTCATTTTTGAGGATCAGTTTGATGGTAGCTCATCAGCACTGTCTGGATAGTCCTAAGACACTGCAGTGACCCAGGGCAGCATAGAAATGAACCTGATCTGCAGCGGGCTTAAGCTAAGAGTGCTGTTGTCTATGCAGAATTGACAGACAGTGTCAAAACCCATTTGTTTTAAAAACTCCTCTTTTTATTATTATCATGTGGGCACAGTTCTAAGTACATCTTCTTAGTCATCTTATAAAATACACCCCCCCTCCAGGTTGTTTGCCTAATTCCTCATTAAGGAAGTGATAAATTGAAGGTTTATTTTTTATACACAGCACATACATGCATTAAATTAGCATGCACAGCTTATGTTACTAGACTTTAGCAACACACAAATACATTACAGGGTTTTATTTGTTTGTTTTTCTCGAGTTAAGTGTGTGCCAGCTTGGAACTGTCTGAGCCCAGGAGATGCAGCTTCATTTTGAGCAGGCAGTGCCTCTCAGCTACAACCTCAGTCGTGGGTTTCCTAGAACAGATTTGCAAGTGAATGACAGTAGCTTAGAGATGGTGAGGATATAGGCTCAGCCGCTTCCATCCTCTCTCTCTTTAGAGTTTGAAATTTCAGCTAGAGTGCCAGTTAACACTGGGAGTAAAGAAAGAGAGCACCCAGTCCACTCTTCTTAGGAGTCTAGGTTTGTGGCCACCAGGGGCAGCATCTTCCCTTCAGCTCATAGGGGCGGGAGTGTGAGCACTGAACACTGTCATCAACTTGACTGAAGTCACACCGTGGCTGTCATTCTAAACTTTCAAGCTGTGTATGTACATTGACAAGTTGCTGAGGGTATTTTAATTGAATTGAGATTAATACTCTGTAGGGACAGTTTCATTCCATCACTGTCCCATCAGCTCCCCATCCTTTCCTAGGCATTATTCATCCCCTGCTTGTTTCCTTCACTGTGTCTTTCAAAATAACCCAAAAGAACTAGGTTGTTTACCCTAAAAGATGAAGTTGGTTTATGTTTTCTTTTCAGCACATAGTTTATGTTAGTATTTTGGAATACAACCTGCTCCTGGGTTACCCAGCAACTTATGGTGTCATCATGTGTCGCTGGCCAGGTGGCCACACCTGGAAGGCATGGTTGGTTACCTTGCCCCTTAAAGGGCCAACCTCAACACATGGTCTCTCTCTTACTCTCTCTCTCACTCTTTCTCTCTCATTCTCTCTCTCTCTCTTTCTCTCTCCCACCATGTCCTGTTTCCCCCACTCCCTCCATACCTCTCAGTAAACCTCTTGCAGAGAAGATCGATTGACCCCAGCCTCATATTTCTTTAAATAATAACTAACAGTTTACCCACTTTTCTTTCTTTCTTTCCCCTCTCTGAGGCAGGATCTCCCAGAGTAGCCTTGGATAACTTGAAACTTACTATGTGGTTTAGGCTGGCCTTGAACTTGTGGTGATCTTCCTGCCTCTGTCTCATCAGTGATAGAATTATAGGCGTGTGCTGCCATGCCTATAATTACAAGTATTCCCTTTTAAAGGTAGGATTTTCTAAAGCAGAAACAAAGTCACTTGGGAACCTCCTTTCCTACAGAACAGGAGTGTATTGTGTGTATTGTCAAGTTGTTGCCTCTGGCTCCGCCAGTGCTGGGATAACAGGTATGCCCTACCACGGCTGGCTGGGAGGGCCTCTTGTGGAGAACGTGGCACCTTTCTGTGAGCATCCTTCCATTTACAGGGACAAAATCCTAGTCACGTCACCAAAGCTGCACATTCCTGCCATGGGAGTTGCACATCCCCCACAGTCAGGCCGTACCATCAGCCTAAGCCCGTGGGCATGACCCCCCCCCCCCCATGCCCTGCAGACATTGCTCTGGCAAGCTCTGCTTTAATCTTGATACCTGGCACCAGAATTTTCTAGGGTCCACGGTTTGCTCCAAGATGCAACCCCCTTTTCTTAAATTTAGCCCACCACAGCCTAGGCTGTCGGTCCTCCTGGTCTCCTCAGTTCATGCAGGAACTCCTCCTGGAAGAAGCACTCCAGGCCCCCTTCCCCTCCGCATGTGCCGGTCCTTAACAAAGACATCCCATCATCCCTTGGTGTGACACTTGCTCCCTGTCTGTATAGCCATTCCTCTGTACTTGTCTCCCACATTAGGGTGTAGCCATCAAGTCCAGCATGAGCCTTACATAGTAGGCCATTCATGAGAACGTGTGACATGAGTAGCTGTGATTCAACATCTTTTGTGCTCATTAGTAGGAAGCCTTTTCTTACTGGATGTGGTGTTTGTAGCAGCTTCAGGGCCCTGTTCTTTTAAGTCTCACATAGTCAATTCATGCCCTGCTTTCTGTACATTTTAGAAACTTCTAGAATTTTCATGACAAGGGTACAGCCCTTTTGCAATACTGAATGCAAGGACATCAAGCTGAATGCACACTGGTAGCATGTCCTCTGAAGGGAGGACTTCCCAAAAGCCTACCCCTGCAGGACTCAGCTGGTAGAGTCCTTACCTAGCATGCCTGAGCCCCTGGCTGGATTCAACCCCTGGGAACTGGGAACTGGGTGTGGCAGCACATTCCTGTAAGCACTTAGGAGTTGGAGTTCAAGGTCATCCTTGGCTCCACCTGGAAAGGAAGTGGCTTCTCATCAAGGTGGTATTTATAGAGAGGCATCTCTTTCTTGTCCATGGCATAGCTGTTCAATGGCTAACTCTGTTCTTTGCCACTGTGAGCGTAGGGAATGAGAATAATTTGTCCCTGATTCCTTCCAACAGGCGGACCTAAACTGCAATATCCAAGATGATGCCGGGGCCTTTTATGGTGTGAGCAGTCAGTACGAGAGTTCTGAAAACATGACGGTTACCTGTTCTACCAAAGTGTGTTCCTTTGGGAAACAAGTAGTAGAAAAAGTAGAGGTAAGTTGGCCGCTACAGAAACGTCCTCTGGGCAGCCTGGCCTTCCAGTAGACAAGGACTTTTTCAGCTCTCCTTTCTCTTCCACTCCTGCCTCTTCCCTGTTACACCGGAAAGGTAACAGTGACTGGGCAGTACCTGAGAGCAAACAGGGTATTCTGTGCTGGCCTTCTCTGAGGGAGGTCCTGCCCAGCTGGCCAGTACTGATCTCCTTGGTGAGAGGCCTCCTTGGAGTTATAGAAGGGCCTCTGGGTCAAGATGTTCCCACTTCCTAGCTGTAGGCATTGTGGGTGATGGCCAGGTTGGCTACAGCTGACTGGTACCCCCTGTTAAGACCTGGCACCTTGAGTTTGATATTGTTGCTTTGCCAGTTTTACCTTTTAAAAAAAAACAAAACAAAACAAAACTTGTTTTTAGTTTAAATTTCAGTGAGGAGTATTGGCTCACGCCTGTAATCCCAGCACTTGGGAGACTGAGGCATGAACCTCCCTAGTTCCAGGACAGCCTCAGCTACTAACTAGAGTCCTTCCCTCAAAACAAACACAGAAACTCAAGGCACTTCATCTCATGTTAGGAAATAGCTACATTCACCTCGCATAGTTCATGCTTTCTTCTTTTACAAACATGTTTTTCTTCTCGGGGTTAGTTGCTTTTGTGGGTAAGGTTTGTAGGGGGCAGTCCCTTAACCTACTACTTTCCAGTGTCTTCTACCTTACCCACCCCCCACCTGAAGATTGAGGGGTTTTTTGCAACAGTTTTGGTGCAGGAGCCTACCCTGCCTATGTCAAGACAGCTTCCAACCAAGCCTAGTGGATGCCTGGCAGGAGAGGGAAGGATTTAAGAGCTTAGGCAGAGCCCTGCAGTGTGGCCTGCCTTGGCCTCCCGAACACAGCTCAGGCTATGTGAGACTGGTGTTAAAAAGGCAGGAAAGGATACGGATGGGTTGAATTGATGGTGAATTTAATAGGGGTCATGAGCTTTCCTGAAATGGCTTCAGTGGGGCTCCAGTAAGAGGTTTTAAATGGAATTTAGTAACTGCACATTAAAGCTTAAAGAGGAGGGAGAGCCAGAGGTCACTCTCTATGCTTGCCAGCAGCAATGACCAGAAAGTACCTTTTCAAGGGTCAAATAGTGTATAATTATAGACACAAGAGTAGTCTTGAGAGACAGGAAATAACAGTTGGGAATCCTGAGCATTAAGGATAATTATAAAACTAGGGTGTGTGGCTGTCCTGACAGTAGCAGAAACACAAAATTAGGATTAAATTGTGGGGCCTGGGGTTTGGGGATCAGCTAGCAAGATGGCTCAGTGAGTAAAGTGCTTGCTGCCAAATCTAAGAATCTGAGTTCAATTCCTGGCACTCACATGGTGGAAGAAGAGAAAGCACTAACTCCTGTAGCTTTTCCTTTGACCTGCACACGTGTGTAGCCACACACACACACGTGACACAAAGTAAAAATGAAAATAGATATACTTAATAAATATTAATCTTTTTCCAGCTGAGTCTTTCCCTGTAACGGGCCTCTGGGCCCTGTTTACCCTCTGTGTCACTGTGTAGCCTAGTACCCTGTGGCCTTAGTCATGGTAACTTTGTAACTAGGTTCTAGGTTCAGGAGCAGCAAACTGCTCTTACTGTTCTTTTTCTATCTTTGCTAAGAGCCAGCCTTCCTATTTCCAGACAGTGTATACTTTATTTACTGTAAAGAAAGGCAGACAATTTAAATGGTATAATTACATTTAAAATGATGTATTATTATTAAATGCATTTGTATTTTTTTGTTCCATTGTAGGATTTCATGGTTTTAATCATATTGATTTGTTTCTTTAGATTCTGAATATTTTTTGTGTGTCAGTTTCATATTTCTAGTCTGGTTTCTATAACAGACAGGCTTTGGCTTTGAGGCTGACTGATTTAAAGATCTAGATCAAAGGTCTGTCTTCAGAGCTATGCATGGTGGTATATGCCTTTACTCCCAGTAGGTTGGAGGCCAGCTTGGTCTATGTGGCTAGTTCCAGGCCAGCAAGGGTCACATAGAGAGGTCTGTCTCAAAGATGATCTGTCTTCAGAGTATCCAACATAGCTGATTTTCCAGTTTCACTCCAGTGCTTCCTCCCTTCAGGTCCTGGGTTGTCTGTGTGCTCAGGCCAAGTAGTCAGCTCGGCAGTCTCCATTCACCATGCTCAGCGCTCCTTTTGCTTCAGTACCAGCAGTTTGTATTTTCTGGGCTGGAATAGTGTCCTCTAACATTGTGTTACTCTACCTCTTACTTAGGGTTGCATGAAGCATGTCACACACACACACACACACACACACACACACACACACACACACACACTTCTGTGTAAATGCTGTAAAGATCACCCTTTACAACCTTTTTTAAAGTTGCAGAAAATAATGGATTCTGTATATACCAGTAAATTTGGAGGTAGAATTTGTTGCTAATATACACAAATAACAGCATATTAAGATGGCTCATGTTGAAAAGTACATGTTTTCAGAAGCAACCATACTCTGTGTTTTGAAGCGTAAAAATACTCAAACCTTCTTTTCCTTGCAGACGGAGTATGCCAGGTTCGAGAACGGCCGATTCGTATACCGAATAAACCGCTCGCCAATGTGTGAATATATGATCAACTTCATTCATAAGCTCAAACACTTACCAGAGAAATATATGATGAACAGTGTTTTGGAAAACTTCACCATTTTATTGGTAATGTTTGTCTCTCTCCTGGTTTGGTATTGGCAGAGTCTGTGCTGAGGCTTGTTGGGGACAGTAAGAAAGGTGGGTGGGACAGCAGCAAGGGTACTTGGGTATCTAGTGGTCAGGCAGCACTTGAATTACATGACCCAACGAACAAACCTGGAGCATACTGAGGCTTGGGTTAGAAGACAGGTCCACCCGTCTGGCATTTCTGAAATCTGAACAGGTAATAGGAAACAATGGCCAAGCTTCTTCTGCACCATGGCTGCCAAATTGAGAAGAGTCCCAAAGAATGTTTAAAAATTAGAATTATGGATCAGTTGCCAGAATCAGAGGCTCTTGTCCTCAACACATGTCCATAAAATATTCAGTAATGGGTTTTATAAGGCTTTTTTTAAAAAAAGGTTCTTGAGGAGCTGAAGAGATGGCTCAGTGGTTAAGATCACTGACTACTCTTCCAGGAGACCTGGGTTCAATTCCTAGCACCTCACATGGTAGCTCACAACTGTCTGTAACTCCAAGATCTGACACCCACAGGCATACAAGCAGACAAGACACCAATGCAAATAAAGGAAATTTAAAACACACACATGCACACATACATACACACACACACACACACACACACAGGATTCTTGATTAAACTAGAAGGTCCAAATGTCAAAGTAAACCTTGGTGAGAACAGTTTTCTTGAGGGACTGACAGGGGCACCCCTGAGTCACACAGCCCTCTGAAGCCTGAATGTTTGTTTACCCTGGGAATCCCCTACCTGGCGGGTCAGTTCCACTGTGATTCTCAGTCAGATATATACTACTTTGGTTTGTTTGAAAGGCTCACTTTCGCCTGTTCCCTTTTATTTAAAAATAAAAACAAAGCCTTAAGTGGTAGTGCATGCCTGTAATCCCCATGCCTGGGAGACTGAGGCTGGGGAATCAGGAGATGAGGACAGGCGGACTATAGCGAGACCCTAAAGGTGCTTGCCGTGCAAACCCAGCAACCTAAATAGTCCTAGCACAGTCAGCACTGGGAGTCACTGCCATAGCAGGGGTTGCAATCTCAGACCTCAGACCTGGGATCCACATGCATGGGCGGGGCTTTGAGGTCGAGCTTGGCTTCCCCTAGAAAGACCCTTCAGATGGGGCCTCAGCTGCGCATTCTTGAAGCGTAGAAGCTGGAAGTGTGGGAAAACGTAGAGCTCCCGTCGTTAACAGTCACCAGCATCCTTTCGGTGGAAAACGTGCCATTTGCAGAGTGCGTGTTGGCAGGGCACAGGTGTCTGTCTGAGAACTGTACCTGCTGCAGTCCAAGCATGTGGGAACCGGGGAGGACGGCTCAGTCAGTAGTGAGCTTGTCACACAAGCATGAGTACTGTTTCTCTGCCCCACAGAAGGCCAGGCCTGGTGGTACTGTCTGACTCCCCAGCACTGGGGAGGCAGGGACGGACAGCTCTGTCCCTGGAGGCCATCGGCCAGCCCAGCCTAATCAGTGAGCTCCACAGACAGAGGTCCTATCTCAGAAAGAAAGGCAGGAACTTCGGTAGAAGAGCGGTCACAGAGCAGGCTCCGGCCTAAGCCCACACACAAAACCAAAGCAAGTGTAGGCCTCAGTGCCTGGGAGCAGGCAGGGAGTGTGCTCTACTCTCCTAGACTTTAAAATCACCTCGATGACTTGAACTCCGAGGTCGGTGGCTACAGGACTGCAGGTTCAGGACGGTGATAGTCTGGACTCTGCCTCAGACAGCCTGGCTAAATTAAATATAGCCCTGAGATGTCAGAGCCAATTCTCTGACATCTAATTCTCCTCAACAGGCCTCTGGGACATATGACTTCCACCAGCAGAGCTATCATGGACCTCACTGGGTTTGGTAAAAATGTGTTATTAAAGCCAGTCATAATGATAAACACACAAACACCACTTGACCCCTGCATTTGACAGATGGAAGTAGGAAGATCAGGAGTTCAAGGCCAACGTAGGCTATAGGAAACCTGAGGGAACAACAGAAGTATCATTAAGCAGTAAAAATATTTGATAGAAGCAATTAATAATTGCGAAGAAAATTTTTTAGAACTATTATTTCTTAGAAAAGAGTGGACTTCAGGATTACAAAAATTAAACCATTCACTTGATGGACAGTAGAAATTGTCCTTTCTGGCTCCTGTTAGCAGCTGGTGACCACCACTTTGCTAAGTAAAAGTGGGTTATCAGGGTCGATTTAAGAACATGCTAACTGGTAGGCTGGGTGCTCTGCTTGTCTCCTGTTGCATTGGGAATTGAGCTGAACATGTAGAGATTATAGGCAGGAGGATTGCACGCTCAAGGTCTACCAGGGCTGCAGAGAGCTCAGGGCCAACCTAGGCATGTTAGCGATATTCTGTCTCAAAAGAAATAATGAAAGGATGGGGCTAGAGGGCTGGCTTGGCAGTTAGGAGCACTTGCTCTTAGAGGACCCAGGTTCTGGGGCTCTAACAACCTTCCTCTGGCCTCTGAGGGCCCCATGTCACATACACACAGGTACAGGCAAACACTCAAACATATAAAATCAAATAAAATATTGTAAAGCAAAATGAAAAGAGGCCTGGGGATGCTCAGTAGTAGAGAACTTGGCCTACCATACATGAAAGAATGAATTTATAAGAAGAGGGGTGTGTCTTAGAAATTCCAAGCATCATGCTAGATATGAAGACCCTTTGTAAATGTTACTATACAATTCTTGGGCTGGAGAGATGGCTCAGTGGTTACGAACATGTATTGTTCCTTCAGAGGACCCGATTCAGTTCCTAGTACCCACATCAGGTAGCCTACAATGGCTTCTGACTCCAGCTTCAGGGGATGCCTCTAACCTCAGGCACGTGTACGCATACAGACATACACACAAGTACGTGTAAACAAATAGTAATAAAAACATAAAAAAGTTCTTACCAGTATCATTTTTGTGGTTAAGGAATCCCTGTGACCCACCAGGGTCATACTGATCAACATAGATTGAGTGATGACGTCAGAAAACTTGAACTGAAGATCCCTCTGCTTTGTGTCCAGCCAAGCCAGGTGGAGGCTTCAGATCTGCATAGCACCTCCAAGAGAACTAGTGAGAATCTTTAAATTCCCTCAGGCAGTAGCATTGGCTGCTGAGAGGTGATTTAAGAACGCAGTGTACCATGGTAGCTTACGCTCTGTTGAGTAAAAGAAGCAAGTGGGCAGATTATGATACACGCTCATTTAAATTGTTGAGTGTTCCTGATCCAAACACTGGAAACCCAGAGAGAGGTGGGGGAGGGTTCTCAGGGATGGTAAAGAAGGTGTTTACGATGCAGAATCAGCAGGCATTTTTTCACATTTACTGAGCCAGTGAAACTTTTATCTAAGTGCATACATGGGTGTCAGGAGCTCAGAATACTGTAATAAACTAGGTGAGTGGTACAGGCATTTTTCCAGTAAATGAATGGAAAATAAAATTTCATCAGACGCTGGCAGAGAGGTGCATAGGGACCTAGCCCATAGGTGGGAAAGCCCTACAGGTGAGGTAGCCGCTTTGAACTGACTAGTCTAGACCAGGGGCACCCCCGCCTCCTCTCTGCCATGGGGAACAGTAGACCCAGTCAGAGGTGGGAGGATGGATGAGACACAGTCTGTGTCAAGTATTTCATACCATGGCACATGCATAGTGGGCACACAGCATTGGTGGCCATTGTAAGCTTTGTTCACCCAGCAGAAGTTTGATCATGGCGTTCCATGCCTGAGCTAGTTAACTAGAAAACATGGTCCCAACTCCTCATAGTCTACCAGATGAGCTGGGCACTGAAAAACACCAGTCTATAGTGTTTTCCACATGGTTCCACATAGTCACAAAACTCCATGGAGAAAATCAGAAATGAGCCTTTATGTTTTTAGCCAGGGACCCTGCCTGAGCTTGGGTGCTTGAAGGCAAGGGAAACTCTGGGTGAGACAGACCATTGTAGAGGGGAAATTAGACCCTTGACAAGCTAGATAAGGCACTCAAGTTCAAAACATTCTTGAACATGAAAGTCACAGAGAACCATTGAAGCATTGTGAGGCTGTACATTTGATCAGATTGTCCTTCAAAGTGTTCCTTCTGAGGTGGCATGGGGGGGCCCCTGAGGCCAGTGTGAGGAGCAAGGCCAGAGGTCAGATCCAAGAGAGGCCAAGATCATGGGTGTCAGGGAGAGCGACCTGAGAGGAATAGGTGGGTGTTTTCTAACACACTGCAAGAGGCACAGCCTGTGTCAACAGACAGCAGCAGCAACAGACAGGAGTTTTGCCTGCACCGCTGTCCTTTACACAGCAAACACATCTGCTGCATCTACTAGGTGCTGCTAATGTGGTATGCTAATTAAGGGGCCCATAAAGCTAATTCTGTCATTGGCTGTTAAGAAATAAAATTTAGTTCAAGTTAAAACGTTAGATGGGAAAATGAGGTTTTAAATGTTTTTATTTATTAATTAATTATCTATCTATCTATCTATCTATCTATCTATCTAGCATGCATGCATGCATGCATGCAGTGTTCTGCCTGCATGTACACCTGCACGCCAGAAAAGGGCACCAGATCTCGTTATAGATGGCTGTGAGCCACTTGTAGTTGCTAGGAATTAAACTCAGGACCTGTAGAAGAGCAGCCAGGGCTCTTAACCTCTGAACCATCTCTCCAGTCCCTGATTTTAAATGTTTTTTTAACACAAATATATAAATATGGTGACCATAGTTAGTTAGCTTGACTTAGCCATTTCACAGTGTAACACAGCATGACTCTATAATATATACAATTATTTGTAAATTCAAATAAAGGTAAAAATACTAAAACAGATGAGAATCACTTAAAACATGTGAGTGTCCTGTGAGAGAGGATTATTGATGATGAACAAATTAGCCCTGAACACGGAAGCCACCCCAGTTCTTGCAGGTGACCTGATGGTTGCAGGTGATGGGAGCCCACCTAGAAGGTCTTGTGGATGGTGCCAGGCTTAGGTGGGGGTCCAGTGGGACTTGCAATCTCCTGAGTGTGTTGGAGGATACAGAGTGAGGCTGATCGGGTCTCCAAGCTGACCTGCTGTCATCTGAAGACAGCCTCTCCCTGCTGGGCCATGCTCTCATTTGCCTTTTCTTTTTAACAGGTGGTAACAAACAGGGATACACAAGAAACTCTCCTCTGCATGGCCTGTGTATTTGAAGTATCAAATAGTGAACACGGAGCACAGCATCACATCTACAGGCTTGTGAAGGACTGAACCTGGTTATTTATATATATAGATATCTGTATATACACACATATGTGCACACACTCTCCATTATCAACGACTGACTGTAAACCTCACCACACAGGGTGCTGCCTGGCCCTCCGGGCACACCCTGACTTTTCTAAATCCTGTTTGAGTGAACTTATTATTTTTTTTCATGTGTTCATGCTATCATTGTAGCTGTGAAGTTGTGATGCAGTTTTTTTGTGTATTCCTCAGATCTGCAACCCACAATTCCTTGGGGACGGTGAATCTTACCAGCCTAAGCTAAGCCTCTCTCTCTGCAGACCTGTTTCCTGTTGTGGTAGAAAGCGCTGAGACAGAGGATTGGCCACAGGGCATTGACTGCCCTTATACAATGTATTTAGTTCTTTTTTGTTTTGTTTTGTTTTTTTGTTTTTCCAACATGAAATTCTTGTTTTAAGATACAAGTAAAATTAATCTTTAAATATAAATGTAAATTAGTACAGGAAAACTAAGATTCTTTAGACTTATCTTTGTAACTAATTAGGGTGGAAGTTATGGAAGAATGTAATTCACTAAATTATTTTTTAAATGAAATCTTTCTTTCTTTTTAAAACCAAATGTTAAACTATAGCCTTACGAAATACTTGGTAGAAGTATCCTAATGAGACAAATTTGTACCTTTTCCCCCCTCAAGGTTGAAACTAATACCTAATTCATTAAACTCTTGAAACAGGTGTTACAAAGGAGGAAAATGTCACCCCTTATCCTTAACATATATAGTATATTTAAAAATGTAAAATTGTATTGTACTAATGTGATAATTGATTATTTAATGAAAAAGAAAAGAAGGCTCTTTTTGCAATAAGTAGATAATACTGAAACAAATCTAAGCTTACAATGTTAGAGTCTTGTGTGTGCAGTTACATTTTATATGGCCAATTGGATTTTTTATGGAAACTGGTTCATATTCGAACCACTGAAATTTAAAAACAAATTTAAAAATTGGCATGAATACTGCACTGTGAGTTGCAAAGGATGCAGAATCCTGTGGCTGGAAGAAAATTGTCATCAAGCGAACAAGCAGAAGGCTCATCAGGCTTGGTGTCTCTGCTCCCCCGTCACTATCACAAGCCTCCTCACCAGCCTGTGGGTAGGCTGTGGCTTGTAACCCAGTTGCATAGACAGCATCGGTTACTGTAGCTCTGTGTTCAGGCACATTCAGCTATTGGAACTCCTGTTTCTTGGCAGTTTGCTAGTTGCTCATCGTCTCTCTCAGTCTGTGTCACAGACAAGGATATATTTTCCCTAAGGGCATCTCGTCATAAGCCCCAGTGCCACTTTATGCTCTCTCTCTCTTTTTCTCTCTCTCATGCTCTTGCTCCGCGCGCCCCCCCCCCACTCATCTTTTTAGGCAGACCCCCTCATTCAGGAAGTTCTGTTTCCAAGGGGGGATTTCATCTCTCTGATCTGAATATTCCAAAACATTGCCCAGCAGAGTTGGTCTGATGCGGCCAGTCTTGGGTTATTTCCCTAAGTGCTTTCTTACTGGGGAAGCAAGAAAGGTTACCCCTCCACTTCCCAGGGAAAGTAAGAGGAAAAATAAGAATAAGAGTTTCTTTATACAGACATGGACACACACACACGAGTGTACACATACACACAATTGTTAGGACTATGTGAACACAATTGAACATGATAAACTTTTTAAGTTAAAAAACAAAAAAGTGTGCCAATTTTTTTTTCCACCAAGGCTGTAAAGTAAAACCCTGCTACGTGCAGGTGACACCCTCCTTGGCCTCATCTCCCGACTGCTTTCATAGTCAGCATTTTTTGGTCATCAGGGGGTGGACATGGCTGACAGGTGGCTCAAAGAACCGCACTGGATTGACTCTGTCTACTCCCAGCCACAGCTCTGGTCCCTGGAGGGAGGAGAATGTACAACATTTTGCCCTTTGCAGTGTGCCTCCCTTTTTTGTAAGCCAGTGGGCATGGTTTCTCTTCAGGAGAACTGCCTTGGTTCCTTATTTCTAAGCCTTCCCTCAAAGAAATGGCTACCCTGAATTCCTCCCTGTGTCTGTCCTCAGACCAGGTGTTTAAGGGTGTCTCCTTTGTGTGACATCCTCCTATGTGTTACTCTTGTGGATAACCCCCTGAGGGATGTTTTTAGCTTTGACGTCCTATGCCCTTCCTCAAGAGGAACCCTCTCCTGTCTTGAGACCAGAACAATATGAATGGGTACAGATAATCTCGGGCTTCAGGCCAGGCCGTCTCAGAATGTGATGGGGAAGTAGAGCTCACCCTCTGTACCACCAAGGCTCTGGGACTTCTTTTTCCCAAGTACCAGCTAGACGATAATGGTTGGAGTGGGAAGGGTATGACTTAGCAGAGTTGGGGTACTGTGTCTGCTGCCGTTGGGGGAGGTTGAAAGACCCTGAGGTACTTTTTGCTCTTAAAACAGCAGTAAAATTAAATGATTTATTTTTGTTTTATGCACATTGCTGTATGTGTGTGATAGTGTCAGATCCCCTGGAACTAGAGTTACAGCTGTGAGCTCCTATATGGGTGCTGGGAATTGAACCTGGGTCCTTTGAAAGAGCAGCCAGTGCTCTTATTTGCTGAGCCATCTCTCCAGACCACCAAACCCAGTAAAATTCTTAAATTAGTTCTTCACTCCTCTCTCTACCTTCTTATTTTTAACCCCCCTCCCATATTTCCATCCCTCCCAACTTCTAGTTCTTTATGGTCTTTAAAGAAGAAGATAACCCACTGTCTTAGTTAGTGTTACTATTGCTACGATAGAAACCATGACAAAAGCAAGTTGGGGAATAAATTGGGCTTACATTTCCACATCATAGTCCAGCACTGAGGGAAGTCGGGGCAGGAACCAGAGACCATGAAAGAGTGTTGCTTGCTGGCTTGCTGCTCATAGCTTGCTCAGCCTGATGGGTTTTTGTTTGTTTGTTTGTTTGTTTGTTTGCTTATTTGTTTGGTTTTGGTTTTGGTTTTTTTTTGGGACAGGGTTTCTCTATGTAGCCTTGTCCTGGACTCAATCTGCAGGCCAGGCTGGCCTCAAACTCACCTGCCTCTGCCTCCCTGAGTGCTGGGATTACAGGCATGTGCCACCACCCCCACCCTCAGCCTGCTTTCTTGTAGAACCTGGAACCATCAGCCCAGGGATGATACTGCTCACAGTGGGCTGCCTCCCTCCCCCATCACTGATTAAGAAAATGCCCTACAGGGTCCCTACAGCCTTTTCTTGTGGAGACATTTTCTCAGTTGAGGTTCCCTCTTCTCAGATGACTATAGCCTGTGTTGACACAAAACTAGCCAGCACACCCAACATGGCCAGTTTGTGCTGCTCTTAAACTCATGGGTGTGGGGATACCCATGGAACATGGTTGGCTTGCTAGGAACCACACACACTCTTAAACCTTAAACTGGCTTCTCTTCCCCCAGAAGACATCAACTGTCAATAGCTACTTGGTGCTGGCATGCTGACCAGCTTGTTCTCACAGCTGCTGTGAGTCTGTGATGCAATGTTCCCATTGTGTCCAGAAGACACTGGTTTGCTCCATGAACCCCACCCCACCTCCTGCTCTTACAGCCTTTCTGCTCTGTCTTGAGTGCTGATAGTTAGAAGCTTTGCACATCTTCCAGAGTTTCCCTCTCTTAATCAGTGACCCAGTTACCCAGAGTCACTTTACTTTTCCAGTGAAAGCCTGATGGGGGTTAGGTGCCATGTACTAACCTCTAATCCCAGTCTCTTAATCCGTCTTGGCTCTTAAACCTTACGGATGCCATTGGTGAGCCCTGCCCTCACCCTAACCATCCCAGTGCTGTCTTAAGGTGACTGCGGGACAGATCTGCCAGAGACATAATAGAGACATCTTCCTTAGTCACTGCATAGTTTAGAGGCTGTCTTTCCAATGAAAGCAATCTAAAGCCAACCCAAAAGCAGCTAACTGGAGGCCAGGGACATTTTGGACTGGTTAATTGGCCATCACCCTGTGCATTGTTCGTGGTTTTTAGAATTCCTGTCCATTTCTGCAGTTGCCACAGCTCATTACTCCGGGTTGTACAGCGTTCAGTGTCAGTTTCTCTTACTGGTCAGATAACCAGGTAGCTGTAATCACTGATAACCAGTTTTTCTCCACTCTGTGAAATCTGTCCTTTGAGTGAGTGCTCCCCCCACCCCCGCCCCAGTTAAGGTCAGGAAGAGGCAAATGGGTGGTATTCTTCAACAGCACACCCTTCCTTCTGCTCAGCATCTTTATCTGCACAAGCACCGTCTCTTCCCTGCCGCTGCTCTTTCTCTCCTGTCCGGGAAAGCTGGGGGCGGCTAGGCAGCATCTGTAGCCATCAGACTCGTATTTGAAGAGCATTTCTGATTTGACCTATATCCCTTACTTTCCCAGGGCTTAAAGAGAGAAAATCCCATCTCCACTGCCCCCCCCCCCCCCCCCCCCCCCCCCCCGATTTGGCCATTTCTCACAAACCTCCCTCAGTCTCCTCCTTTACCTGTTAGGATGTGTCTCCCCTCTACACTGCTTCTGCTTCTGCTGTCTGCCTTATGGTCCACGCTCTCTGTTGTATCTTTTCCTTCTTTAGGATGGAGCAGGCCTAGGTCTGTTACAGAATGAGCTCCATACTCAAACTGAAAGAGAGCACAGTCTATTCCCTTCACCTTGAGGGGGTGACAGGGACCTAGTCCAGAGTCTCCCAGCTAGTCAGTCGCAGAACAAGGGTGAGGGCTTCTCTTTCAGCTTCAGCCCCTCCTGGGTGGAAGCCGTCTTTCCTTGGTGCTTTGTATTTTAAGTGCTCCCTAAGAATGCATGGACAGGGTCGGGTCAGATCCCCATGTAGCAGATGGCAAGGCTGATGCACCTTTTCGCTCCCTTGGAGGACAGTTCTCCAGCCACAGGTTTTGAGTCAAATTTCTATTTGCCACCCATCCCAGCAACAAAGTCCTGCCCACACATCAGCCAAAATAGAACCTTTGGTGTTAAAATCCCTTAGAGGACTGTGAGATCCTGGTCTTCATTAGGCTTCAATACCATAGTGGCATCAGCCATCGGTTTTATACAACTCTGTGTTATTGAAGTCACATGATGGTCAGTTTTACAAACCAGGTACCTGTAGTTTGTATAACTTTGTGTATGCTCTGATGTCCCACGTCTGTCCTGAGGAAGGGTAGGATAACTGCGCGTTGGTGTCTTCACCTGTGACAGGAGGATGTGTGGGCTGCCGGCTTCAGGGTTGATGTTTCTGTGGCTAAGGCCTGCACGTGTCATTCCTGAAAAGCCTTAAATCTTTGAGAGGTCCCATCGTAGGGTGTCAGTGTGGCAGGCTGCCTGGGAACCGTGAGCCCTTCTGGAAGCTGGAAGCACTTCTCTTACTACTGTTACTTTTCATAGTTTTCAGTTCACAGCTGCCAAAGCCTCCCAGTAAAGCAGTGCCTTAGTAATACCTTGTAGCCGCCAGCCTTTTTCTCAGCCTGCTCTCGGTATCCACTTGCTAATTGGCCCCATATCCGAAGCAGGACAAGCCAAAATCATTCTCATTTGTGTTTCAAAAGCCCGTTTTTGAAATCCAGCTCTAGAGGAAGCTGATGACTTGGTTTCAAACAACCTAAGGCAGAACCCAAGTCAGTTAGTTGATCATGCTCTCACGGACGTATCCATACCAAAACTGAAGACTGCATCTCCGCAGCTTCCCTTGGAGAGCGAATTATACTTCTCATTGATGCCTTTTTCAATTCCTGACCAAATACTTAGCTATTTGTGAATCTTCTGCACTCCAGCATGAAAGTGCCTTTGGCTCGAGATTCCAGCTTAGAAAGTGCCACCATAATAACCGACAATTTGTAGAGAGACCAAAAATATTTCCAGATCACCATAATGCCTTTGGTTAACCGGGGTGAGTAACCAACCACAGGCCTGTGTTCGTCAGAGCGCCGTGGGGCCCCGCCTGCCGGTGGGGACCCACCACCACTCACCTGCAGCACAGTGCAGCAGCGGGGAAGCCCGCGAACTCTTGTGTCTGTGTGTGCCGACTATCCGGCGTGTCCATCAACTCGTCACCCGGCTCAGCATCCCTGGGAAGGAACTCTCGCACAAGCTCCCGGCCGGTGGACAGACACCACACGGCTTTGCCTTCTCCCCGTGTCCATGTCCAGTCTGTGGAGACTCTCGCCCACTGGCACGACCGTGCGCAATTGCCTGCTTTACACATTTGGTTGTTGGAAGCCTCGCGTCGAGATGACAGTGCAGAACAAAAAAATTACAAATGGGTTCATTAGGGTCATTGCAGTTGAAGTGTCTCTGGGCAGATTTGCTGGCTCCGGATAGCCGAATATCCGAATGTGCTGTGAGAGACTTCCAGAGAGCACACCACTTGCAATTGGGCATTCTCAAGAATGTCCTAGTCCTCAGAGAGCCAACTCTTTGAAGTCTGTGTCAGCTTAGAGTAAAACCTTTGTGCATCTGGGAACCCCATACGATAAGGAAAAGAACAGCGGAGGCAAAAGAAGCCAGGAAAGAAATAGTTAATTGTTTTGTTTTATATCCTTTTGCTTATGTGAGTGTAAAGGTAATGACAGACAGCTTGGGCAGGTAGCCCTGAGACTCTACCACACCCGTCCTCTCTGCCCTCCCTGTGCCCAACGAGTTGCCACCCTGGGCTCTGACACTGCAGAAGTGATTTCTCTCCACCCCAAGTTGTGAGTATGTATAAAAGTCCTGGGGTTTTTGTGTTGTTTTTTGTTTGTTTGTTTCAAGAAAAACAACTGTCAAATGAAAAGGAGACTTCCTCAGCACAGATTAGAGTTAGCAGTTTGCTGTCTTGAACTCCTCCCTGGCAGGAACATACCACAACTTGAAGAAATTAGTCAAATGTGTGTTTTCTTGTGCCTCCTTCTAGCCGTCTTGTTTGGTGGTAGTTTTCTCTCCTAAACTCCTTGCTTATATCTTTAAAAATGAAGGTTTTGTGTTTAAAATTTACTGTGTTGCAAAGGGTAGGCCTCACTGAAGTCATGCACCATTAACTAAGATGAGATATCTGTATTTATTGTTTCCTCCTAAGCCGTGACTTGTTTTCTCCGTGACTCTGCTTTGGATCCTGTGCCCCACACTACATCATTTTAGATAGAAGCCGTGTTTGTGTGAGTCCCCCTTGTTCCTGACCACGGGGTCAGGTCCCACTAGACTCCAGCCTTGCCTGACCCTTGTCGCTTTTCACCATGGACATTCTGTTTCCCCTCTCTCTAAGAGAGGCGGGCAGAATTCACACATCCATCATTTTAGAAAGCCTATCTATGAGTTTTGCTTGGTGTTTTTATTCTTTGAATTGTTTTCTGTGATTAGTTTCAATGTGTAAACTAGATTATGAACTGCACTAATTTAAAAAAAAAAAAAAAGATGTACGTCTCCTGTCACCTCCTTGAAAGATCAACTTCTGTAGTCCTTTTTCAGTGGGCTTATGACTTCAGACAAGGAAAATAAACAGTAAAAACAAAAACAGTACGTGCCTGAAAAATGACAAAAACACAAAAAAAACCAACAAACCTTTTTTGTAACATTTTAAAAACCTGAAAAGCCTTTACTCCTTTGATACGCTCAAGTTTTATGTAAATTGGTTTTTGTCACATGTGTTCGTTCTTATTCTAAGCGACTTCATGGCTTCTCTGTTGTCTCTCGTGTAAAGTGTATAGGATGGGCTTGTGGTGTAAGCATTTCATCTGGTCAGTGGCTCCTGTGATACTGTATTGCTGCTGGGACTGGGCCGGAACCTGGGCCCAGGTGACTGGGTTCCTCTTGGGAGACCATTGAGAAGAGGGTGGGATGGCTCATTCATGTGTTCTCTTAAACTGTTGGCAGAACTTTCAAAAGGCTCAACCTCCCGGCAGTACAGTGTTCTTGTATTCGTTAACGTTTGTGTTTAGGTACTGGTACCTTTTTGTTTAAAAATGTTCTAAGTGTTGGCTTTAAAGTGAATTTATCTTTAGTATGATAGTTATATGAAAATTATAGGGTTTGTGTGCAGAGAATTTTTTTATAAAGTGCTTTGTAAAAAAAAAAATGTATTCTAGCTTTCGCGGTACATATGTGTGATAACTTTAATATCCATGACAGTTAAGTGCAATTATTTCATCACTCTAAAAATGCTATTTTTGTGTCAGTTCCTGCAGGTGTTTTCATGTCTTTGCAAAGTGACACATTTTGATGCCTTCTTGATAAAGTGGTAGACATTTTGTAGCTTTCTAGAAACTTTGTATCCATACGGTATCAATGAAAAATAAAGAAAATGAAAGTGTGGGTCACCTTTCTTATCTGCAAAAGTCTATGCTGTTGAGAATGAAATCTGTCTTTTATTATTATTTTTTTTTAAGTTACATTTGTTTTGTTGGGGTGGGAAGTCCACACCAGCCAATGGCCTGCTCAATCCTCTCCTTCCACCAGGGATTTGAACTTGGGTCAGCAGGCTTGGCAGCCAGTGCCTCTACACATTGAGACATCTTGCCCACTCTAAAATGTGTCTTGTGTGTGTGTGTGGGGGGGGTTATATGAAGGATGGAGGGAAGAGTGAAACACCAGGAAGACCAGCAGTGGTGCATGAGGGCATCCAGGAAGCATGGGGGAGGGTGGGAAGACTTGAGTGGACAAGCAGCTTCCCTGGGAATTCCTGGTGCAGTGCTTCGCTGCCTCAGGGCACTAATGAACACATAGAGAAAGCCAAATTAGCTGTTGCAGTAGGATTTCTGAGTGACTGACGAAGCCCAGTCAAAATCCATAGTGGGAATTTGTGAAACTTTACGAAGATGCCTTTGATCTGTCCAGTGCCTCATCAGATATGTCTCAGTTGTTGAAATGGCAAGACTGCTTGACTCTTCAGCAAAAGTTTTCATTCAGTTTAACCTCCAAGAAGCTAAGACTTGAAAGTTGTGCTCTGCACTATTGATAAGGAGCTAAATAAAGACATAAAAACTATAGAAAGATTGAAGATAACAAATAGAGCTGGCAAGATGGCTCAGTGGGTTAAAAACACCTGTTACCAAGCCTGAGTACTTGAGTTCAATCCCCTGGGCCCACAGGTTGGAAGGAGAGAGCGGACCTCTGCTATTTAGTAAATAATTATTTATAATACGTAATGTAAATATGAAAAATAGGTGCCAGACAGCAGAACCCCAAAGGAAAACTACTACAACTTCCTTTATCTTCAAATTTTATCATTGAAGGTATAAGTTCTGCCAGGGAGGATTGCTTCACAATGGTACAGGTTTGGATTGATTTGGAATAAAATGTAAAAACTAACATGTCCCCATTAATCTAGCTAAAAGTACAAAGTGGATAAATTGATGACCCTAGTGGCTTGTAAACATTCAATTATAAAGCACACATGTTCAGCACAGAGGATTTGAACATCAAAATTTGATAGCAGAGCGCGTTGTAATGTACGAAGTACAAAAGGAAGCACCCAGCTGGTGGCTGTAAGTTATTTTCAAGTACATGCAGACTTTTTATGAATAGTGGCCGTACCCAAAGCCAGCAGTCAGGAAACTAGCCAGGCATAGTGGCCCACTGTCTAAAGTCTCACCGGGATGCGGCCGTTACTATTTGTTAGTCTTCTGCTGTGTCTTACGTGCTGTGGCAGCAGAGTTGATCATGATAAAGACCCTGCAGTCCATAGAAACAAAGAATTTCTTTCTGGCTTTTTGCAATGTGTGTGGGGAAATTTACCATCCCGCTCTAAGCCATAAAACAAGGCCCCGTGTTCAGTAACTTTAAAAGGGTAGTTTCTCTTTCTTTGGTGTGTAGATACCTTGATAAGTGGTCACAACTCTTTCCACCCTTCCTCAAGCCCCCAAGTTTTCCTTTCTATCAGCAGTCTGCAGTGTGCGGACAGAGTTAGGAAGGGGCGTATTTTTAGGTGGTGGTGGGTTGCCGTTTTGAGGACAACCTCAGCTGTCATCCTCAGGAACATTTGCCTCCTTTGAAATAATCCTCAGGCCTAAAGCTCACTGACGAAGCCAGATGGCTAAACCAGTGATTCCCAGAGGTCCTCCTGTCTCCACCTCTCCAGGGCTAGGATTACAACTGTATCCTACCACCTATCTCGTTTTATAATGATGGTTATTGGGGTCAAACTCAGGTCCTTCTAACGAGCTGAACAAGCCCTTCACCCCCAGTCATCTTGGTTGCTGAATCTGATCACCCAGTCAGAACACTTGGCTGCCGTTCTCCCTCACCCCTGGCTTGCCTGTCTACTTAGTCTCTCCCCAGATGACTGTGGGCTGCCCCCCTTGGCTATCATTCCTTGCCCCCTGTTGTCATTTCTGCTTCGCTGCCATCAGCAAATACCTCCACACAGTTTTATACCAGTATCCTCTACTACCAAGCCCTGCCTGCAAGCCACTGAGTTTCTCAACAATATTGGTCCCCATTCACTATAGCTTTAAATGCAGTTTGGTATGCATAGGAGGTGGTCACTCTAGTCTTGAGTTACCAGTTCATCCCAGGAGTATGGTCTCCAGACCATCCTTCCTTCAGGCATCAAAGGGCTGCCTGGCAGCACATTAGAACTAGCACCAGGTTTCCGTCGGGTTATTAAATCCTGAGTTGCAGCAGGGTGCCCGGTGTGCCAGCGTGTTCTCTATTATCTAACCCAGACTCAGGTTCTCAAGGTTTGCTGCAAGGCATAGTCTCCTAGTTGCTGTGGACTGGAGACTGGGCAGGTCCGCAGTCTGATTCCATCCTCCAGAAGCAAAGACCCAGCTTTCCTGATTGGACCATGTTGAAGATTTCCCCTTAGTCTAGAAGTGGAGGTAGGAGCCTGGAGAGGTGTTCTAGATTTAAGTGTGCCCATGATAATTCTGCCATAGTGGACATGAAACAATAATAAGTACCCAAAGTCAAACTCCTGCACGTTTCCCCGTCATGAATGAAAGAAGCCTGTATAAAGACATCTGTAGACATTTTCATTAGTGAATGTGCATGCGTATACAATATACCCCCATTTTTTCAAATTTAAGGGAACAACTTGAAAAACACACTTGCAAATTAAGCAAATCTCTATATATCAAAGAATTGCTATAATAGAATAGTCTGTGGTCTTAATACAATTGAAGTAGAAATCAATATAAAGAAAGTCTAAAAAAACTATACCTCAGGATGGGTAAACAATTCTAATTCATAAGAGAAAGAAGTCTTGGATATTAAATTAGCCTTAGGATAAGAAGTTGAGTGTGGTGACTCATGCCTGTAATCTTAGTACTCAGGAAGCTAAGGCAGGAGGATTGCTGTGGGTCAGAGGCCAAGCTGGGCTACATTAGTGTGAGACCCTAACAAAAATAAAGGTAAGAAAATGCTGTGTATTAAAATACATAGAATGTAACTGGGTGGAGGCCAGCCTGGTCTACAGAGTCAGTCCCAGGACAGCCAGGGCTACACAGAAAAATTCTTTTCTCAAAAAACACGCGCGTGCATGCGTGTGTGTGTGTGTGTGTGTGTGTGTGTGTGTCCATACGTATACATGTACATATATGTATAATGTAGATAAATTAGTCTCTAGGAGGCATTCAGTCTAACACTTGTAGAACATGTAGGCATTTACTTCCCAAAGTTAAAGAACAAAATAAATACAAGAAAGAAAGGAAGGAGGGAGAGAGAAAAGAAGTGGGGAAAGACTCACGGTGACTTAACAAACAGGTCAACCAAAGTTCAAGTGACCCTTCAAACATACAGAGAAATCTTCAGAACGCTGTCTGGTTTGGAAGAGTGCCAAAATACCAACGGGGAAATGGGACATCATTACAAATCTTACATGAAAATACGATAGATAATAAAAAAACATATTATATTAGTTTTTATGCCAATTCACTTTGAAATACAGAGAAAGGACTTAACTGTTAGTAGATAACTTCAGAAATTATCTCATGAAGACAAGAGTGAAAAGGACTGGTGACCTTAAAATCATTACAGAGAATGAGGCAGTACTTTCTAATGGTACCACACAAGCCCAAGGAACAAAATCCTGTAGTCTTACATACAGGATCTTTAGCTTACTTAGATCTTCTAGATTGCAGAGCCTGAGTGAAAAGTGAAGTTGCTAACATATAGGAGATGCAAGTTCCGAGCAGATGAACGAGAGGGACGCTGCAGGTGTTAGAAGCCATTGGCATGTGGCATGTGTTTCTCTGCAGACTGCCATGCTAAAATCATGGTCCTTTATCTTACCCAAAACATGCAGGGTCCAAAGTAGTTCAGATTTTTTAAATGTTTGGACATAACGAGAGATCTTGGAGGGACTCAAGTCAAAGGAGATTCATTTTTGTTTCATATGCATTTTTCTTATGTCATTTGGAGGTAAATTTACACATTTTGATGCACTTACATGCTGGCTCTGAGCTGTCATTGTTGGCTAGATATGGGATTTTCACTTGAAGCTTCGAGTCAGTACTTGGAAAATTTCATAGCTTAGAACATTCGGAGTTAGTTACCTGAGGTCACTCAGTATACGTGACTCTTGGAAATGTTGCAAGGAGGAAGAAAATCCTGTAGTTAAAAATGGAAGAAGAAAAGGGAGCAATTGGCCTATCAGGTAAGACCCCACCCCCTTATTTCTGTTGAGTGACATTCTTCCAAGAAGGGCTATTACTCTGTCACAGTGTGTACCCTGCAATAGTTATTGAAGAATTTGGACCGATGGCCTGAGATGAGATGCGAGTCATGGAGAGCCTGAATGCGGCAGGCTAACCTGGAAAGGGTGTGGTGTCAACCATGTGGGGAAGAAGGACAACGAAGGGCATCTGAGATGGTGCACAGAGGTTGTTTCTAAGTGTGCTCCTGCAGTGGTTTGAGATGAATACCATGTACTCACAAGGACAGTAAACGGGAAAACATACATTAATCCCACGAGTGAGCAGAAATGGGTCAAAATACTAGTAAGTTGAGTGTAACGGGGCAAACAGCATGATGCATGACAAAATGGCATCCACTTCACTCCAAGGAATGCAAGTTTGGTTTAACATTAGAAGATGGACCCATATAACTCTCACTGAAGACAAAAGGAGGAAAGCCATGTGAAGAGATGGAGACGGTGCACCCAGTAACATACTGTGTCCACTGGGTCTCCCAACCCTGCCAGATTCCTATGTTGAAGCTCTGATCCCAATGAGATGATACTCAGAGGCAGAGCTTCTGGGAGGTGATCTGACTTGCATGAGATTATGTAACTAGGACCCCCACTAAGGAGTTTAGGGCCTTTACAAGGAGAGAATAGGGCCTTCTGCTCACCTCCATAAAAGCTCATAGCAAAAAGGAAGCCATCTGCAGAGTAGAAAGGCTGCCACTGGCAGTTAGAATCTGTTGACACCCAGATCTTAGACCTGGGAATGTGAGAATTAAATGGATTTTTGTTTAACCCTAAACACTCACTAATTCTAAACAGTAAAGTAAGGTCAGTAAAAAAACAAACAAACAAAAAAACTAGCATGAGAATCTAATCTGCCATTGTTCTTATAAGGTTGCATGTACAGAAAATCTAAAAGAATATATAGGCATATGGCTAGAAATGGGCAGTAAATTAAAAATGCAACACAGTGTCTGAATGTTTAGAATGGCATTTGGCTGGGGCTATGTTTCAGTTAGATGTGTTCCTGGTCTGCACGAAGCCCTGAATTTGATTTCTACCATCATATAAACAGCATGCCTGTTATCCTTGCACTACTAAAACAGAGACAAGAGGATCAGAAGTTCAACCTCATCCTCAGCTACACAGCCAGTTTGAGACCACACTGTGCTAGAGACCCCGCCTCAGAAACAAAACCCAAACAAACAACCCACAACAACCAAACTACTTTTGTTTTTAGACAAGAAAAATAAACCCAAGTACCATTTCTTTAAAATCATGAAGGAACAGCTTTAATCCCAGTGTTGGAGAAGCAGAAGCAGGCAGATCTCTGTGTGTTTGAGGCCAGCCTGGTCTACAGAGCTACACTGAGAAATCCTGTCTCATAAAACAAAAAACGTTTCAACACTTAGTAAGTCAATGAAGAGCTGAAGATCCTCCTGACCTGACACCATCAATTCCACCTGGTAAATCTATAGATTAAATACTGCCAAAGCAAAATGTCAGTGCTTGCCCTTTGTGCCCCTCACTGTGAAGTTTAAGTTTATAAATTCAGAGAATCAAAAATGACTTAACAAACTCTTGGAAAGGAAGAACAACTTAGCAAAATGTAGCAGTTTTGGTTGATTTTTCTCACAGCTTCAAATCCAT
The DNA here is from genome assembly GCF_907164565.1 of Psammomys obesus. Classification (NCBI taxonomy): domain Eukaryota; kingdom Metazoa; phylum Chordata; class Mammalia; order Rodentia; family Muridae; genus Psammomys; species Psammomys obesus. Next base: position 14,285,892 of record NW_026596088.1, on the reverse strand, counting down.
CCTTTGTCCCTGCTTTGCCATCCCAGAGCAGTGCCTTGGAAAACAGACAAGTGCGTGCTTGGGCTTTGTGAATGGAGAGCGAATGCTCTAATGGCAAGCCTCATGCACTCTGTCCTTTATATGGTACAAATCTCAGCCTCTGATGGGGAAGGGCAGGTAGGATTCCCCTGTCTTTTTCTTTGCTCTCTGTTCTTCAGTTTAGACTAGAGGGAGGAGATGCCTGCTCCCTAATATGTGTGCATGTGTGTGAGACACACACACACACACACACACACACACACACACACACACACGTGAAGGCACTACCTGTGGAAGTCAGAAGAAGACATCACTTCTCCTGGATCTGGAGTTACAGATCTTTGGTGAGCGACGGAACATGATGGTTCTTTGCAAGAGAGGTACCCACCCTCAACCTCTGAGCCATTTCTGCAGAGCCACAAAATATTTATTGGCACAATAGACCATGGTACAAACGCAAAGGACATGAAGCTATTACAGATAGGGCCTGCTCTTTGTAACATAGCTGAAGCCATTTTTATATTCGGCTTCCATTTTGTTTATAAGGTGACATTAAGTTAAAAAAAAAAAAGTTTAACTCTGCTTCCTAGAAGTAGTTATTCATAGTTGACACTAACAAACCCTGCTAGAGGGTCAGGTTAACCTTACATTTTACTATGACTCAGTGATGTCCTAACTCACACTTAGCTTTTTCCTCACTTGGCTACACTCTGGTTGCACTCTGTGTTATCTCTGCATTGGCTGTACTCTGGTTGTACTCTGGAAGACCCTAACCACCACCTCATTTACCCCACTTGGGACCAATCGGCTTAAAGGTTACCTGATAATACCTTGTCTAGTTAGCCAAAAACGGAATATTGCTTTGTATGGTTAGCCAAAGGGTGTTATTGCCCTCCCCTGTCTTTTGCACTTCTTTTTTTTTTTTCTATAAAAAGGTTGTCCAAAAAGCAGGTCGATGTCACAAGTAGGCTTCTGAGTGGCCCTGATTGCTATCAACTTGGAAAAGCCGTTCAATTAACCAACCACATCTAACTGAAACTGGAGTCTGCGCGGTTTGTGCAGCTCTTCTTCTTCAGTATCTAGTAACTGTGAGGAGGAGCTCCTGGACTGTGACCCTGTTTATTAATTAGTGTGCGTGTATGGGTGCATACGAGGGCACATGCCCCTCCGTGCATGTGTGGGAACCAGAAGTTGACACTGGGCATCTTCCTTTCTTGCTCTCCGCCTTATTTTTTTGAGTCAGGCTCTCTCACTGAGCCCATAGATGGCTGGCCAGCTAGCTCTGGGGAGCCTCCAACCCACAAAGCACTGGGGTTATGGATGGGGCCACCAGTCCTGACTTCTACAAGGATGCTCTTATCTACCGAGCCACCACCCAGCTCATACTGCCTACCCGCACAGCCAGCCTTCTGAAAGTATGATGTGCTCTCGTTAGATGTAAATAATGACTCTGGAAAACTGTTCAGCTGCATAAAGCACAGCACATCTGCGCTGCCTGCCCTCCTCACCCCATAGGCAGGCGGGGACCAGTTTGTGTTCTGTTCCTCTATCGTTGGCTTTTCTAGGAGTTATGTAGTTGGAGACCTGCCACATGCAGGTTTGTGTTTTCCTTCACCTGGAATAGCGTGTCTTAGGGTCATTGCTAAAATTTCTTAATGCAATAGTGCAGTCTGTTTTCACTGCCAGGAGCAGTGTCCCATAGCACTCATGGACCACTGTTGAGTCCCCCACTGATAGGCGTTTGAGCTGTTCCCAACTTTTGGCTTTAGTGTATCCCGCTGCCGTAAGCAGTGCCTATGCCAAGCCTTTGTGTGTACATGTGTCTCTGTTTCTAAAAGGGATCGCTGAGCCATGGGCAAGTGTGTCTTTATAGGAGCTTGGTCCTCTGTTTCACGAGACAACTGTACCATTTCCCATGGCCTCCAGCAATGAATGCCATCTTTGGAATTGGCAGTTGTCGTTCTTCCCCGTTTAGCCTTTAGTGCATACATAATAGCATCTTTTTGTAACTTGAACTTCCTGGGTGATGTAGTGAGGCCGAGGGCTTTTCATTTGCCTCTTGGCTACTCATTTATCTTATGAAGTGATCACTCAATTCTTTTCCCTGTATTTATTTCTTTTAATCATTGAGTCTTGGAGGGTTTTTATATCCAGTCTGGATACAAACCTGTTCTTAGAGGCATTGGCAATCTTTTCTCCCAATCTGTGGCTTATCTTTGCAGTTTCTTAGCTTGACCATTTGAGGAGCAAAAACATTGAATCTCAATGAAATCTGTTTTATCTTCTTTAACAATGTGACTCTTTCCCCCCCCCCCTTTTTTGAAATCTCATTTTAATCTACCCATTGTGAGTTCATGGGAGTTCAGTTGACTTGCCAGCTGAGCTTGTGCCCACCCTTGGTAAAGTTGTTTATTAGGTTGAATTGCCTTTTGTAAAGGATTATAGGCCCTTTTCATCTGCAAATTTAGACAGTTTGCCTCTCCCTTCACAATAAATGTGTCTGTCTGTCTGTCTGGTTGCCCACTCCCACTTTTAAATCAGGATCTGACCCAGCTGGCCTGGAACTCCTGTGCAGCCCAGCTGACCCTGGGCTTGTTGCAGTTCTTCTGTCCCTCTTCTCCTGGGGTCCTGCACCGTCACACGCACGCACTTTCGTAGGTGTTTTCTTTGACTGAATGAGCACAGTCTATTTGGGGGTGCCAGCTTCAAGGTGCTTTTGTCCTTAGCTGAGACACTTCCTCTCTTCCTGGGCAGGAGCTAGCCAGAGGCAGGAGTAGGTAACATTTGGTGGAAGCTTAGGGTTGGGGTGATCTGGCTTTCAACTGTCCTGGACTCTCTATTCAGCTATCTTTGCTCTGAATGAAACCTTCCATTTCAGAGACCAAAATGACGGCTGCTTTCCACTGGTACCAACAGTAGCTCATACAGCGCTGGGCACCCAGGTTCAAGGAGCAGAAGCAGGGAGAGAATCACACTTCTGTAACCTCTCTGCTTCACGCCTGGCTTTTTCCAGAACCTATCTACTGGGTTCGCCCTTCAGTGCCTCTGGCAGCTGCATTTCAAGTGGTGTCTACCCAGCAGAAGTGTCTGTAATCATTGCCGTGAGCAGAGTCTCATTGAGCAAGCATACTGCTTTCCTGGATCCGGGATTTAGCTGTCTTTTCCTTCCTGTACTTGCGGAGCCTTTCCAGTTCTTCCACGAAATCAGTATCGGATCTAGTCACTTAGTAAAGGAAGTTTGAACTGATTTTCATCAGCACATCTGGACATCTGGATCTGGGGCTTCCTGGGTGTAGAGGTGGGGATGAGGCCAGCAGTCACACTGGGTTTTCACACCCTGCCTCCTTTCTCTTTAGGAGGGCTGCATCCCAAGATTGTTACTGGGCGTGTGAAACCACAGGTGGTGTGAATCTCTGTCTGCACAGTGTCTTCCAACGTGCTCCAAAGGTATCAAGACCACGTAGCCCCAGAGTGGATCTGTCCTTCCACAATTTATGCTCTTGTGTTTCAGGATCATTATTAAGTAAAGTTAAGGTGACTTGGACATAAGCACGAGGATAGACCACAGCTAAGGTGATGGCTTACTAAGGAACAAACGGTCAGGTAGTGTATACACTGTGGACGCTCTGGCCAGGGAACGGTCATGTCCCAGGGAGGAGGAAGCAGCGGGAGACTTCAGCACACGGTTCAACCTGTGATGCAATTCAAAACCCCAGAAAGTGATTCTTTTTGAAATTGTCCATTTGCTCTTCTCCAACTGCAGCTGACTGCAGGCCACAGACTCAATGATTAAAACCACAGGAGGCAAAACCATCAACAAAGAGGGCCTACTGCCGTGGGCTGTACAGAAATGTTTGTTGGAAAATAATAGCTAGTACACATAATGGCTTTGACATCAATCAGCACATTATGGGAAAGGAAGAGGTGGAGGGAAAAGAGGAGGGAAAGTTAGAAAAGAAAGGGAGAAGCAGCAAAGAAGGAAAGAAACAGGAAAAGTGGGAAATGAGGGGAGGAAGAGAGAGCAGAGGAAGGAAGTGTGAGAACAGGGTGTCCCCAGGAAAAGGAAGCAGACCAAGGGCCTTTCCACATGGCTTCGGGGATGTATGCTTTGGCTCCAGGACATCTGGCAGCCATGCGGTTTTCAGCCAACAAAGGCGAGCTCTGGGGCTGGATGCGTTGTGCACATACCCAATCCTTGCCTTTCCTTTGTCACTCACTGACCTTGTGGGTGCTCCTCTCCAGGCTCCCGTGACAGCTGCATGTCATCCGTGTGGGCCAGGGGAAGTTACGAATAGAAGCCGTGGAGAAGCCAGGGTGTTGTCCTTTCTCTACCAGCTCGTTGCCTTTTTCTAACACCCTCGGTTCCTGTCTGAGGGACCCTCGGTGTCCCGCCAGCAGTCCGTGGGTCCGGGGACATGGACCCGTGTCTTTATATCCTCATCTAGAGCTCCAGTGACTTTCCACATCCGCAAATTTGATGTCCCCCCCACCTCCATCACCAGCTCCCCAAATCTGCTCCAGGCCACCTCTGACTCACTGCCGTGATCCCCACAGAGATGTCTGCCCTGTGCCCCCTCCAGCCCTACCGCACCGTCTCTGCTTCTTCCTTCTTCCAGGAATGTTACACTCAGTTACCATGTAGCGGGTGACAGCAGTGAGCCCACGTTCTCTTTTGGAATAATCTCTCTCGGAGAAGTTTGCAAGTGACCCTGTGGTCCCACCCTGTGGTCCTAACTCACCTCTGTCCTCACTGTAGCCTGCTCGGTACAGAAGTGACATCTGAATCCAGCTCCTAAGACTGAATTGACTTCCGGGGCCTGGACGGGGGTGCTGAGTTCTTGCCCCCTCCTGGCCTCAATGGAGACTGGATTTGTGATACAGTCTACTCGAGAGATGTCTGTTCCCAAGACCGTCATGTTAGGGAGCAGCTTACCTCCATCCACTCTTCCACAAAGTCTGAAAATCCTTCCGGGGATCAGTGGCCCAAGAGTTTAATGTCAGGAGCAGGTAGAAATGAGGATGTCCTAGTTTCAGGGCATGAGTCAAAGTGGACATAAAGATGTCACCTTCATAAATGCCCAAACCTTAGCCTAACACTGTTCCACCTTTTGAATTTCTCTTTAAAGTTTTCACCTTTGTTACATTTGTGTGTGTGTGTAATACATTTCAGCAACACCTTTGGGCCCCTCAGACTATGCAGCCAGGCCTGGCATTACCATTTCTGGGGCTCCTTTTAGAAGAATGGCGCAAGCTCTGCAAGGCTGGGCCTCTTGGGGCCATCTGCTTCTTGAACATTACAACAAAAACATGAACAGAACAAAAAAAAACTTAAGAAGTTCCTCATGTGGACAGCAGAGGGCAGCAAACTGCCATCTCAACTCTGCTTCTTTTGAGGGTGCCGGCTTTCCTTAGGTGAAGAGACGCTGCAGGTAACAGTCCAGGGTTGGTTGGCTTCGTGTTTTTAACCATTACAAGCACGTGCTTGTAACCCCAGAACTTTGGAGGTCAAATCAGAAAGACCATGAGGTTGAGAACAGTTTGGGCAATGTAGTGGATTCAGCTGGCTGTCTAAACGAAACCAAACAAGGAAACACCCTGAAACCAAGGGCTGGGGATATAGAGTGTTTTCTGCTGTACATGAAGCTCTTGCTCTGTTTCCAGAACCATGAAAACCCAGGCTAAGTGTCCTACACCTGTATCCCCAGTTATGTGGATTCACAAGTTCAAAGACATCTTCAGCTACATAGCAACTTCAAGCATAGCCCAGGATACATGAGACAAAACAATGCACCCCACACATGCCCAAAACCTAAAACCAACCCAGCAAAAATCAGACCCCCTCGGTCAAGGCCCTATGTGGCTGCTATTCTTCAAACCCTAAACTCATTCCCATAGCTCTTTTGACCTTGACAATGGGAGCCAGGGAAGGGTGCACACTGCCTTGACCATGCTGCTTCTGGAACAGACAGACCTGTCATAGAGCCTTCCACAGCGCCTGGTATAGAGAGGGTCTCCACAGGCCTGTCCCTCATCCTGACAGCTGTCCAAAAGGTCTGTATTGTTATCTCCCTTTCCTAATGAGGACACTGGACTCTACCTTGAAGTGACTTCTCAAGGCCTCATAGGTATGATGTGGAATAACGTGGACTCGAACCCTTCTCTACCAGTGTTCCAAAAAAGATGTTCACTCCAGAAATCCAATTTGTCTCTAGTGAAATAGATAAAAGGATGCCAACTTGCCTCCACGTGCTGTACGTAGGAATGTGGTTGAGGTGGCAGTCTCTCAGGCTGTGTCCCGTTCTTTCACAGAGTCTGTCCTATGGGGGCAGCTGGCATCCAGTGAACACTGTGCTCTTCACTAAGCATGCTGGGTAGATTTTTGCCAACTCCACACTACCTAGAGCCGTTTGACAACAAGGAACCTCCTCCGAGAAAAATGACACCGTCACCTTGGCCTGTAGCCAAGTCTGTGGGGACATTTTCTTAGTTCAAGATTGATGTGGGAAGGCCTGGCCCACTGTGGGAGGTACCATCCTTGGGCGGGTGGTTGTTTAAGAAAGCAGGCTGAGCAAGCCGTGGGAGCAAAGCCAGTAAGCGACATTTCTTCACGGCCTCCTGTCTGCAGGTTCCTGCCCTGCTTCAGTTCCTGTGCTGGCTTTCCTCAGTGACAGACTGTGGTCGACGCATATGAACCAGATAAGTTTTGCCACAGCAGTAGGAAGTGGAGTAGAACACTGAGAAAGGGTCTTTGCAAACTTCAGTTATTGTGATCCTGCCTGAGCCCGTACTGCTCTCCCGGAGCTCCGAAGTTCTCAGAAGCTCTTCATTATTGGAACCCTTTGAGAATATTCTTTCTGCATAGCGCCCACTTCTAGCAGCCTGAGAGAGTTTTGCTTCAATGGGTTGACTTAGATGGTACATAGAAGACTCGGTCACTCCTAAGCTCCCAAAGCACACCAAAGTGCAAAGAAGACAGAGTTTCAAGTGTTCATATTCAGTGCAAGTGTGGTCCAGGGACTACAATTCAAAGGCAAACTCATATCAGGTAGACCTCGTCAATACGACAAGCCAAGTCCCTCTAATGGACAGGGCGCGTGTCGCTGTTGAGTCCATGACTGTCACCCAGCTGAGGAGCGAGGCTCATGGCCTGGGTGGATTTAGCTTTGCCTTCGTGGTTACTGGATAAAAGCAAGACTTGGCTGGCAGTGGCCACTGGAAAGGAGGAAGGGATAGAGTCACCTAGTCTGGATTCAAGCCCGACTGTCTCTAAGCATAACAGCCATTTCTCTCTTCAAAGAGACCATCACGATGTCCCTGAATGAGATGACACAGTCTTTGGCCAAGCAGAGGACGCACTGTCCAAAGAAGAAGTTGAACATGGGAAGGGGACTAACCTAAGCATTCCTGTGTGGTCTGGGTGGCACCCACACTCCTCTTCGTTTTCACAATACCTGTTGGGTTCTACCGACTCTCCCCTGAGATTCCAGCCACTCCTTCCTACGACCTCCTCCTCCCAGCTGTGTGTAAATACGGCTCCAGAAATGTGCGGTCTCAGGGTTTCTGGAGGTGAGTAGAGAATGAAACGTTAGCCAAAGGGCGTACTTCATCTCTGTAGCTTCCGGGGAGTCATCATCCATTCATGACTGTTCGGTGCGGTTGCCCCGAAGTCACTCAGGCTCCTGTAAGTAACCTCTCACCTTTGGCCTGTAAGTAACCTCTCACCTTTGGCCTGTAAGTAAGCTCTGTAAAAGCTCAGATGGGCTTTGGTGGGATTGTTAGATTGGTCTGCTGTTGCTGTCCTATTTGAGGTGAGAGGTTTGATCACTTCCCCCAGGAAACGTTCTCTGCAGCACCCACAGGATGTTGGTGATAGTTATCCCTTGGCATTGTAAGAGTGAAAGGGAGTGTGGGTGCCAGGCAGAGGTGACACAGGAGCCTTCTTAGGTCAGTCCTCTGTCTCCCCGCCATGATCAGCTCTTGGTCTGGACAGCGTATCTTCAGCTGTTCAGAGACTGCTTGCCTAAGCCCCCAGGTGTTTTCAGAAGAAAGGCAGCCATGTGAGCTCATGACCAATGCAAACAAAACGAGCAAAAAAAGGCCTTTAGTGGTCCCCGTTGCGTCCCCTGAGCTGACACGGCAGATCTTGCCTGGCTCCCTGGCAGAGAGCAGCCCTGCTCATTCCCAGCGGGAACGTCTATGGATTTTCTGGCCTTTCGAGTACCTATGGGTAGACCCAAGCAAATGCAATCTCCATGCATGTGGGAAGGAGGGAGGGGCACACCTCTGAGTTTCCCACAGTAGGGGAGTTCCTGAGAGTGGAGCTCTCATGGAAGCTCCCTAGAGATAAAACTGGACTCTCCCCTGCTGAGCTGGGCAGTGGCCAACAGGCCTTTTTGCCAAAGATTCTGTTTTCAGCCAGCTCTGATCAGTTGGCACTTGTAGGCTCCAGCTCCTGTGGGCAGAGGTGCAGGTTTGACCAGAAAGGGGGCTGAGGGTGTGTGAACGTTGTGGGCTTCTGGAGCAGGGAAACTCTGCTTCCCCCCAGCACCTCCTCCCAATGCAGGCCAACAGCTTCTGGGAACACTTCTGTGTGTCTAGAACTCAGAATCCAAACCCCAGGCCGAGGAGCATGCCGAGCTCTTGAGGAGGCCACAGTGTTTCGGACACCTGTCATAGCTTATTGATGTCACCCTCAAGGCTATTTTCTGTGGCCAACACACCCTTCCTAACAGTGAGTACTCTCAGGACACTGAGTACCAAGCACATGGTTCCTCCCCTGGAGCCAGGCTTCAAAGATGCCTTTTCACTGATTTTAACATTGAGCCCAGAAACAGCATTCATACGCGAGGCTGTGGGCGCAGGTGTTGGGGAAGGGGGCAGAGAGCTGCAATCAAGGCAGTCACCACCTGCAGCTTTAGGAGCTGCCTCCCATCCTTTTAGGAATGAGGCTGGATATGAAAATCGATAAGAGCAAATCTGATTTAAAATATTATCCTGAAAATGGAGATCACTGTCGAGGGGTCTGAGGCGAGGCGGAAAGACATTTACGCAGGAAAGAAGGAAAACCTTCTGAGGGATGGAGGCACTAACCAGCGTCTCTAGATCTGGAGGGGAGATAGGAAAAGCACTGGGTTGGATCTTGAAGGCACATTTCCTCTCAAACTCTCCCTGTCTCGGTTGGTGGGTGGCCTGGGGCACACTTTGGGGCCTGCTGAGGTTATGTCTATAAGGGCAAAGGGAGTTGAAGGGGACCGAGTCGCCCTTGAGAAGAGCCTGCTGTTCTCAGCAGCAGAGAAGGGCAACTTGAAACTTAACCCCTGGCTCTTCCCTTCCTGCTCTTTCTTCTCTAGCCTTTGTCTGCACTCCTCACCCCTTCTTGGAGGCTCCAAGGGGGTTCAAGTGGCACTCCATACCCTCCCCTTTCCTTTGCCCTATTTGAAGTTCTTTTCTTCTGCTCCTTGCTGTGATGGGGACATGCCCTTTCACCTCCCATTTTATCTTCCTTTTATAAATATTTCCTAAATTCTTGTCCCATGAATGTTCCTTTAAACTTGGACCTGTCTGCCAAGGAGTCAGACCTGATAGTCCTTGCTAATGTCCTTGGTGCCTTATTGCTGACCCTTTTGGGGGGCTCTCATGTCAAATCTGACGCGTCCTGCCAGAGGACTGTATGTTTTCTCAAACCACAGTTAGGAGCTGACATTTACTGACAAATCGCCCTATTGAGTACTTCCTGGCTACAGCCTTCCTGGTGGGCGGTGTTGGGCTTCTGCAGGTGCAGGGCTCAGGGAATGTTTGCTGAAAGAGAAAGCAAGCCCTGGGGTGTAGTTCAGCTGGTAGAGGGCTCACCAGCCTGCAGCAGCTGGAGGCCAGCGGTGCATAGACCAAGTGCAGCAGCACAGGCCAGTAATCCCAGCAGCGTGGAAGTGGCGACTGGAGAAGCAGAAGTTCAAGGTCATCCCTGGTATATACTAAGTTCAAAGCTACCTGAGACCCCATCTCAGACAGACAGACAGACAGACAGACTGACTGACTATAAAAAAAGAAAGGACAGCCAGGCATGGTGTCTCATGCCTTTAATCACAGCACTAGGGAGGAAAGCAGAGGCAGGCAGAGCTCTGTGAGTTCGAGGCCAGCCCGGTTTACAGAAAGTCCAGGACAGCCAGGGCTCTCTTAAACAGAAAAACTCTGTCTCAACCCCTCCCCTCAAAAAAAAAGAAAGACAGAAAGAAGAAAAACAGGGCAGGAATTGCAGTTGAGGCTGGAGACAGGGTACAGTTCCCGGCTTTCAGCTTGGTGTGCTCTCCTTCTAGCAACAGGAGAAAAGTTGGGGGTACCAGCAGGTGCAGTTAGGGGTCACTGCAGGTGGTCTTTGCACCTTCGCAGGATGGCGCTTCTTCTGTGGGCCCTCCAGCTGCAGCCCCAGCTTCAGCACCCCCATACCCTCTCCCATGTGACCCAACCAGGAATGATGCCATGGAAAGCCATTGCAGGCTGACTCCTGTGACTTGGGCTTTGGCAAGTCCTGGCTGGTGTGTCTGCCTGCTGGGGGCTGAGAAGGGGTGGCAGCCCTCACTGGCTGGCATGGAAGGGAACACCTGCAGGCCCCAGAACTGGCCCAGCCCTCCCCCTCCTTCAATCTCCTGCTGATCTCATGCTGGGGAGGGAGATCAGACATAAAATTCCAGGGGCTAAAAATTCCTCCCACAAGGACATCCGCCTCCTTCCTCATTTTCAGTCAAGTAAAAATTTTAACTCTTCAGGGCAAAATTTCAAAGCCCAGTAACTACCCATTAGACACTTAAGTCCTAGCATTTAATAGTATTTGAATGAGGAACTTTGGAAAAGTATCTTGAACTTGGGGAATGATAAGAGATGAAAAGAGGCCGTGTACACACACACACACACACACACACACACACACACACACACACACACACAGCCCTGAACTAGGGGCTGCTGCAAACTAGCCTTCCCAGGCTGCCCAGGTTCTTTCTTTGAAGAGCTGCAGCCTGAGATGGCTTCCCAGTGGACAGAGAACAAACAGTTCATCTGAGCTCCCGGGAAGACTCGGGGTCACCCTGCCTGACGATTTTGTGCTCATGACTCAGGATCTACCTGGGGGTGGCATGTGTATGGGGTATGGGAAGGGCTTGCAGCCCTGAGAAAAGGCTCTGACTATCCCCGGGGGAGCCTTTACTTGCCTGTTCTTTCTCCCCCCAGCTTGACCGCCAGCCCTGAAAGAGCTGAGCTTGATGGTAGAACCCTGCTGCAACAAACGGGTGTTTTGGAGAATGCTGCTAAAATACACTTCCAAGCACTCCGGAGTCCTTGCATTCCATGGAGACCCTGTCAATCAAGGAAGGCTGCTCCTTGTGGTCAGGGATACTGGCCTCCTGGGAGATTTTACACGCTGGTTTGAACCACAATCCCTCAGTGCTGTCATTCTAATTGTTGAAAGTAATAAGATCAAAACCTGTAAAATGTAAACACTGAAAGGTCAAAGTCTAAGAAATATAAATCTGAAAGAAGTAATTTTTAAAATTCTTAAAGCAGCAGAAAATTATATGGGTTTTTTGTTTGTTCATTTGTTTGTTTTTTTAAGAAAAGATTTACAAACTGTGGTGGTTCATGCCTGTAATCCCAGCAGTGGGGAGGCTGAGGCAGAAGGATCACTCAGTTTGACCAGTTTGGGTTACATAACTTTAGGCCTGCAAGGGCTGCAGAAAGGAACTATATATTAGATAATATATAAATACATCTTTTTCTTTCTTCTTCCTCTTCTTCTTCTTCTTCTTCTTTTTTTTTTTTTTTTTTTTTTTAATTTGGTTGTTATTGTTGTCTCCCTGAGGCACAGTCTCATGTTGCCCAGACTGGACTAGAATGTAGCTGAGGATGACCTTGAACCATTGATCTTCTCACCTCCATCTCCCAAGTTCTGGAATTGCAGACAGGCATCACCATGGTTCCTGGCTTTGAGAGGGCCCGTTACAAAAAACAAAAATCACAACAAAATTTTCTCACTTAAAAGAATGCTATGTTAAAGTTATACATTTTTGAAAAGCTTTTATCTGATACATGAAAACATGAAAAAGGTTTTTAGAGGCCATTTCACACATTAAATTTTTTTTTAAAAAATCATCACATATTTCTCTAAACACAGCAAATACCCAGGTTTGTCAGTAACACTGGCAAGAGCAGATGCGCCCTGTTTGTGCCGCAGGGAGACACAGGAAGTGGAGCACGGGGGCCTGGGCCCACGGCTTCAGCATTGCTGGGAGTCGTCTGAAGTACTAGAATGGGCCTCTAAGTCTTTGGACAGAATCTTTCCAGACCCAGGACAGATCACCTGGCACCTCATCAGCGGAAGGAATACACAGATTAATGACACATTTTTATCTCCAATACAAAGTTTAGTTTTATGAATCAAATTCACCATCTTAAAAACAAAACAACAACAACAAAAACCATGTCATGGTCCCTGGGAATCTGGAACTTAGGCATTTAACCACAACAATTTTTCTCACAGGTCACAGGCCAATTAGTGATATGCAGATGACACGTTTTCAACTGAAGGTTGGGTTGTGCTCTGCCATAGATGGCCTTTCCACATGATTTGTCCTTCGTTCTTTTTTTCTAACTTCTTTCTTTCGCCACCCCCTTCCTGCCCAGCAATTGTGCCTTTGGACACTTAGAATTTTGATCTCTTGGGTTTGTGACTTTGGTGATAGTGGGCTTTAGGGACTTTGGTCTTCTGGAATTGCAACCCTCGGGACCACAGGATCTGAGGCAGCGTCTGGGGAAAAGAGCTGTACCAACCCCACACCTGTGCCATCTCCCCAGCTCTGTACTCAGCTCAGAGTAGGAGGTGAGATGGTGCGAACCAGGATCTCAGATTGTGATACAGGTGACTCACAGCTGTTCAAACTCTTAGTTCAGAAGCCCCACGTCCCTTCCTTGTTTCCTAGCTCCTCACAGTAAGTCAGAACCTCAGAGGCGGGACCAGCAAGGCTGTTCCTACTTCCGGTGACCCTGGGCCTGCTGTGTGTGGGAGCCGCTGGTTGTCACAATTCCAAGATTTCTTGCTCCATGGCAGCAGGGATAAGGGATGGCTTGCTTGCTCTTGGTTGGGAATTAAGAAGCTCTTATCTTTCTTCCTGTTCTCTGGATGTCAGTTGTCCTTTGAAGCAGAATGTCCCCCTTATGGCAGGAGGCTGAAGCATAACCAGCTTGATGGTTGTTGTTTCAACTTTCTATTTGGCTTTGGTCTCCTCCTCTCTGTAGCCCAGGCTGGCCTCAAACTCACTGTGTAGCCCAGGGTAGAACTTGAGCTGACTAAAATATCCCTATTTCAGCCTCTCAAGTACTTATAGGCACAAACCTCCATCCACGAGTTAAAAAAAAAAAAACTTGGAAAAATATTCAAATGTAATAGAGAAGTATTTTTTGAGTCAGGTGTATAACCTCAGCAGCCCTTTCCAGAGGCTCTGGTTTGTATTAATGTTTGCCTTATTCTTTCTCTCAAACTCTCGTGTGTATAAACAGAACCTGGAGGATAAATTCTCTTCGGTACGCTCTTCTAGTGTATGTGCCCCATAATCTCTTACAGTTTAGTGTTCAGGTCCTGAGCACAAGGATATTGTTCTAAAAGTTCGTAGTGAAAGTCCTCCTCTTGACAAGATCTCAGACGGCACAGACTATCTCAAATGTGCTTTGTGTCGGAGATAACCTTCAAGTTCTGACTCTCCCGAATCCAGGGTGTTGGGATCAGAGTCCTGCGCCACTGTTCCCAGATAAAAGCAATCTGTTCTTATGGTTTTCAGTATCATCCCATGTTATGACAACTGTGTTTCCCATTGGATCCAGCAATGTCATTTCATAAAAGTCCCTTATGGTAACCTTGTGAGTGGGAAGCACCAGCCACGATGTCATTCTGGGTGGGGCCAAGAAATGCTTGTGATGTGAGTGAGCAACTGAGTGAATGAACTGGTGTGTGGATTACTACAAGGGCTCTTGACTAGTCTTATTACTTAATCCCCTCCCCTTTGTTTGTTGAGACAAGATTTCACTTTGTCATTGACTGGACTTGAGCTCGCAGAAATCCCCCTGCCCCTGCCTTCCCAGTCCTGGGAGTAATGTGTGTACCATCACAGCTTCCTCCCTCCCTCCCTTCCTCCTTCTTTCTCTCTTTCTCTCTCTCTCTCTTTCTTCCTTCTGAGCCATCTAACCAGGATAACTCTTTGGAACACATAAATCATTGGCTGGAAGTGTGGCTCAGTTGGTAAAGTACAGATCAAGCATTCAGGAGTCCAGAGTCCATGATTTCGTCCCCAGCATGACAGACACCAGGCAAAGTGCTACAACCTATCATCTGAGCACTGGAGAAACAGAGGCAGGAGAGTCAGAAGTTCAAGTTCATCCTTGTTTACACAGTTTGTTTGAGGCCAGTCTGGGCTACACGAGATTCTATTTCAGAAAGGAAGAGTGAGAAAAAGAAAAAATAAAACCATAAGTCAGAGTATAAGGGTCTGTCCCCATTCATACCAAACCTTTCTATGGCTTCTCATCCCACGCTAAAAACTAGCATCCTCAAGATGATTACAACAGCCCACGTGCTCACCACCTCCATGCCTGTCTGCCCGTCTTTGCTTACTGCTGTCACCCCACCCCTTGTCTCATGGGCTCCAGCCATACTGACATCCCATGTTTTCCTGAAGATGCTAGACACACTTTTGCACTTGGTGCGGTTCTGTTCTCCACACATCTGCCAGTTTTCCCTTCAGTTTTTCAAGTCTTTTTAAAATACTGAGCGCCTCTCCTCTGTTCCACTTTCCAAAAGCATCCACCCTTGTTCCTACATCTGAGTGGGCATTAAGAAAGCTGCACCATTTGTAGACCACTTAGAGTTCAGGAGAAAGGACAGACCTAATGACTCTCCTCCTCTTCTTCTTGAGAACCATTCAATACTTTCCAAATTTAGAAGTTGACCGTAATTCCTTACCAAATGCTAGCAGCAGTAATACAAACTGAGGATTCCCTTGTCCAAACATCCTAGATCAGAGGTTAGCAAACAACAGCCAAGCGACTAAGTCCCGCCTGCTACCTGTTCTTGCAAGCATGAGTTAGTCCCATAAGTCTGCTGGAGGATCCCTGTGGATTCTCATTGCCCAGTTGCTCCAGTGTCCTGGGAGGCTCTCCTGTGTCCACCCCAAAGAGTGGCTTTTATGGTGACAATTTGGGGCTCAGGCAGCTTGTCGGGAGAAGGGGCTAAGTGAAGGAAAGTGGGGTGAGTCGGGAGGAGAAAAGGAAGGAGATACTTGAAATGAAAAAGAGACCAAAGGTCTTCAGAAGCCTATGAAGTGCATTGCAAAGGCATCATTTACAGCCAGGCTATCATTAGCTACAAAGCCATCGGCACAGGTCGATGTTAGTATTTAACACGGTGAATCAAGCTTTTTATGACTTGAAGGAACTTCAAAAATAAACGTGGGTTTCCCGGTGTCATTGAAGAAGAGTTTGGAGTTCATTCCTGCTTAACAGATCAAGGTAACAAATCATGCTTTCTACTAAAGCAGGGTATTTAGGGAACTTTGAGGAGAGGGCTGGGTTCTTGGCCTGATAGAAAGGAATCTGGGCTCCGTGCCAGCTCTTTCTTCTGACCTTGTTCATGACCCTGAGAAGTCACATAAACCTTGTTGAAACCTCAGTTTCTCTCTTTGAAACAATCACAGCTTGCCTCCCTGGGCAAGCTGGATGATTAATAATGACGGTGTGAGTGAAATTTCTTTGAGGTCTTTGGATGAAAGACAGCTATAAACCATGCTAAGGATTTACTGTCTTATTAAAAGAATTGGCGCATATAGTACTCCACGGATAAATGTTGGCAAAGTAAACAGGCTTCATTCATCCGGGAAAGGGCAGGCTGTTCATCTCTTGCAAGGACAATGACAGAGGTGTGTTCCTAGCTCACAGACATGTTCATTAATGCTGTTCAGAAATGTCTGCTGGGCCTGTACAAGATGGTCACCTGTGCGTGGAGCTAGAAGAATCAGCCACCTGGCCTTAAAGAATGATTAATCAGAAATGAAAAGAGAACCTGGTATAGCTTGGTCCCCTGACTTGAAGATGAGGATAGCAAGGGTTGCTACTCAAAACATTAGAAATGGGGTTCAGGAAAAAAAGAAGAAAACAAGCCCTGAGAGGGATGTGGAGCATTGTGGAGCAAGGAATGGCATGCAGGGCTGGCAGGTCACACGGGAGGGTGAACGCTGGTCCTGTAGGAAGGTCACGGGAGGGTTCACAGCTCTATCAACTCTGAATGTCTAAGCTCCTCATTAACTCAGTCTGCAGAAGCTTGAATATTTATACCCGAGTCCACGTCACCTGGACACGATAGGGGAAGAAATTCAAGCCAATTCATTATCTGTCACTAGCTGTGTAACCTTGAGGGAAATGCTTTCTGGACTTTATATTATCTTTTGGTATAATGTTCTTGTGGAATGTATGCAATTTACCCTTGTTTATTCAAATTCTGATTTCTCTCCCCCACTATTTGGTTTCAATCTGGACATTGCACTGTGATGCTTATTCTAAGCATCACCTGTCTCAAGTTTGCATAAACATGCCACCGTTTGTTCTCTATATCGTCAATTAAAACAACCAGCCCCAATGCTGAGCAATGGAGAGGATAGGGTGGGACATCCTGGTCTGGAGCGGGAGGAAGAGAAAGGAAGCAGGATGAGAGGGAGAGCAGAATCTGGAGGGGAGGTCTTGGAACCATGTGGAGAAATGAGCCGGACCTAAGATATCACTAAAAGCAAGAATAATGGGTGACTCTGAATCTTAGGAAATTATTCGGGCTTTGAAAGTTTAGGATGGAGTAACTATTGCCTAGCCTTGTGCTCTAGGTTATTAAATAAATTCCAGTCTCTGTGTGGTGATTTGGTTATACAGCTGTTTAGAAATAGCCACTGCTTAACTAAAAGATGTATCAATAGTAAATATTAATACCCACAACAGTTATCTATAACATGAAGGCATTCGATGAGTTGGATTTATTGAAAGTAACATAGGGTACCAACCAAGAACCAGATCTTTGCTGTGCATTGGCATGTCTCTTCTTATTTAATACTCTGAGGCAGAAGTAACTGTGGCTCAGTTAACTGTTGGCTCAGGGATACAGTCATTCATGTAGTTGATAAATATTTTATAAGTATCGGCAGCAATATGAGAAGAACCAAGGAAAGACATGCGATTCTTAAGATAATTTAGGGGTCAGCCCCTAGAAAAGGGAAGACCAACTGAGCTGAGCAAAGTGTAGCCATAGCCTCTTCAAGGCAGCAGAGGTGGTACCCCACAGGCTGGAGTCTACCGCTAGCAACAAAAGCGAGGCTTCCCACCACTTCCCCTCCTGGCTGCAGTGCTTTTCCTCGGCGATGTTTTTCTTTTGGGACAGGGTTTCTCTGTGTACTATGTAGCCCTGGCTGTCCTGAAACTTTCTGTGTAGCCCAGGCTGGCCTTGAACTCACAGAGATCCGCCTGCCTCTGCCTCCCAAGGACTGGGGGGCTGCACCACCAAGGAGCGGCTGCTTATCAAATTCTTACAGTGAGTAGACTTCCTAGTCTCCAGGGCCTAGCCTCTCCTCCTCCCTCAGACTCACCCACCCGAACTGCTAACTAACCCACCCACAGAGTCACTGTGGTCACTGTGGGTCCATCTGCTAACTCCAGCGGGTGGTCCTCACCCTTCAGCCTCCTCGAAGGCGTTTGACACTATTAAGCATTCATCTTTCCTGATGTGGTTTTTTTTTCCCCCCTTCACCTTTCAGGCCATCTCTATCTTTTCTCCTCTCGCCCTCTCCACCACCCACTTTTGGATGTAATTTTTTTTTCCTCACCTTTTAGGCCATTCCTATCTTTCCTCTTTTTTCTTTTTCTCTCTCTCTCTTTTTTTTCTTTTTTGCATAGCTATGTCTTTGGTCACTCTTCATTGTTTTTGTTCTCCAGTGTCTCTTCCTTTCTACCCACACCCCCTTTTTTTCTAATTCGTCAGGGCTACTCCACAAACACTCCTTAGCGAAAGCACACAGTTTCAAGGTCTTCCGTATCATCTTTATGCCAAGGATTCTCAATTTAAAAGAAAACTTTAATATGAACCTCTTTCTCAAATCTCAGCGGTTACGCAGCCCCTTGGTTTGGATGGCTGATGGATACCCAGAATGCACCTATACAAAGGAGGACCTCTTGCCTGCTTTCAGCTTTCTCCATCTCTGTTTGCCTTCCGGGCTCCAAGCCAGAACTGCTTCTTGTCTCTTGTCTCCTCAGCTCAATAAGGAATCGTCTGGCTTTGCCCTCACGGTGTACCTAGAACCCGATGTCTCCCACCGCTTGAACAGCCTCACTCTTACTTGGTCATTTCGTCTATGTTGGGCTTTGCACCATGTGCTAGCACATAGGTGGCAGGCCTGGCCAACACAGCACTCTGAGAGTGCTCCGTCTCCTGGGAAGGTGGACAAGAAGCTTAGAAGCCGTCACACGTTGTGATTTAGGTGCTATGGCAGATCTGGGGTTTAGAAGGAATAGAATTTCTATTTCCCACCTCCGGTTTAGATGTTAACGTTTCTCTCTTTATCATCTATGTGCGTGTGTGTGTTTGCGTGTACGCGCCCATGTGTAGGTATGTAGGTGTACATACTGCGTGCGCATCCTGTGTGTGGTGTGGAGGGCAGAGACTGAGGTTAAATGTCTTCATATATGACTCTCTGTTTTGTTTCTTGAGGCAGGGACTTGAGCCGAACCTGGAGTTCTCCTATTCGGCTCGCAAGCATCAAGGATTCTCCTGTCTCCACTGTGCCAGAACTGGGATTACAAGCACACACCCCTAGTTTTTCACACTTACCTGGCGAGCACTTTATGAATGCCTTCTTTACAACCCCGCTCACTTATCCTTGAAGTGAGGTGGTCCACCATGTCCTGAATCCATTGATGGGCACTGGACCCACTCATCCTACTCCGCACATGCCCTGCGTTCCACCTTTACCTTCCCTTTCTGGCATAGTACTCATGCGATTAATGACAGAACAGAACTCACGTTTGTCCAGTACTGACACTGAGTTGTGGTTCTCAGGATGCAGCCTGTGGTGACCCTCCTTTTTCCTGGGAACTTTAGCAAAGTGTCCAGCGGACCATCTGACCCAGGAACTCAGTCAGCCCAGGAGCCTGGCTGGATTGATTTATGTAGGATGACAGTGGCCCTCCATCATGACCACATTACAAATCCCATTGAACTGGTGGCTCTGGTGCGCTATTAGGGCGTAGCCTTGATACCCTTTGCACTTGATTTTTACCCACTCCCCTTATCCCAGCCCTTTCCTGTTCTCCCTTCTCTCCCCAGCTGCACTCTCTGGTTCTGCAAGGTGATCCAGAGAAATCATTGCTGGAGAGAAAAATGGATTTCTCAAGAGGTCCTCACAGCCTCTGGAACGCAGTCTCACCATCATGGATAAATGTCCTCCTCTGGAGGAGAGGGTCGGCGCTGTGAAGTTTTGCTGTTTCGAGAACCCAGGTGAAGGCAGGTTTAGGGTAATGACTTATCTTTGTGCCTTCAGTCAAAGTGAAGTAGATTGGCATCCAGTGACTACTTCTAGTTACCCCATGAAGGGTCAACACTTTTTAGTCAAAGAAGCTTCGGTGAGCCTGTGGGCATCAGAATATGCGAGGGAATGTCTCATCTTTTAGGTTTATTATTCTTTGAACTATGTGTATACGTGTGTGCCTGTGGCACAAGTGCAGGCTAGAGAGGCTGTTAAATTCTCTGCAGCTGGAGTTACAGGTGGGTGTGAGCCACCTGACATGGGTTCTTGGGACCAAACTGAGGTTTCCTGCAGGAGCAGTATGCATTCTTAACACTGAGCATCTCTCCAGCCCTATAAGAAATATTTTCTTAGATGTATTTGCGTGTGTATGTGTGTGTTCATGCACGCATGTGCACATGCATGCAGGGCATGTGTGTGGTGGTCAGAAGTCAGCCTTCAGGAATCGGGTTTTCTCCCCCCAACGCGTGGGCCGTAAGGCCTGAACGTAGGTAATCAGGAGTATCAGTAAGCACCTTTGTCTAGTGGGCTGCCTCCAAGGCCCAAGGATGTATTTGCCAAATTTGTGAACCCTGCTCCCTGTCTATCTCTTTGAGAAGGTTCATATTTACAAACACGCGAGCGCGCACACACACAGAAACACAGACACACAAACGTTCTTCCTCTAAGTTTTGGAATTCTTTCTGCTCCTCCATGGACACATTTCTGTCTTGTTCATTTTGACTCAGCAAAGGAGTTTTCTCCACATGCCTCCTTAAGAAACAAAAGCAGAGCTTGGGCCATGATCAAGGCCAAGGTGAAGCAGCCACCAATAAAACCAGAGCAGGCATTCACCTCTTCCGGCAGCTGGCTTCCTCCGGAGGTGTAGACAAAGGAACCTGAGACCACAGGAAAGTCTTTAGGTAAAGAGAACTCTATGAAGTTGTGCGGGTGGTAGACAGGGTTTCCTCTCCACTGTCCTGCCAGAGCCCTGACTGCTGAGAAAGCCTTCTGCTCCCAGTCCTGAGCCCCATCTGCTAATGGAGCCCCCAAAGTAGCCTCTACCTGCTCCCTGGAAACTAAGTGGTCTCTCTCCCTCGCTTCCTGTTCTCTACAGAGCAGAGGGCTCCAGACATTCTTACGCAAAAGCATTTCATGCCTGCAGGCTTAGACGGGAGAGCTTAGATTTTTCTCCCGCTGCAGAAAGGGCAGGAAGTAGATTCTGTTGATATGCTATTTCCAGGGTTTGTCCTAGGTCTAAATAACAGAATACCAACAAATCAGGGTCTCTTGTTCTGTGGCTGTCTTTCTGTCTCCTTCTTCTTCCCTCCCCTCTTCCTCTTTTATATCAAACCTGGGTTTTGTTTTGTCTTCTGCCCCTCCTCTCTGTCCTCCACTCCTCCTCCTTTCCCAGATTCAGTGTCTCTCATTAGTACAATAGATTTCTGGTGGGCTTCCACCTCAATGAACTTTTATTCATTTTTAAGTAAAGAAAAAAAAAATTGAGATAGAGTCTCATGTTACCCAGGCTGGCTTGGAACTCACTAAGTAGTTAAGCATGACTTTGAACTCTTGATTCTCTTGCCTTCAAATACCAAGTGCTAGTATTAGAGATGTGTACCACCCTGCCCAGTTTCTTACTAAAAATCTTACTTAAAAAAAAATAATTAGAGGGTTGGCCCTGCCCCTTGCTGGCCTGGGGCTCATCCAAGTCCAGAATCACGTCCTTGAGTTGGTGCACCCCAACTCAATCTATGAATTGCTGAAACACATGAAGGTGCTGGTTCAGCAGAGCCAAAGCTTCGGGATCTTCATGACTCTTGGCAATGGCAGGATATCCAAGAGGAGTCCCTTTGAGGTAAGAGACCAAAAAGATTAAAAATTAGCAACTATTATTAATTAAGGCCTGAACTATGTGGGTGGAGAAGTCTAGTAATGCCCTGAGGGGAAGGACCGCCTTACTGCATTCTTTCCCCACCCACTAGAGATAACAGTTGCTAGGAAACTGGCCCATCCCCCTAGGGAGGGACACCAGGTCATTATGGTCTGGGAACCTTCCTCTAGCCAATCAATTCAAAATGCAGCATTTTGACCAATAGATGCTTGCCAGGCAGGAATTGCCCCTGCCTTGGGCATGCTGGGATGGACCAGAATCTATATATCACCCAACTAACCTGGGCGCGGGGCGCTCGACTCCCACTGCTTCGGCGGTGGGTGTTTGTGGGCCCAAGCTGCAGCTTGGGCAGAACAGAAGGTCCGGTATTGAGAGTGTAGCAGAAGCCAGAGCCTTGAGCCAGACCAATGCCTCATTGTAATAAACGTTTGCAAGTAAAGCTGTTTGGGTAAAACGGTGTACTGTGTGACACCCAGCAGCTTCCGCTGCCACTGTGACAAACAAGTACGTGAGGGAGAGGTGGGAAAGATGGAGGAGCAGAGTGGTGCTTGCCGAACCGGAGACTTGGTAACTGACTGTGTGAGAGAAGGCTGCGGTTGATAAAGGAGCAGGTTGTTACCCAGTGGGGCCAGCAGGATGATATGCAGAAGCCTGGAGCTTGCGCAGAATCGGCCCCTAAACAAACTGCCCAACCCCATGACCACCCCGGCTCTGAAAAGCGACAGGATGTTCGAGATGAAGAACGGTCCATTTCCTGGCCTGGACCTCCTTGAAAGACCTCCGTGCTCCATATTTCTCCCAGAGGCCATGCTGGTCCATGGCCTATACTTCAGCAGAGAGACGTGTTGATGGCTGTGGGCCGTACCGCCATTGGAGACCACTTGGCGGTCCTTGGTCCATGCTCACGCTGGAGACCACTCGGATGTTCGCGGTCCGTTCTGTTGCCAGAAACCCTGCAGAAGCCCAGGATCTGTGTTCTCGCTGACTGTAAGGGCAAGCAAGCTGTGCTTGCAGCGGTATTGATGACTGCAGACAGACAGTTGAGGAATAGGAACATAGAAAGAAGGCTTCTGTGACAAGCTTTCCCTCCACCCCAACCCTCCCCGAAAGTAACAGCCTTAGAAGAAAGCCATCCAAGAGAACTCTTAACATTTGTGTTAGGGATGTTGAAGTGTCGCTCTCCACAGTTGATGTCTTCTGGCGGGGTTCAGATGGAGAAGGTCTCAGCGTTCCTTAAAGGGCTGGTCACTGGGAATTTGACCATGTACCAGTGAGTATATGGACAACACAAAATACACCTTTTTTTTTTTTTTTTTAGGGAGAAGGCCACAGGGAGGAGGAATGGGTGTGGGAGGACTGGAAAGTGAGTGTGATTGATGTGCCTACCGCGAAAGACCCAAATAATCAACAAAAATATTATGTTGAGATGTTGAGAACTCTACCTTTGGGTGAATACAATAAAAGCAAACATTGTATGCATGTATAAAATTCTCAAGGAATTAATAAAAAGTTATGATTTTGGTCATGGCTTGGGTCCGTTGTCATTATTGGTCATGGGCTAGGTCTTCATTGCCCGCAGTATAGGGTCCCAACATCTTAGACAGAATGAACAATGGCCCATACCGTGGCCCTTCGGTTCTACTTCTGTTTCCTAAGCATGCTGTTTGCACAGCTCATTTCTGCTATTTCCAGGAGTCCAAATGCTGAGTCTGATATTAGGAGGGATTGCTGGCATCCGAAGGCTTGAGTGGGGCCAGAGGACCCAGCCTTAAGCTCATGTGGCTCAGGAAGAACTTCATTCCAGCTAGCCGGATCTTCCAGCTTGGCCTCCTCACCAACTACGGCCTTTTCTAATGACATGGCAGTGATGTTCTGCAGAAAGAGCCGATGGCGAATAAGGCGGAAACCATTGTGTCTTTCTTGACCTGACTTGCAGGTGTTAGACATGCCTCAACCCCCTTCACACACGTGGGGGTGTGTGTGAAGAGCCTCCCAGCGTGGACACCAGGAAGCCCAGAACTCCATGACTCTGCCGTTCGATGGCAAGTTGCCAACCTAAAGATTTAATTTGTTTTCAAAATCTGTTTCTATTACATGATTAGCATTTAAGAGGCTGGTAGATCACTCTCTCCTAGACATGTTCAGGAATTCTGAGAGTCACAAATGTCACTCAAGCGGTGTCTGTCCCAGGGAGTTGGGGAGCCCCTTCAGCTCTTCGTTTCTACAGACATTCATGTCAACTCTAACAGACCTTATTTCTTCCACAGAAAGAAATAAGCACAGGGTTCCGGTCCCTACACCCTTCCGTTTGCCATCTCTGACTTCTTTTGCCTGGGTTAGCCTTCCTTTTTTCTCTTGCCCATCTCTAGCCTGCTATGGGCCTTTCTTCCACCCAGGGATCTGGAGGGCAAGTCCATGGAAGCCTCATGAAGTTCTGTGCCATCCGATTTCCTTTGAAGCCAGGGAGGCACTGTTAGAGGTCAAAGGGTAGCCACAGGAGAAGGCTGGAGGAGTTCCTTACGGATTCCTTCCCGCTTGTCTGTGCCTCTGCCAGCAGTCGCATCCTTCCTTGTCCCAGGCCACAGATCCTGCCAGGGTGGTTGCTCTGAGACTGGCTTTCGCTGGCCTAGAAGTGTTATTTCTTCCCCCAGTCCATGCAGGCCTAGAGGCGCTGATTCCTTGCCAGTGATGCTAATTATGTAGCGTCCTAAGCTATTGTCTGGAGTCCATGAACTTCGCAGGGTACGTCATTGCCTGGCAGGACTTTCCCAATAGTAGTTCTCATCAAGGGGCACTTTTCAAAGCCCACTGCTTCATCTTAGCTCATCAGATCTTTGTCTTCTCCTCTCCCTTTCTCCCTTCCCCTTCCTCCCTCCTTTCTTGTCTTTCATTCCTACCTATGCGAATAACCTATGCTCACTTTTTTCTTCCTTTTGTACTACTTTTTCGAACTTGCCTTGTCTTCCCAAAGTCAAGAAATGGAGCCGATGGCAGAAGTGCTAACCCACTTCTTCTCGTCATTGTGACAAAGTCCCCAACAGAACCACAAACGCAGGACATTTATTTTGGCTCACAGTTTTCAGAGCATTTTCGGCTCATCGTGGCAAAGAGAGTGTGGGTTCAGTTTGTGATGAGGGAGCCTGTGACAGGGTTCTTCATGTGGTGGCTGGAACAGAGCACGACAACAGAACCAGGGCTGCCCCCCCCCCGTTCTCCCCGCCCCACCCCACTGCAGCCCCTAAAGGTTCCACAAACTGGTTCCCAACAGCACTGCCGGCTGGGAACCAGGTGTTCAAACACAAAATCAGCCTGTGGGGGACATTTCAGACCCAAAGCGTGACAGCAGAGGATTTAATAGAGATCAGCTCTGGGTCACAGAAATGCAAGGAAACTAAGATCAAAGTGGGGTGAGATCAGAAAGATGAGCAGGGTTCATCTTCCCCAGGGTTGCAGAGCAGGATGGCTTCAGAGTTACAGGTGGCAGACAGGGTCCTTGATGCCTGCCTGGTTCTCTGTGCTCTATGCCAGTGCCCCAGTGTGACCTTCCTCTAGTGCCAGGCACCTGGGTTCCGAGATATTCTTTGACTCTTGCCTTGTTGGGTGTCATGAGTGTACTCTTCCTGCAGGGACACTCTCTCGGGGAATTGGTCCTTCCTGAGGACAGGGGCCAGTGAGACATCAGAAATGTAATCAGGGCGGTTCAATAATCTCCAAGCGTCTCTTCTGAGTTCCTTCAGAATGTCGCAGGCCAACCGTGGTGCTCTGAAGACGTCCCTGCTCTGAGCTGGGACTGATTCTCAACCTTGAAACATCAGAGCCACATTCAAGGCTTTTGGTAAATATTGATCCCTGAGTTCCATTTCAGAGCAACTGACTCTAAATCTTAGGCAAAACATCCAGGCACTGAAACATTCCCAGGTGATCCCAGGACACAGCCATAGTACAGGAGTACAGAGTTACTATCTAAAGGCCATTCCTAACTGTCTGCAAGAGCTGGTAGATGACGCTTGTGCACTTGAAAGGCTGTCTTCAAAACAGAGTCACTCTTCATGGAGATGTTGCTTTTTCTTATCACCAGCCAGTGATAACTTGTACCTGGATACAAGTTATCCATCCCAGTGGTAACTTGTACCTGCTTGGTTTCCAAGGCCCTAAGCATCATTCAGACAGATGCCCTGTGTCTCTGGGCAAACTCATCATCTGTGCACTGACTTCCTCTGGCCTTAAGACGTGTTTCTATAATTAGACTCTGGGTCAACCTGTTTGTCTTCTACAGCCACAGGTGCCTCCTCGGGCCACCGAATGAAGTAGACAGTCGCCAGAGGAGGAAACAAAGAGAATAGGGCCCAGAGTGTCTGAATCCGTGCTTTGCCCTAACTTACAGTGCCTTGCTTATTTCAATCATCCATTCCTTTAAAAAGAATTGAAACTAAACCAGTTTATTTGTGTATGGGTGTATGTGTGTGCCACGCAGCACAGGGGTGAAGGTCAGAGGACAACTTGTGGGAGTCAGTTCTCTCCTTCTGCCGTGTGGGCTCCAGGGATAAAACCCAGGCTTGTCAGGGTTTGAGGCAAGTGCCTTTACCCTCCAAGCCAGGCCACTGTCCCTCATTTATTTATTATCATCCTGTGTGTTCACACTCAAGCGAGCATTTTTATCCCAGAGCATGCATGTGGTGGTCAGAGGACACATTTGTGGAATCAGTTCCCTCCTCCCACCTTCCTGGGTTACGGAAATCGAACTATGATCCTCAGGGGCAAGCACTTCTTAGCCACTCAGCCTTGGCATCAGCCTTGCTCACTTCTAAATGGAATGCTTTTTGCGAGAAGTCTCCTCCTCCCGTTGAGTATCTTTAAGGACCACCTTCCTTATAGTCACATCACCACGGAACCTGCCGCGTGACCTGTCACGGGGCTGAGGTACACATCTTCAGAGTACCTCTTTCCATACCTGTCACTTGAACCTCTCGAGAGCTCGGTCTCTCCAGAGAATGGAACCAACCACGTGACATTGCCTGTTCAGCAGCCATACTATGCACTCGGAGCAGCCTAGGTGGTGCCATGGGAGTGGGTTCTCTAAACAAGCCACCATAGAGTGTGCATTTGCGGCTTTAAGTGTCAGCACTGGTCTGGAGAAGGGCGTGGGGAAGCCCCAGGCACTTCATATCTGAGAGCGCTGGTCTGTTCTGGACCTGAGCTGCTCTGACTTATTACCTCCAAAGGTAGACAATGATGGATTCCAATCTTCCCACATTTAAACTAAAAAAAACAAATGTCTCCCTTCCCCCACCAGATTTCCTTCCTAGAAACCCTCCAGATATGTATGTGTGCTGTATGGCTTGGAAGGCAACTTCCTTGTCTCTCTCTTGCCTGGAGGAGGACTTTCAATCCTAGGTCCTGGAGGCCATTATCGTTTGGAATTCCTGTAAGGCAGTGAACCTCTCAGCCAACCCCAGCAGGGCAAGAAAAGCTTTGGAACTGCACCAAGAGTTTTGTTGTTGTTCTGTTTTGTTTTGTTTGCAGTACTGGGGATTGAACCCAGGACCTCATGCATGCTAGGAAAGTGCTCTGCCACTGTGCTATTGAGCCCACCCTTGCACCAAGATTTGAAACCCAACCCTGCCACACACCTAACATTTTTTTGATAGACAGGGAGCTTCTACCTGCTTCCCATGGCACAGCTGTGAGAATCAAACGAGAAAGGGCAGGAAAAAACAGCTGGTGACTGCTCTTAGCACAGCTCCTGAGTCTGAAGGTGAGTTTCAGCTTGATATAATACCAAAATGCTCATCCCGAGTGAAGATCAAAAATGCTGATGAGACACGTGACGCGTGAAGCTGAGAGCTGAGCTGCAGGTAACACAGCATGCACAGGAAAGCCCTGTATGCAGTGGGGGTTTCTTGAACTGCTGACCTCTTTCCTTGCTGCAGCCTGCTTCCTCCCCCGGAAGCGAATATTTCGTTTTCTTTTCTTTTTTCAGTATAAGTCTGTTATTGTTCCCAGAGACAAACCAAGTCGTACTTGTAATTCAGGATCTTGTTTCTAGAGCAGGGTAACTTAGGGCCTGCTGCGCTGCTCCCTCACCAGACATGTAGACACCGTCCAAAAGCTTTCGCATATTCTCGTTTTTAACTGTTGTGGCTTGCTGAATTTGAAACAAGTTCAAAATCATTTCCTTCAAGGATTAATTCATCCTCTTGGGCTTGAGAGACAGAACAAGCAACACCTGTCCTCATCTGAACCCGGCGGATGTATTTTTCACCCAAGAGATTTCGGATTTCAACCAAGACCCATTTCTCCTGGATAACGATGTTGATGGAGGAGTACACGGGCCTTATCTTATAGCCTAAGCCCAGTGTAACACCCTCAATCATGTTCTGGACATGACTGCGGACGGTTCTGACAGTGGCCAGTTCCTTTCTGTTACCCGACCATTTGTCAACCCGGAGCCTCTTCTTTTTCTTCCCGAGAAGACTCAGCTCTACATTGATGTGCTTGAAGTCCCTCTGCAGAGCTCCCCTGGGGCCCTTCACAATGACTGTGTGCCCCTCCAGAGTGATGTCGACAGTCTGATTGCTTAGGATGCTCTTCGTTCTTGCTGTAGACGGGGCAAAGGGAGCGGTGTGTCTTTTCTTAATAAACTGTCACTGTTTCTGCGGTAGCTAGGTTCCTCTGCTCAATTGCTTGCTCTGGAAACAAGAACCTAGAGCCTCACCAGGGGTGTCCTCTGAACCCCCACATCAGTCAAGCCACTCCATGTACTGTGTTTACTTTGTTGATTGCATCTGGAGGCCACACGAGGTGACGGGCCCATGCCACTTGTGGTCAGTGCAGGTGTGTGTCCTACAGTAAGGACATCAACCAACGAAGTTCTGAGAAGCCACCTTGTGGTTAAAGCACGCAGACTGCACACAAACGCGCAGAGGCAGTTTGGCGAGCTGACTTAGACACGAAGGCTTAGCTCTGTTTCCTGTCGCTCCTGAGACAGAAAACCTGTTTAGAAACTTAGTGCTCCAGGGTACAGGGATGAAGAACCTCTGAATCCAACTCACTTGGCTTTTTTTTTTTTTTTTTTTTAACGGTTGCTTAATAAGCAAATGCCTGCTGAAATGGAGTGTGTTCCTGTCCACAGTCTCCAGGCGCCTTGGCAGGCTGTGTGCTGTGGATTCTGCGAGAACTAGAAGGGACATCAGTCTTGGCGAGACTCATACGCCTTGTCAACAGAGAGACACACAGGCTCCTTAGTGCGGAGCTGGTGGTGCCCAGCCATCAGTCACAAGCTTAACAACGTGTGCACACACCTGCCTGAGGGACTGGCAAAGCCCGGAGCAATGAAGCCACAGACAACACTGACAGCTAACAAAGTTTGCTCACTCACCGAGCTGTGGGGAAGCGGGTAAGAAGGAAGACAGATACTTTATTCAAATGCACAGTGGCCAGGAATTTGGTGTCTCAGAAAAAGGGGAGGGGAGTTAATGAGCAAAGTCTACTTACTTTGAAAGTCATGTGAAAAGTATTACACACATCCTTTAAAAAGTTGAAGGCTCTCTTACTAAGAAATAGAGTATAGAGTCTTTTAAAACTAGGGCTGGAGAGAGGGCTCAGCACTTAAAAACACTGGCTGCTTTTTCAGAGGACCCAGGTTCGAGTCCCAGCACTCACATGACAGCTCACAACAGTCTGTAACTCCATTCCCAGGGGATCTGGCTTTTGTGTGCTACATGCAAATAGCATAGACACACATTGAGGCAAAACATTCATGCACATAAAGGTTTTTTTTAAAGAAAAAATATTGTATTATTATTTTTTAAAGATTTATCGTGTGTGTGTGTGTGTGTGTGTGTGTATGTGTGTGAATTTATGTGCATTGTGTGCATCCAGGTGCCTGAAGACACCTGGGACAAGAGTTATAGGTGGCTGTGAACCACCCAATGTGGGTGCTGGGAACTCAATCCATGTCCTCTGCAGAAGCAGCAAGTATTCCTAAATGCTGAGCTACCTCTCAGCCCTTTGTTATTATTTTCAAAAGTAGTAAGGTATATATGACGTTTAGCATCTGTATCAGTTACTTTTCTAGTGCTGTGATAAAATACTGTGACCAACTGGAAACAAGGTGTTCAAATGCCAGATATTATCACGGTCATCCCACTCACACCACTGAAACATCGTAAAGGATATTAAATATGAAATTCAGTGACAGGAAGGCCGTTTTCATACCACAAAAGTGAAACTGTATGAGAAACAGCGCCCCACTTTCTCCCTCCGCCCTGG
Organism: Psammomys obesus; assembly: GCF_907164565.1. NCBI lineage: Eukaryota > Metazoa > Chordata > Mammalia > Rodentia > Muridae > Psammomys > Psammomys obesus. The sequence continues at coordinate 14,256,138 of NW_026596088.1, read as the reverse complement.
GACACCATTGGAGTCTCTAGTTCTATGAACCTGATTTTTTTCTGGGAACCTTATGAAAGTAGAGTTATAACAGTCTGTCTTTTTGATAATTGCCTGGCTTTGTTTGGCATTATGTTCTGAAGGTTCCTAAATATTACAAGAATTCATTATATAAAATATCTCACATGGTATTTATTCATCTATATATCAGTAGACCCCACAGTTGCTTCTCTTTTGGTATTGTGGATGATGAACAATACCAGAGGTGCGAACTCTCTGAAGTCCTGCTCTGAGTCCTCTGGGCTATGTACCTATGCAGACAGTACTGTTGCATCCTATGGAGGAAGTGCTTTTTAAAGCACGCATAGTTTTGCAAAAGTCTTAAAGAGTGTATTCTTAAGCAGCAGACACCCCCAGGCTGGTAATCCAGCTGATTTCATCTTGAAACTTAGCTGGTACAAATGAGAAAGCCACCCCACAAGACCTTCGTAAGATCAAGTGGCCTCTGTGCTATTCACAGCGATTTCAGCTAATAGGGGTCCGATTGTGTTCTAGGCTTGCATTTGTGTGGGTCTCCCAGTCACGGGATCAAGTGTAAGAGATCCATAGTCTAACCCAGGTTTAACCCAGAGCACGGTCCAGGAAAACAACGCTGCACTTCAGGGCAGAAACAAAGAGAAGCTTCTTCAGTGAGCAGGGAGAAGAATCTGGGGTGCCAGATGTAACCTGCTTCCCTTATCTAGCCCACAGCCTCCTTCCTCTTCTAGCCGGATGGATGTGATGACAATTGAAAAAAAATATCTCCATATTTTCCTCAGTGGAGAAAATCATCTTTGCGAAATCTTGCAATGATGGCTTCAGCATTTCACGGTAATTTGCATCCAAAGTCCCACTCAGTCCAATTTAATTTCCTCCAAACAATATTCCTTAAATGGACTGGCAAGTCTTTGCTGTTCCTACCAGCTTCTAAAAGAACCACACTTCCAAGCCAATCAATATGGTATTGAAACTCCTCTCAGCTCAGTCAACCTCACTGCAGAAAGAAAGCTAGCATTCTACACACACAGAATGGCAAAGACTCAAGCACAGGCCTCATACTGTGTCTGAGAAGCAAGCAGCTGATACGCAATAATGTGGTGCCGGGTAGACTTGGAGAGAAAGAGTAGTGTTCCCTACAATGAAGAAAGGGCATGCTTGGGGTCAGGGCTATTCTACCCTGACAAAGCCGGGAATGGTCCAGAGATGGCATTGAAGACACTGTCTCGTTCACACACTCATTAATAGTATCACCTTTCATTACTGGGTAACAGCAGATAATGAAAATTAATCAAACAAAACCCCTTTTGATATAGTCCTCGGGAGTGATGTCACCAGCCTTGAATAGGTGACATGTAATGTAAATTCCCAGAAGGTCTCTCAAACAGATGCCAGCCTCCTTTGCTTGGAGCAAAGGCTAAGCATGCTTACTCACTTGCAGAATGTCTTTCCCACACCTGGAGCGACTGTTGCTTTGGAGTCCCTTACCTAAGAGTCGCTACGTTCTCAGCTCATAGCCCAGACCTCCACCAACCATTCGCCAGTCCCCGGAGCTGGAGAATGGAGAAGCACTTCCTCCCACCCTGCCTGAGCTCTGCTTTCTCCTTCCTGCCTGACGTATCTTTTTCTGACCTGTCATACACTCCCGCCATCTTCTTCTACAGATGTGTATCTTTGACATCTATGGTGCCAGATGGCCAAAGCACATTCTCGTTAAGAGTGCTTACATCTAGTTCTTAGATCTCCGTATGTCTGTGTCAAAGTTTAACGTATGTGAGACTCATCAGGGGAGGCTGGATGGTGGCTCATTAGGCAAAAACATGCAATCCTGACTGCCTGAGTTCAAACCCTGGAACCCGTTGTAGAGTTCAAACCCCTGGAACTCCACATGTGTTCTGTATCATGTGCGTGCCCTTGTTCACACAATCTCTCTCTCTCCCTCCCCTTCTCTCACACACATCCCTTAATAATAATGATAATAAAATTTTAAATATTGACTTTATAAAAAATAATCATCAGAAGAGACGGTCTTAAAGACAGACTTCTGGGTTTTTGGACAGGGATTTCCATTAATAGAGCCCAGTAAACTGCATTTTTAAAAGCACAATGCCAGGTTTTCCCTCACTTTAAGAAGCATATATGGGTTAATAGCCCAGCATTTTTTTCCCAGCTCTGGGCTCAGATGAGACACAGAAGGGTTGTCCATAAGGTGCATAAGAGTGGCTGTGCTCAGCTTCCTCTACCAGAGGAGCTGCAGTTTCTGTTAACACAGTTTGCCGAATTATTTTCTGGAGCTAATCATTACAAGAAACTGATTCAGTAAGTAAAATCCAGTCACGTGTTTGTGTGGCTCAGCATAATTAGGGACAGGAGCTCCTTTCTGGGGTGTTCCGGGCTGCTGCGAACCTTGACTGACAGACTGGAAAGGTAGAGAAAGCGCCAGAGACATGCCAACTTCCATAGAGCCGTGTGAGCTGGGAAACTAGCCAACCCCTCCCCTGTGACCCCGGCTTTCTCATGGTAAGAGCTATGCCTCACCTCTCTAGGTCTTAGGAAAGTAGCCCACTGGAAAAACTCCCACAGGCTCGAATGACGTGCTGCCTCTGAGAGCCAATGTGGGAATTTAACAAAGGCCTCTGCCACCCCTCTGAGAACTGAGGAGTATTTGGAAAGTGTCCCTGGAGAGAGAGGAGGGAAGCGGTGTTCAGCACACACTGTGGGACTCACGCTGCCTTCGCTCCCTCTGCCAGGAGCATCAGTATCTCACGAGCAGTGGCACAAAGTCCGAAGCTGCTGAAGGCTCCCTAGGATCAGGAAGCTGACACAGCTGTGCAGTGGCTAGGACCACAGAAAAGAGACGTAGGCAAGTAAGAGAGGGGCCTACAGGAGAATCAGCAGTGGGTAGTGATCCCAATTCCAGCGTCTCCACTTGTGCTACACTTTACAAAGATGTGCGTACTGGCACATACCTGTAATAATAACAGCATGTGTGAGGCGGGGGCAGTAGAATCACCTTGAGTTGAAGGCCAGCCTGGGCTACAGAATGAGACCCTGCCTCGAGCAAGCAAACAAGCAAAAAAAAAAAAAAAAAAAAAAAAAAGTTATTCATTGTGACTGAATAGTTCATAGATGACTAAATTCATATAAATTCATTACGACATGAGGCTAAATTTGACACCCCCCCCTGCAAGGAGCCATTGCTTTGAGCTGAGTGTTCATTAGGACCATTCTCTAGGCATGCCCATACAGGCGTCTGGACTCCTGGAGAACACAGAGAGCAGTTTTAGGTATATGCATATGTGTTCTGTGTGGGTCTTCTAAAATGCAAGCAAGATCCTGTCACATGAATCCTTCTGAAACTGGCATTTTGCACTGGCCAATACGTGTCGGAGACTCATTGTTGCCTAGACAAATAAATCTACTTTACCAGATTTAATTGCTGCAAACATTCAGAGCTGGGGGCAACTTCTTTTCTGTGGCGTCATCCCTTAATGGGTGAGTATTTGCATGGTCTCCGTTAATTTGCTACAAAACAGCCCCTGTGTGCCTCCTTCTGCTGTGCTTTATTTAGCGTTTGTTAGGCACATTTTATTCTAGAACCCTGGTTCATGCGATCAGACAGCCCACAGTCAGGTGGGTCTTTTTTCCCTCAGTTACTCATTGGCAGCACCCTCACAGATATGCCAAGAGGTGTATCTTTTTGGTGATTCCAAAGCCAGTGAAGTTGACAATAATTAACCTGGACATAGGCATTTTATATACTGTACACTGTTTTGTTCCGTGTGATGTCGACTTCTCATCCCTTCCTCAGATCAAAAGGCGGGGCTTACAAAACCTGTGGCAATTGTGATAGTGTGGTCAGATTCCCTAAAACTGAAATGAGAGATGTTTTGAGCCACTCTGTGGGTGCTGGGGACCGAGCTCTGGTTCTGTGCTAGGGTAGTAAGCACTCTTAACTCTCTTAACTACCTAGTCACCTCTCCAGTCCATGTGACGTATAGTTTTATGTTCCTGAACAACAGGATGAAGGGATGCGTTCGGAGACATGCAGCAGTTCGTGCATCTGTCATTGTGCGAACATCGCAGACTATGCTCATGCAAACCTCAGTGGAATAGCTGATGACTCTCTCTCTCTGGCTCTCTCTCTCCCACTCTCACACACAGACACAGACACCTACGGCCACTAGGGTTATGAGAGACAGAATAACACAAGATAAAACCAAGCATAGGCGAAAGCCTTGCCACGGAGTGATACGGTAAACAAATGTCTGAGCTGCTGCCTGCACAGGACAGGGTGCTGTTCTGCAGCCAACTGTGTTTTTGTAAGTACAAGTTCAGTCTAAAATAACAATCGTGAGTTTGGTACACTAAGAACACAAACCATAAACGCCAGGCAAACATGGTTGTTAATTTCCATTACCAAGGAGCAGCCGTACGCGTTTTGCTTTTGTAGCACGCAGCATGGCAGGCCTGTTTACATCGACACGTGACCCGAGTAGCTTGTGACAATCTGAGGATGGCTACAGCCTCCCTAGGTAGCCGGGATCTTTGCGCTCCTCCATTCCGCCCTTGTGGGACCACCACCCCACTGTGGTCTGTCCTTGGCGGGAATGTCATTATGCAGTTCGTGACTGCACACTCCTCTTCTGGCTCACCAGCTCCTGGCGTGAAGCCATTGTAGTCTTTGTCATTTCCTAAATGATTTAGAGCAAGAAGAGCATTTATGGGGGCAGACAGTTTGTTCTTTTGTCCTTGGCTCTTGAAAGTAGCTCCAGAGTGGTGACAGCGATGGACAAGCTTCTGTTTTTTGGGAGCCCTTGCGAGCACCTGTGAGGTGATGCGTTGGGAAGCCTCTAGAATGAATACTCAATGGGAGGGACAGCTGGCTGGGAGGACCCAGCCAGACTCACAGGGCCTCGACTCCCCAGCCTCCCGGGCTGAGGTTGACCACCACGGCCCGATGCCTTCATCCGTCAGACGCCTATCCAATGACATTCCCACAGGTCTTCCCCAAATGATCATGTTGGAGAACTTTGGACAGCTGAATGCATGGAGGTACTTGGAGGGTGACATGGAACCACCCCACTTCTCCTACATCCTGCCCTGCACCCCTCCATCTGACCCTCAGTTCAAGCCTGGACGTGTGGTTATCATCTGAGGGAGGGTAGGAGGCAGTCTTAGGGACGGAGCTCTCAAGCTGAGTTCTCTTCAGGTGGCTAGTGTCAGGATGAAATTGAGTTAGAAGGTGCTTGGCTGCCGTCTGCTGCAGAACTGCTTGCTTGCTTAGTGGGTGGGAGCCCTTTTCTCCAGATACCCACTTCTGCTGAGAGGATAGGACAGTTTGTTTTATTCCTTTATTTACTGGACTAACCTCTAAAACCCACTCTCTGAAACACTGCTAAGAGACCATGCTCATAACTCCTTGATTTGTTTCTATAGGCAATGTAGCATGAGTGAGATTTTTTCTTTTTCTTTTTTTTTGAGACAGTGTTTCTTTGTCCTGGAACTTACTCTGTAGATCAGGCTGGCCTCGAACTCACAGAGATCCACCTGCCTTGCCTCCTGGGTGCTAGGCTTAGTCTTGCACCACCACTGCCTGGCTCAGTGGGATGTTCTTTTAAGGGTCTTCTAGCCTGCCACTCCACCCCTCGTGGCTCTATGGTCCCCATACTGTATGATGGTGCTAAGTGAAGATCTGGCCATGTTAGTAAGCTCTACGGTGGGAAGGATCTCAAGCTGGCCTCACGATTCTCTGCTACTTCCACTCCCCTCATTGCTCTGGTGACTGATACATCACACAAAATGATCGTGTGGATATAGTTAAGGCAACTGTTTCGGTTAGGGTCACTGTTGCTGTGACGAAACACCATGACAAAAGCAACTTGGGGGGAAAAGGGTTTAGTTCACTCACAGTTCCACGTTAAGCATGCCATAAAAAACAACAAAACAAAACAAACAAACAAACAAACAAAAAAACCAGCGAGGGCAGGAACTCAAGCAGTGCAGGAATCTGGAAGGAGGAGGGTGCAGGCTTGCTCCATGGGGCTTGCTCAGCCTGCTTCCTTATAGACCACCTACCCAGGAATGACTCCACCCACTAGGCTGGGCCCTCCCTATCAACCACTAATTAAGAAAATGCCTTACAGGCTTGCCTGCAACCTAATCTCATTTTCTCAATTGAGGCTCCCTGCTCTCTGATGACTTTATCTTGTGTCAAGTTGACATAAATCTAGCGAGCGCAGTGACTAATCAGTCTACCCAAATAGAGTCTCTCCAGGTGGGTCTGCTTGATGAAGGCAGCCTTTTACAAGTGGCATTTTCTTTCAAAGCCGGTAAAGGATGATGCCAGGACGATTAGGTGCCAAGAGGACTGGGTGGTTCTGACCTGCCATACTGCTGTAAATGCTACATGGGAAGAATCTACGAGGCTAAGAGAGGTTCTGATGAAAGCCACCATGTAGGTGGTGACTTCAGTGCTTCAGGGGGAGGGAACATAGTGTCCTTCCTCAGTGTTTCTGGAAGCACACCTGAACGGGTCGGAAGTAGCTTTCCTCTCCGTCCTGAAGCAGCCTACGGTTGGCTTGGAACACCCTGAGCAGTCAAGCCAAGTACAAACTGTGACCTTCAGACAAGTGAAACCATGTGCAAGTGTTGCTTTCAGCTACCAAGGAAACGACAATTCATTTTACAGCAATGCAAAACATCCCTCCCAGGTTCTAACCGGTCAATGAAAACTTCTGCTGTAGACTTAACAGAACCTGACATCTGATCCTTACGGCTGTTACTTCTAAAATTATCACCATCCTTACAGATGAGATTCAAGGAGGTTTCCTATTTTTCTTAAGGTCCCAGTAAGTAAAAGCATCCCGCACAAGCAGCCAGCATCTCCTCTAGGCTTCCAACACATTCAAAAGCACACCCGTGGAACTAAAGACCCCTCCTGACCTGCTTCCTGTTAGTTCACCCTTGTCGGGTACTTATTCACTTAACTCTTTGAGGCCAGAGACTGCCACGCTCTGTTGATTCTTCGGCTCCGCACATCAGCTCCTTCCGCCTGCCATGAATATCCCTGATGGGGAGCCTTTGCAGACTCTTCCAGATGAGGACTCCCCTGCTGTGCAGCTTCCTGGGTGTCCCCCCCCAACACACGGTGACTCCCCTGGTCAGAACTCGGAAGGCCTGGCGTCGGAAATGTTTACTGAGCCACCGGGAGCTCCTGCCAGAGACTCACGTCCGTAGCCCTGGACTTAGAGCACAGTGGGAATCCAGAAAACGTTCTGGGAAGGAATCATTCAACCGACAAAAGCACTTTTCAAGAAGTAACGAGACATCTAAGGTCTTGAGAGAGGGGAGTGAGGTCTCCCAGCAGTCAGATGTGTGCTTTCCAGGACAAGGCCAGAGCAAGCCTTGCTCTAAGAGGGTTTCAAGCTTCACGTTGTGGCTTTGGGTTTCTTGTGTTCTGATACTTGACTTTTAGCATTTCCGGACTACATAGCAACGGCCTCAGTACCCCCACTGGAATTAGGACTGGCCATCAATTTACGTTTGCCCCCAGGTTCCCACTGTAACAGTTTTTCTGTCAAGAAGTCTGTGGGGAGTGGAAGGGCGAGGTGGGGATCTACAAATCTGACCTATGGGGAACTGTGTACCATCCTCAGACCATTGTACATGTGCTCATGGACCCCATTGTGTCTGAGGAAGACAAGAAGGTTTAGAAGCAGCCCTTACAAATCTGAGCTGGTGGATCACAACATCTCCATTAGAAACTATTGGGTGCCTCAGTTTCCCCGCCTGTGCAAAGTGCAGTTAATATACAGAGGGCGCTGAAGGACCAAGACCACGCGCATCTGGGGGCTCTGGAAAAGGGTTAGTCGGGTTAAGGTGTTTCCAAACAGCTCTAGACGCAAGGCAAGGCGAGGGAGGCGCAGAGCTGATGCCCGGCGAGGTGCGGGCTCCAGGCTTTGTAGCAGAGAGGTCCCGGAGTCCTTCTTTGCTCAGGGTGGATAAAACTCTTTATCGGACGCCAGTAACCCGAGCCAGGGGCTGAGCCGGCGGCGGGGCTGGGAGGGGCGAGTCTGGGCGCCGCGCCTGCGGTGCTCTCAGCTCAGGGCGCTGGGGGCGGGAAGAGGTGGAGTCAGGTGGGGGAGGAGCAAAACCCGGAGGCCTCGGGCACCGCGGGCAGAGCCAGAGTCGCTGGAACCCAAGCCCAGGCGTCCCAGTTGCGTCCCAGTTGCGCCATGGATCCTTCAGAGAAGAAGATATCGGTGTGGATCTGCCAGGAGGAGAAGCTGGTGTCCGGCCTCTCTCGCCGCACTACCTGCTCGGACGTTGTTCGGGTGCTTTTGGAGGACAGCTGCCGGCGGCGCCGCAGGCAGCGGCGGGGCCAGCGACAGGGGGCGGCGGAGGACCCCTCCGGTCCGTTGGAGCTGCCCGATCCCCCGGACGAAAACGACGACGAGGAGGACGACGACGCGCTGGCCCAGGGCGTGCTGTGTGGTCCCCCGCACTGCTACTGCATCGTGGAGAAGTGGCGCGGCTTTGAGCGCATCCTGCCCAACAAGACGCGGATCCTGCGCCTCTGGACCGCCTGGGGCGACGAGCAGGAGAATGTGCGCTTCGTGCTGGTGCGCAGCGAGGCGTCGCTGCCCAACGCCGGGCCGCGCAGCGCGGAGGCGCGGGTCGTGCTCAGCCGCGAGCGCCCCGGCCTGACCCGGGGAGCCCCGGCGCGGCCCAGCCTGGCCCTGACCCAGGAGAAGCAGCGGCGGGTGGTACGCAAGGCCTTCCGCAAGCTGGCCAAACTCAACCGGAGGCGCCAGCAGCCGCCGCCGCCGTCGCCTGGCTCGTCCGCGTCGTCCGCCGCCTCCTCCTGCTCGTCGCTCCCTCGGACCCACGAGGGCGCGTCGGTGGAGCGCATGGAGACGCTGGTGCATCTGGTGCTGTCGCAGGACCACACCATCCGCCAGCAGGTGCAGCGGCTCCGGGAGCTGGACCGCGAGATAGACCGCTACGAGGCCAAGGTGCACCTCGACCGCATGCGGAGGCACGGGGTCAACTACGTGCAGGACACCTACCTGGTGGGCGCCGGCCTCGACCTCGACGGACCGGCGCCTGAAGACGAGCCCGAGGCCGGGACGCGGGCGGACGAGGGGCCGGAGGCGGCGGCGCCCCTGGACGGCGAGGCGCAGGCGGCGGCGCTGGAGGAGCTGGCCCGGCGCTGCGAAGACCTGGCGCGGCTGCAGGAGGAGCGCGCCCAGCAGGAGGAGTTGCTGGAGCGCCTGTCCGCCGAGATCCAGGAGGAGCTGAACCAGCGGTGGATGCGGCGGCGCAGCGAAGAGCTGGCGGCCAGAGACGAGCCCCCGGAGCCCGACGGCGGCCCGGATGGCGAGCTGCTGCTGGAGCAGGAGCGGGTCAGGACACAGCTCAGCACCAGCCTTTACATCGGGCTGAGGCTCAGCACGGACCTGGAGGCCGTCAAGGCGGACTTGGATTACAGCCAGCAGCAGAGGGACAGTAAGGAGCGCGAGCTGCAGGGCCTCCTCCAGACTTGGCGCACTTTTGAGCAGACGGTGGTGCATGACGGGGCTCTGGGTTCCGGTGGACCCTCTCAGGAACCTCAGCCTCAGACCTGTGCAGAAATGTGGGTGGACCAGGCCCGGGGACTAGCTAAGAGCTGTCCCGGCAACGATGAAGACTCGGATACCGGGCTGAGCTCCATGCATAGCCAAGACTCGGACTCGGTACCCCCAGTGTGTGAATCCCTCGTGTAGAAGTTGTAGGGAGTGACCCTTGACACTTGCAGCGCGCGCTGGCCCGGCCTGCTCAGGGACACGAAATGAGGCCGTGGGGGGTGAGCTCAGAGTCTCGGGATGGGTCTGGAGAGTGGAGGGGGTGCCTGTCAGGCAGCGTGCTCCTCTGACTCAGGGTGAGTGTGGGGGACAAGGAAGCTCTAAACCTCCTCAGCTTTAGAGGGAAAGGGAGTCAGGAGGTGAGAACCCCTCCCTATTTAAAAAAAAAAAAAAACAAACAACAAAACACGTTAGGTAAATCGACAAGGTCCAAGCCCATTTTCAAAACAAGAATAAAAGAAAGAAAGAAAAACATTATGGACATGTTTACCACTCCTCTGTATGGGAAGGACTGCTGACAGCTAGAACTATGGTCTGTGGCATAAAGTGCTGTTAAAAGAAAACACTTGGATGAAAAGGAAATTCCTTGAATGTTAATTGTGACTGGAAACGTGTTAAAACTAGCCAAAGAGGACGCACTAGTTGGTCTCTGCCTTGCTTAACATCTTTGATAAAACCCATAGGCATCAAAATCCTGGCTGTTTACATTTCTTCAGGTTTGGGAATTACCCGTCTGCTAAATCATTTGCCTTTTATTTCTTCATTGAAAAGCCAAACTGCATTGAAATCTAAGGCTGTGTCTTCCTACTAAATACAACGTGTTAAAAGCTCTCCACCCCCACCCAAACATAGCACTTTGAGTTTTAAAATTCTGGCCTACGTAATCTGGGTGAAAATGTAACCTGGCTCTTTGGGGTGTGTTTCTGCAGAGGCAGAGGTGCTGTCTTCTAGTTCATGATGCCCAGTCATTGACTCAATTACAGCTCAGGAGAAAGGGAAGTTGCAGAATGAAGCACAGCCCACTTTGCTGTTTAAAAGAACGTCAGTGTCGACTACAAGTTGAAAGCAAAGATCTTTACATAGTGTTTAGCTGTTAAATCCAGCTCTGTGATTTAAACCAACCATGACCTTTCATGAATTTTATGCAGACCCAAGTCCAACTTTAGTTTCGTTGGCCGGAGATAAGGTTCTGGTTCAAGTAAACTGCAAATGCCAATTAACTTCAAGTGCAAACAGTAGGGTTTACTAGCTAAGGCCCCCAAAGAGGGGAGAAAAATGAAGCAATCCAATAGGCCACTGTGGGTAAACAAATAGATTAACCATAGCACGGAGCCATGGTAAAAGCACATCAAAGTGAGTTAAGAACTTGAGGTGCTCCTGCCTGGCCGCGCCCCTCTGCACGTGGCAGGGGAGATATAAGGGTGACATTGTCTTCTGTGGTTGGTGTAATTGTTCCAGGTATTTCAATTAAAACTTATCAGTTGTAGTTAGCTGTCGGGCCAGTGGAAGGAGCCTGCTGGTCCATTTCCCTGTGGAGCTAGGTACTTTCTGAGGAATGTGGATCTAATCTGTCCGGAGGAGGCATTAACAATGGGGTGTGTGTGTGTTGCCAGAGGTACAGAAGGCTGGTATCAACTGAACTAGCAAGGGGCCTACTCCCATTCCCACAGTGACGTGCAAAGGTAAGTTCCGAGGCCTTGGGATTCATAGCTGTTTCCTTCCTTGTGGGATCAGCTGTCTGAGTGTCCCCAACAGGAGCTCTTGACATCACCATTGGAGCGTCTTTTTCACTGACTGTCCCAACACTGAAGCTGCTTTGGAATTATAACACAAGTGACTGTGCTCAGATTTTCAAGTAAAATCAAAATGAAAAGGCAATTCTCTTAGTTGATGCTTTTTGAAAGACCTTATTTGGTGAGGTTACATTGATGTTGCTTAGTTTCCTCTGATGCCGAAAACATCCACACACTTACTTGGTCCTGTGGCATCATTCAAAGGAGGGAGCAAAAGAGACTGCCTGTCCTCAGACAATCGTTTGATTCAGTAAGTGCAAAGCTTAATGACAGCCTTCCTTTAGAGGCAGAGGTAAAATCCTCATTAGACTGTGACAAATGCCACCTGTCTGAATGGTTTATGCTGGCAATGGGCTGACCTGGTGGTTTTTTTTTAAATTATTGTGCTTTTATTTTTTTTTTTCCTTCCCCCTAGGGTTGTAGGAGAGGTGGTTCTTGGACGTTTATTAACTCAGAAAGAACATAGAAGTTGGCAGAGCGTGGCTGCCTGGCAGAAAGGAGCTGTTTTTCTTTTGACTATTATTATTTTAAACTTTGATGGGTAGCTGACGTCAGCAAATATGCCCAAAACCTGCAAAGCAAATATGCCACATCACAGGAGGAAGGCCTGCGGGGGTTTTGAGAACATTTCTCGTCCCTACCACCTGAAGATGTTTTCCTACTTAAAATTTTTCAGGCAGCCTGGGGCTTTGCTTATAACACAGGGCAGGCCAGTCTGCTCCCTTTTTCCTTTTGTTCTAATTCTATTCCTAAAATGTACACTCTTCGTGAGCAGGAGAAAGGAGAATGGGGGTGGAGGAGCGGGAGGAGAGGCAATAGCTTCTTTTGTGAAAAATCCTTGTCACAGCCATCTTTGTAGGCTCAAAGTCTCATCGATGCTGAGTGTGTTCCACTTGCCTGCATATGGGTAGTTCTCGGGACACTAGGGAAGAGACAACATTGCTGGCCCTGGCCCTGGGACAGGAACTCCTGCCCTCTGCTCGTTCGCAGGGCCATGACAGTCCAGCAAGCTTGAGAAAAGAACAGCGTAAGGCCCCTGCCCAGCCAGCTCCATCTTTCTCCTGGAATCAGGACAACCCGTTGTGCGTTTGTTCCTGTGCGTCCCATTCACTGTGCTCTTCCAAACCCAAGATTCCATATGGCCTCACCGCGTTTACTTCCTTTCATAAAATGTGGTTATTAGTTCCATGAGATGATGGCTTCGAGGGTAAAAGCTGCTTAACACCAAGCCTGACAACTGGGGTTTGATCTTCAGGCCCCACAGGGTGGGAGGAGAGAACTGACTCCTGCAGGTTGTCCTTTGATCTCCACAGAGGGGCCTTGTCATGGACCCGTGACCACACACACACACACACACACACACACACACACATATTTAAGAAAAGATGGTTGTTATCATTACCATTATTTTCTTCCTAAGAAAAGCTGCATAGCACAATCTTGACGAAAATGTCTGAAAACACCGTGAATTTTGGAAAGAAAAAAAAAAAGCCACACCCAGTCTCTTATCACAAAAAGAGCTTGTCACTCTTTGCCAAACTTTGCCAAAGTTCCCTAGAGGACTTTTTGTCCATTTTGAAGCTTTCCTAGTTTGCTCTGTTGTTACACCTAATTCTAATAGGCTTGTATGCATGCTTTGACCCCCAACCACTCACAAGCAGGTCCATTCAGCTGGTAAGAGCTTCATGGTTTCTGGGACAGCTCACATTATCCCCCCCCCCGGTAACTGTTGTAAAACAACTTGGTGCTAACCCCCTTTACCCCTTTACGAACACATCTGCTTTGGAAATTCACCTTCCCCGACTCCCAAAGATTTCCAGGAAGAGAATTCTCACATTAAAGAGCAGACATATTTATAAGCTTCATGCTTATTGCCACGCTGCTTTTCAAACAGTTTATTCTAATTAAACTATGCATAAGAGTACCCATTTTATCCTAGATGTTGTTAGCTATTGCTTTCTTGTTGTTATTAAAAAAAAAAAAAACAAAAACAGTTTCGTCAAAATTAAGTCACGTGGCCTCAAAATCAGGGCCTCCTGAACATCCTACAATATCTTTGTAACAAGGTGGGTCAGCTGGTAGACCCTCCTCGGATGCACCTCAGAGACTCATAGCCATAGAGCTCATGTGTAAATGCTCAAGGCCCTGGCTTCGCTCCAAAGCTACAACAACAAGGACAAGAGCCTTTACTTAGGGGAGTTAGGAGGACATGGTATGGGGTAGAGTTGCCCAGCAGGTAGGAGCCCTGGGTTTGATCTGCAGCATTATGTAAAACCAGGCTTAGTGGTTCATGACTGTAATCCCAGCATTCAACAGGTGGTAGGGAAGAGTCAAAGGTTCAAAGTCATACAATGAGTTTGAGGCCAGCCTTGGCTACATGAGGCCCTGTATTAAAAATATAAAAAGAGGAGCAGGAGGAAGAGGAGAGGAGGAGGGAGGAGGAAGAAGAGGGCATAGTGTTCTCTTCATTTTTTTTCATCCTTCTCTGGAAAGATTTACCTGCCAGCAATCTTGTCTCCCATCAGAACTGGCCAATGATATGAAAGTAGGAGGGGCCAACACTCCATTGGAGTGGGACGGAGAAGATAACAGAAGAACTAGAGTTACAAAAACAAGCAATTATCTTTTTCAAAATCTCAGTCTAGCGGAACAGTGATTCTTAGAAGGTGATGTCATGAAAACATTTGTGTTTCTCTTTACACACCTCTACCAAAAATTAAACCTAAACACAGTAAACACACAGGCCAAGTTGCTAATTAACAGCTGCTAGCAGTATATAGGGTTGTCTTTTTTTTTTTTTTTTTTTCCTAGCTAGGGTACTGCACTTGGGCTCATTCTTAAATTCTTTTTAATTTTGATTTTTGATTTCCATGTATTGTTCAGTTCTTATTCCCTCTTTTTTTAAATTAATTATAAATTATAAATTAATTCTTTATTTCGGGAGGGGCACATGCCTTAGTATGAGTATGGAAATCAGAGGACAATTTGCTTCTTGCACCTTATGGGTCCTGGTGGAAGTCGGATTGCTGGGTTTGGCAGCAAGCCTCTTTTCCCACCTAGCCGTCCTGCCAGCCCATCCTTAAATTCTTGAAAAAGGAGGTGAAGTTACCAGCTTGGAAGTGTTTGCCCAGTGCACCTCCTCACAGGAAGGACAGAGAGTGAGTGGGGTGCCAGTGTTGCCTGAATTCTTCTAAGAGGCTACATCGTAGGGTGAAATATAGAGTATTTCCCTTGTGGGGTGGGCCTTTTGACTCTCCACCTTTTACAAAGAAGCTAAGTGTGTTTTCTGATCACTAGTTGACGTGAGTGCCAGGCGTGACGATACACACTTTTAATGGGAGCACTTGGGAGGCGGAGGCAGGTGGATCGCTGTGAGTTCGAGGCCAGCCTCGTCTACAAAGTGAGTCCAGAACAGCCAAGGCTACACAGAGTAACTCTGTTGGGGGCTGGGGGGAGCTGATATGAGATTCTAGCCCAGCCTGGCCTTGCAGCCAGCCTGCTTTTGAACACGCCAGACACCTGCACATAGAGCTTGGCAGACCTGCGAGAAAGCCCTGGAGAGGCTCTGCCGTTAGCAAGGTCTTGTTTGGTTGTTTTTCCCAGGGAGGTGGAACCACTTCCCCCATATCCCAGAGCCAGTAATTATCTATCAAGTGAAGATTTAGCACAAGACAGAGGTGAGGCGTTCCTAGCAAATATTTGAGTGGCTATGAGAAATAGAAAGAGGGACAGGCATAGTGGCACACACCTTTAATCCCAGCATTTGGCAGGCAGAGGCAGGTGGATCTCTACGAGTTTGAGGTCAGCGTAGTCTACAGAGTGAGTTCCAGGACAGCCAGGGCTACACAGAGAGACTTTGTCTCAAAAACAAAAGCAAATAAACACACAGAAGAATAAAAAGAAAGAAGCGCGCGTGCACACACACACACACACAGAGAGAGCGAGAGAGAGAGAGAGAGAGAATATTCTTATAAAAATTAACACAGGACATATTAATACGGAGGTTTTGACTGAATGCCCCAAGGTGGTTTACAGAGCAGAGTTGAAGTCCTTGGCGGCAACAAACCAAGCTGAGCCAGAGCTGTCTCTAGCTCTTCAGTTTTATTGACAGGGGCCTCATGCAGCCCAGCCCAGCTTTGAACTCCCTATGTAGCCAAGAGTGACTCTGAGCTTCGACTCCCTGGCCTCCAGGTGAGTACTGGAATGGAACACTAGGCCAGCTTATGTGGTGCAGGACATAGAACCCAGGCCTTCCTACATACTAGGCAAGTACTCTACCAACGAAGCCACACCCCGCTCCACCCAGCTGTTTTAACTGGGTCTTTTCTGGTGAGCTGCCACTTGCAGGAATGTTAGGAAAGGGCAAGGGCAAGAGTTACTTCGTCCCCCCAAGACCGTTCCCATGCATTTAAACCTGTGCACCTGGCTTAAGGATGTCCTTAGCCACGAGGCCTCCACGTGTGGACGTAAGGCCTGAAGACCACTGTTCCATGTTCAGCCTTCTCATCCACTCCTTTGTAAATCATTTAGATACTTGTAAGATGTCCCCAGAGCTTTTAGGATGGCACCCACATTACTTAGCAGGATTGAAGTTGTTGGTTTTCCATCTGAAGGCCCTTTGCTCAGGCCAACATGACCCTCAGGATAAAGACTAAAGAACTGAATTGATCCTAATTCTTCATTCAGTCATACTTCAACGTCCAATCACGGCCAAGGACACTCCTTTATCCTATCTGACTCCACCGAATGTTCCCTGTGTCAGCCGGCATTCCATTACTGTAACAACATACTTTGAGAAACCAACTTAAAGAGAGAAAAGGCTTATTTGGGCACCCAGTTTTGGAGGTTTCAATCCAGGATCAGTTTTGGACCAGTGTATAAAAAGCACATTGTGTCAGGGATGTTGTGATGGAACAAACAGTCCAATCTCATGCCAGGAAGTAAAAATGAGAACAGAATAGGAAAAGACCAGAGTCCTATAATCTCTGAGGACATTACTCCCATGACTCAAATTCTTCCTTTAAAAGTTTTCACAACATCCCAATAGCAATAAAATGGGCCCAGAGCCTTTTGGGGGTCACTGCAGGTCTAAATTAAGAGTCTCTGATGGTTCATCAACTTGAAGGTTCTAGGCCAGTGGTCCTCAACCTTTCTAACGCTGTGACAGCTAATACAGTTTCTCATGTTGTTGGGACTCCAAGCATAAGATTATTTCTGTGGCTACTTCATAACTGTAATTTTCTGACTGTTATGAATTATAAACATCTGTATTTTCCAGTGATCTTTCCATCCCCCAAAGGAGTTGCAAGCCTCAGGTTGAGAACCTCTGCTTTACATTCTAGAGTCTAGAATCACCTGTGAGAGAAGCCTCTGGGTGTGACTGAGAAAATGTATATTGGGCTCTTGGTGGGAATGGCATTCTGTATGTTCCTTCCAGGATCATTGGCCTAGAACGTGGGTTCAAGGGCCCATGTCATTTCTCTAGCTGTTCTGTTGGAAAGAAGTCTGTTAAAGATTCCTAATGCTAACTGTAGAGCTATTTATTGTAGAACTGTTTCCTCCCTCCAGTTTTGTTGACATTTGCTTCATTCTTTAAGATTCTGATACTGGGTGAGTTCATGTTTATAATTGTTATGTCTCTCTCTCTCTCTTTCTTTTTCTTTTTTTTGTAACAGATTTTGACTTAAGGTCCATATTGCTTGCTATTAACTAAGCTACCCCAGCTCTTGTTTGATTACTATTTATGTGCCACATATTTTTCTATTATTTCACGCTTAGCACACATTTTTTTGTGTGTGTTTGAGTCTAAAATGAGCTTTTCTTTATTTGTTGAGACACCATTTCTGTGTGTTTATTTATCTAATTATTTACATGGATTTGGGGTTTCACTAGGTTGCCCCTTGGAGGTCTGGTCTTGAATATCTAAGTTCAGGTGAACTCCCCCCCCCCCTCATTCTCAAAAATAACTGGGACTGCATCCCCATGTCACTATTTTGGGATAAAACAGTCATTTCTTAAAATCACTGACTTTAAGCCAGGTACTATGGCACACTCCTGTCCTCCCAGGACCTTCAAGGCAGAGATAGGAGGATCAAGAGTCCAGGCTAACACCGTGCAGTGGCTGGTTTTATGTCAACCTGACACAGGCTCGAGTCATCTGTGAGGAGGGAACCTCAGTTAAGAAAACGTCTCCATAAGATTAGGCTGCAGCCCAGCCTGTAGAGCCTTTCTCAGTTAGTGATTGGTTGGGGAGGCCCAGTTCAACAATTGGGATACCTCTCTCTGGGCTGGTGGCCCTGGGTTCTGTAAGAAATCAGGCTGAGCAAGTCATGGGGAGCAAGTGAGTAAGCCCCCCCCCCCCATCATGGCCTCTGCATCAGCTCTTGCCTCCAGATTCCTGCCCTCACTGCATTTGGTGATGAACTGTTATATGGAACTGTTAGTGAAATAAATCCTTTTCTCCTCCAAGTTGCTTTGGTTATGGTATCTCATCACAACAATAGTAATCTTCACTACAACACTTGGGCTACATAGGAAGGTCCTATCAAAATAACAATAATAGTAATAACAATAACAACAACAATACAGTGTGTACACCAGAACTACTCTGTTGGTAATTTCTGTCGGCTGCTCTCCTGCCTGCTTGTAGACCGTGCTTCCTTGCCTCTTTGCATGCCTCTGCGGACATTTTATTCATTAGCTTTTCCTTCTAACTTTTTTTTTTTTGTCAGATTCTTCATTTTCTACTATAATCTCTGCTTCAAGCAGTTGTAATGTTAACAATTGTCTCTAACCATTCTTGACCAACACCTGCTGGGGAAGGGGTCAGGTGAAATAAATACCAGCTACAGAGGTGAAAGGATGGTGACGCTCAGAGAAACCCATCCAGTCCCCTATAGTCCTTCTTGAGGTGCTGTTTTGCACTCTAATTGCTTGCAGGGCTGCTGTTTTGCATTGTGATTGCAGGGCTGCCTCGTTGCACTGTGATTGCAGAGCTGCTGTTTTGCACTGTGATTGCAGGGCTGCCTGTTTGTACTGCGATTGCTTGCAGGGATGCAGGGGGTTTCCTTGAGTTTCTGGGGGTATTGGTCTTCAAGGCTTCTGTGGAGCTGGGGGAGGGGGATGGGAATAGTGTAGGTGCAAACACCAGAGAGCAAGGTATGCTGGATTGCCTCATTCTATTAGTTCCTCCCTCCCTTCCCTCCTCTCTCTCCCTCCCTCCCTTTCCTCCCTCCTTCCCTGCTCCTTTCTTTTGATGAAGGGTCTCATTACATAGGCTCAGACTGACTTCAAACTTGTGAAGTCCTCCTGCCCAAGTTCTGGGGTTATGGGTCTCTTTGGTTTGTTAGGTTGTTGGAATCTGCAGAATTCTGGGAGATTTCTTGTTATTTTTTTCTGACAAGTGCATTTTGGAGGTTCTCACTGTGCCCCTCTCTGCTACCACACCAAACAGGATGTTTTCTGTTTGTCCTTTCGTTGGATGGATAGAATTTTCTTTGGCCAGTTTTGAAAGTGGTGTCTTTAATTTAGCTCTTCTGTTTCTCCAGACTTACCAAGAACCATACTTACATTTTTTTTCTCTCCCACCAATTTAGAAACTTATCAAACCTATGTTTGCCTTTAAGCAAGAGAAGACCCATTTACAACCAGCTCTCTTGTCTCTAGTTTCTCTCTTTTCATAACGGTTTTGTTCTCAATTTTAGTTCTAGAAAGTTGTCCCTAGCTGGTGATAGCCTCTATCAGTACCTTTTACTGAGATTACATGAGATGTATGCACTACCCTGAACAAAATGGTAGCTTTACATTGCTGAGTCATTCAAGTCAAAACTAAGATAACAAGGCTGAGAAAGGAGGCTTCATGGGTAACACACCTGCATGCAAGGGTGAAGACCTGAGGTCATGTCTCCAGGACCCACATGGAGGTGCACATCTGCAGTCCCAGTGCTCTTACAGGGAGCTGGAGCTGGAGGCAGGAAAATCTCCGCAAGCTCCCACATAAGCTACCTCAGAGGAGGCAGCAGTGAATAAAACACCCTGCCTCAGAAAGCTGGAAAATGAGCACTTGAGCACTGACACCTGAAGCTGGCGCGCGCGCGCGCACACACACGCACACGCACACGCACACACACACAAATAAGTAATATAATGAAAAAATTTTTAAAGGTTCTGGTTTGGAGATTTGTCTGTTTCTTTATTGACACAGTGGCACTGGCTGGCCTGGAACTTACTGTGTAGAACAGGCTGATTTCAAGGCTTGCTTGCTTCACACTGAACTATCCATCTGCCTCTGTCTCCCAAGTCCTGAGAGATATTAAGGTATGCCTTGCCTGGTCCTGGGCTTTTAAAATAGATCCAACCCATCACCTTCACATTTTCAAAATAACAATCCCACTCTTAAGAACCTCTCCCAACACTTGCCCATGTAAGAGTGCAAATTCACAACCCTCACGGCCTCAGTGTATCAGGGGAAGAGATGAGAGACCATCTCAGTGGGAAACTGGTTCCACAGACTGTTATGATCGTATTATTTTCATTGTACGGCTTCTGAAGTCACACAGGTCTGCACGGAGAGCATGGAAGGACTTTTCTGCTATAGTGTTGAGCAAGAACATAAACCGGTGGGAGTGACAGATCCACCCCCGGGTTCTGAAGCTCTACAAACTAGCGTTTCTTAGCATTGTCCTCTGAAAGGGAAGGGTCTCAAGACTTGCACACCAGCCCAGAGCACCTCTCACTCCTACGCTGTGGCATCTAAGTGTCATTTTTCTATGAAAAGAGGAAGGGCCCTGAATCTGACTGATTCAGAATCTAAGGCACAAAGAAGCTGAGAGGGACTCTGGCCTCCCAGGTGCTGGAAAGCGAGGGGACTTATTGACTTTATAGTTGGCAATGTTAAGGTGCTTACTGCCGATGGGGGGGACCTGGGTTTGATTCCTGGGGTCCACATGGTAGAAGGAGAGAATCAGTTCCTGCTTGTTGTCCTCTGATGGCCACACCATCACCACAGTGCCTGAGCAATCCTACCCTTCCACACAAAATAAGTAATTGTAAAACAAAACAAAACTTGTTTATGTCTACAGAATTTTGGGTCAACCTAAGGGGCACCTGATGGTTAAAAGTGAGAAAATTGACTTTTAATGATCATGACAACTGTAATGGATTCAACCTTAAAATTTAAAAACATAGCGGTTCTAAATGACCTGAAGGAAGAAAAGAAATTAGCTTGTTAATTACCTTTGGGGGTTGCTAGGATACAGAGTTGTTTTTCTCGACATCAATAATAAAAAGAACATTTATGCTGCCTTTCCTGAACACACTGTGATTCTAAGTCATCAAGTGGTTGATGAGGATAAGCTCTTTTCAGGAGAGTCTCAGCTAGCAGTTTAGCGGGTGGAAGGTAGATGCTGAGAAAAGAAGGCGTCAGAGAGACACAAGCTACAGTGCCAGCGTATGCCACGAGGCCCCCACCTCTCCAGTCTTGCTGTACCTCCTGGTCTGATAACGACCCTGCTTGACAAATACTCCTCTCACATGATGCACTTATATCCAATGAGGAGTGTAGTTCCACTGAGGAAGAGGAACCTGGCAGCAGAGGAACACCTGGGAAGTGATTTTCAATATGCACTCAGCCAGATTCATGTTTTGGGATGTCCTACAGGACAAAAACACCTGTAAGAAGGAAGGGCATTTAACTGTTGTAGCTAGGCTAGACTAAAGGAGATGCAATGACCTGGACCTACCACTCTTGGCAGTTTGTAAATACAACTTTGGAGAGAGAAGAGCATATCCATCACCCTGTTTGGAAACAGGATCTTTATGGAGACCATGACATAAAATTAAGGTCACTAGGGAAGGCCCTGACCATATGCCCATTGTCCTTACAAAAGGGAAGTTTGAACCAGAGACTTCCCTTGAACCAAGGGAAGAAGACATGAAAATACCTAGGAGGAAGACCTGTGTGACCAGAGAGCTGTGTCTTCCAGGGACATTGAGGGCAACTAGCCAAAGCCAGATGACAGGGTAGACAGAGTTATCAGAATGCCACCATCTACCCTTTGAGCTTGACAGTTCCTTTCCAGTTGTATCAAGCTATCCCACTGTGGTACTCATCTAGAGCCATCAGGACTAACAGAGTGAGGTTAGTCAGTCAGAAGAGAGATTTTCTGCCTTTTATAGGCTTCCAGCGGTGGGGAAGGTTCCATGCCATGACCTAGCCCGTGTGCCAGAAGTCAGGCAGGCACCGATAAGGACTAGCTATAACCCAGTGGACCTTTGATCTGGGTAGAGAGGGGTTGGGGGCTGTAGCTGCAGGGGGGAAGGAAGGAAAAAAAAGAGGGGAAGGGGAGGAAGGGGGAAAGGCAAGGAAGGGAAAAGAGAGGGAAAGGGAGGAAGGGGAGCAAGACTACAGCAGGATTACAGCACATGCTACATGACAATTTTGCATGTGAAGAGACAGAGGCTACAGAGAGCCATGGCTTGAATTGGAGGGGAGAGCAGCTAGAGGGGCCATGATCTGACAGACAGTACTTCAGTGTGGTGAGAGAATGGGGGATGCGTAAGATTCACTGGCTCTCCGTTCTACGACAAGCCTCATTTTATTGGTTCTACTGTGATAGTGGATGGTTGATGGTTTACAGATTATAAAATAACCTAGGAGACAAACCTCTGGGCACATCTGGGAGGGGGTTCCTAGATTACATTAATTAAGGCCCAAAGTTCTATCCTATATGTGGGTAGCACATAGGGTGGGGTCCTGGATTGAACAAGAAGAAGGCAAGTTTAGCACCAGTATGTGTCACTCTCTGCTTCCTGACTGTGGATACTGCGTGAACAACCGCCTCATGTTGCTGCTGCCATGCCTTCCCCTGTCCTGATGGTCTGTACCCGGAACTGTGATGTCCTGTACCGGAACTGTGAGCTGATAAACCCTTCCTCCATTAAGTTGCTTTTGTCAGGTGTTCTGTCACAGCAGCAAGACAAGTAACCAATGCACATACCCTTTGAGGATATTATAGCAGGAAACAAAGATTT